>NC_143140.1:85802523-86108444 GCF_059928025.1 Delphinapterus leucas | reverse complement strand
ATGTAATTTGAAAATGTAGGTGGCATATGCACAAATACCCCTAGACTAGTTAAAAACCACACGAACCTCACTTATTTTGATAGTACGTACACAAGACAGGCCAAAAATCACAGACTTTCTCATCTAGCCCCAAATTTCACGCTCTGGGTTTATGAGAAGGTCAGCCTCTGGATCAATCTTTCCCCACTTCCTGCTCAAGGAGTTAGGTGTGAAAGGAGATCTCAATGGTGGAAAAGGACCAGACTCTTCCAAACCAAAGTTTCAGCCTTCCACCCTCAGCCTCAGATTTGCTAATCTGTCTCCGTAACATGCTTATGCAACCTCTGCTTTCCAAGGAAGGCATGAATGCTTTGTGTATGTTAGTATGCTTTGTCTCCCTGTACGACCTCCTGAAATCCTTTTGCAGGAGACGTGTGTTGCTTAAGGATATTTCCACGATCTTCGATCTAACACAAGCTGTGTTTCTTGACTGTGACTGAATGTGAACCAGACTGGATTAGTCTAAACAAATGTAGAAATATTCAACTGATTTCAGTCAACAGTTAATTCTGATATTTTCAAATTGTAAAAGTTCCATATTAATTTATATAATGCAGCTCATAGAGTAGTTAAAAAACCATGTGACTCAAGGGCAAGAAGATCGTGTTTGGATCTGGAATTTACCCCTGTAACCATGGTGAGGTCTCTCAACTTCGAGGACCTCAGTCCTCTCAACTGAAAAAAAAAAAAAATTAGAATCTTGGGGTGAAATAGTCTCTAAAGTCCTAATCATAATTTGACAATCATTTCTTGAGATGTTACTGTTATTCTATAAAATAGAAATATTTATCTAAATAATTTCATGGAGGTCATATATATTTTGCCGTAACATATCCTCTGACCTTTTCTGTACTGCTAGGATTAAAAAAAAAAGTAAGAATTTGAAACTCATAGACACAGAATCCAATTGCACTATCATAAAATGTCACTAAAGTTGCAGCCTGAGAGCAAGAATGATAAATACAGGAGCCAGATATTAATTGAGTGAGATTTCACAAACACATATACAGACACAGACACACATACATACAGCTGCAAGGAAGAGGTATGTCATCTCCAACAGTGCCCTTTATTTTTTTCTTTTTTATAAGTCTACTTATATTGCACTGGCGTTCGCACTTCCCTAGAGCTCCAGTGTTCCTCAAAGGTGCTTCTATGGTCCTTGAAAAGGTTAAAATTATTAAAACCTGTTTCTCCACTGCCTGCCCCCCAACACTCTGTTTTTATCTGTTTTATTTATTTGGCTTCTATTTAATATATACATACATATATATTTTTTTCAAAGAGTCCTTGGGTAAATGCAGCTGAAAAACCACTGCATTACATAATGTAAAAGATTTTGCTCAAATGCTGTACTTTTTAAAAGTGTTTCATTATTATATATACTACTTAAAGTATAAATCATCCTACAAGTTGTTCCAGCAGAGACAAAGGTTAGAAAATAATTTCCTAAGGAAAGACTATAAATGACATGTTATATTTAATTTGAGAGTCCCTGTACAAGTCATCAAATACTTTAATAACTATACAAATATTAATATTTGATATGAGGGATCTCCCAAGTTACAGCATAATCATAACTCTGGATTGATAGGGAGCTAAATGGGCAAAGCCTGTTTAGACAGTTGTAAGAGAAGGCAGAGTGTTTAATGAAACAAGTTTGATAGTCTTATCATCAAAAAACTGATTGATGGGCTTCCCTGGTGGTGCAGTGGCTGAGAGTCCGCCTGCCGATGCAGGGCACTCGGGTTCGTGCCCCGGTCCGGGAAGATCCCACATGCCGCGGAGTGGCTGGGCCCGTGAGCCATGGCCGCTGAGCCTGCGCGTCCGGAGCCTGTGCTCCGCAACGGGAGAGGCCACAACAGTGAGAGGCCCGCGTACCGCCATAAAAACAAAAAAAAAAAAACAAAAAAAAAACGGATTGATATTTGGTATAATTTAACTTTTTTTTTTTTTTTTTTTTGCAGGCGGACTCTCAACCACTGCGCCACCAGGGAAGCCCTGGTATAATTTAATCTTTGCCAAAAAGAATTTTGAGAAAAGGAACAATCAGTAACTTAGGTTAATCCTCCATACTTCCCCTTCGGTCTAATTCATCTACCTTTTACTCTATAAATGGTCCTTTGGTCTGCTGGTTATAACAAGCTCTTTTTTGCACCATGATTTAAATGATTAGTAGTTGTTTTTTAATTTTATTTAAGGACATGTGTCAATGTTGATTTGTAAATGTGTAAGTAAAAGACTACCCCACTTTGAAAATCGTTAACTTTCTAAATTGACTCAAAGAATGTAACAAAAGAGTAAAAACAAAAAAATAATCTTTGGGTCATTTTCTCTATGACTTTGAATCTATTTACTGCATAGATAGGTTCTATGTTACTGAGAGCCTGTATGAAATAAAGGAAAAGTTATTCTAGCCAAAGGGTTTTCTCATTTCAGTTCCTCAAAAGTCTGTATTTTCCCCATAATAATAGATTTAGATTCCTCTGTAAAATACTTTGGGGACCACGGAGATAAAGGGCTATACAAATGACCACTACATTGGAATAAAGTAGAAAGGGGTCCTTTTTCTCCATGCAGAACACCCTCTAGTAAATAACCAGAGGTAGAGAAGCAGCTGGTATCACCGTGAAGATCACTGGAGAATGTCCTGGAGGACCCTGAGGAATGGAATCACTTCTCAGCTTTTTTCAAACCCCATGGAGTTGACAGCATGATATTCTTGCCAATTGGGGGTTGTAGCTCTTTTGGGTCTGACTTCCAGTAGGTTTAGATCACAGTACAAAGCAGAGTGAAAAAGATTTCCTTTATCTTTGATAAGGAGTTCATTTTCTCTTTTTGTTTTCTTCCTGCAAGAGAGCCTCTGTTTTTCTAAGTTCCACTCTATTCGAAAGGAAGGCATTTGTAAGATCAGCAAGCTCATTCCATGGGGGGCTGATTCTTCCACAGTTCCCACTCCCACCTACTTTTGTCAGTTGTTTTTGTTGGGAACCGGATTTGAGCGGGGCAGATCTTCCAGAACAGGATTTTGGCGTGATTGAGGGGGCATCCTAGGGGCTTGGAATGGAGCCACCTTATGCCACATTCCTTCTGCTGCTCTAAGTTCCCGTCCTGTCTCAACATACATACATGTCGCAGGCTCTCTGAGTTTTCCCTGAGGAAACAGCACAACCTGGAAAATTATAGCAAATGGCATCTCTGCAGGCTTGGATTCAAAAAGCACGTTAGTCGCTGCAGCAGGAGGAGATTTGCAGGTACACATGCTCAGAGAAGAAACAGGAATTGCTGACTACCCCGACACTATAATTTTTAAAAGAGCCTTAGAATCAACTATTTTGCTGGAAATGTAAAAACATTAGACAGCGAGGACAAAATATGATTCCACATAAAGATAAGGGAAACAGTGAGAATTAATTGCTTCCTTTAGGATCAACTTAGATTTGTACAGAATGTTCATTTTGACTGTATTATATCATTTTAACCCTCAGAACTCGAGTCAAGTTGGTGGCAGAGCTCTGAAGCATTACTTCTCTTTGAATATTAGCAAACTAGGCTTCTAAAGACGATGGGGGAGAAGGTAAGGGGGTGGAGGGCGTGAAGAGATGTACTGAATCTGCAGCCCAGAATTCAGTGACCCCTTTCCTCTCTCTTGTGTCCGCCACGACTGCACCACGTAGCGATGGCGGCCAGCTCGCAGGA
Source organism: Delphinapterus leucas (assembly GCF_059928025.1). NCBI lineage: Eukaryota > Metazoa > Chordata > Mammalia > Artiodactyla > Monodontidae > Delphinapterus > Delphinapterus leucas. The sequence goes on along the minus strand of NC_143140.1, from coordinate 86,104,706 downwards.
TCACTCCGGAAAGACTCTGGCATATGCCACAGAAGAGGAGAAAGTTCCACAAACAACCCCCAGATCCCTCCGCCCAGGTCTCGTTACACCTGGTTTCTCAAGAGCATATTGCTTAGCCAACCTTAATAATCCCAGAGGAACGCCAAGGCAGGAGGGTGGATTCCAAACTACCTTTGCCCTAATTTATTGAGGGCTTTAAAAGGAGAAAATAAAACTTTGAACTCAACTCATCTGAAGCTTTATGATTCAGGTGTGCTACTTGCCTTCAGGGGCACCAAAGATCACTGAAGTTGAAGTCACAAAAAAAATTCTGTGAGCTGCAGAACAGAAAAGCGTGTCCAGACCCGACCCAGCTGGTTCTCGTACCATATTAACTTGGCAGCAGGAGCAGAAGTCCCCGGCTCTGCCTCCATCCTCTTCTGATGGATAGGATTTCCTCTGCTTACAGCCCTTTAATCCTCCTCCTCTCCAGCCATCCAGAGTCTAGAAAAAAGTGACCATGGTGGGGACGGGAGAAGAAAGACAAGGATGAGAAAAGGAGGAAAGGAGGAAATAAAGATAGCTCGTGAGAGATGGTTGTAGAGAAAAATAATAGGTCAAGGATGAAGTCACTTCTAAGTTACGTAGTATTGAAACTTGGAGTTTAAAAAGCTAGGCCTGCAAGTCTGAACTAGTCTGTATGACTTTATACAAATCGCACGACCTACTAAACCCTTTTTCCTTATGTTACTAGACAGATATTAATAGCAACCCCATACCCTTGCATAAGGACAAGGTGAGTTGACTTCCGTGCAGGTGCCTAGCGTGGTGCCATGTCATGACAGGGGATGAATTTAACTCTGAACCTAAGATCCCACTATTCCCAAAAAAAGAAGGCAATTGAGTGATAGTTCACGTTAGATGTAGCCCTTTTAGTTACAGGAGAAGCCAGGCCCAAAAAGGAAGGAACGATTTTTGGCCAGCTAAAGGTGAAGTGGACTTTTCTCCCTCGCCCTGGGAAGTCGAAGCTTCCAGGGTTTTCTAGAGGCGACTTCTCGCACTTCTTTAGGGAGGGCCTGGAGCAAGGGCTGCCTTGGGATGATTCCTTCCCGCTGAATTCGGCTACGAAGCACCTTTCATAGAAAGAAGGGGCCCCTATTGGCAATACCTACCTGCGCAGTGGGTGCGTGTGTGAGTGCGCTTGCGCAGGTGAGTGCGTGGGTGTGAGTGTGCGCGCAGGTGTGTGTGTGTGTGTGTGTGTCCGCGCGCCCAAGCCGGGCTTTGGGCAGGGTTTGGGTCGGAGACTGCCTCTGTTCTCAGAGGCCCTCATCAGCAGTGCAGAATGAGTCGGTGCGCTGGGAGGGAGGCCCTGGGACGTGCCAGGCAGATGCCCGGTGTTTTCATAGACTCGTCCCGAGCACCGCCCGGCCCTCCTCTGCCAGATCCTGGGTAGGCTGGCGCGGGAACCGGTTTTCCTCCTCCCCAGCGAGTGGGGACCGGGTGGGGAGAGCCCCGCCTTCCCAGCGCTCCGCCTCGCCCCGCGCAGGCCGCTCCTTTCCAGAGGAAGCATCTAGAACAGAACGCAGGCACCGGCTTGCGAACGCTGGACGACGACTCCCCGAGGCCGTGTGGTGTGTAAACAGAACTGTTGTCAATCAAGTCGGGTCTGTGAGTTAGAGGCACCGCGCGGTGGATTCTTTGGTACAAGGAAAGCCTCTTTGCTGGGAGCATACTCCCTCCTCCCCCCATTTATATCACTGTTAATTTTTGGTGGTCGTCACCTTTTCCAGCTTGGCTCTGCTTCTTCCATCCTCTCTTTTGATGAACCTTTCCACCCTTGTAACCCTCCGTTTCCCACCTGCTGGAACTGCTGAGAGCGTGTCGTCAGGAGGTAGAATTTACCAGCTTTAAACACATGAGCTTTTAACCCAAAGACTGTGGTGGATGCGGAACAGAAAAAATGAGAACTTCCCCGAGGCTCTCCAGCCTTCCAGGCAGGCAGCGCCTCCCTTCAAGTCACCTGCCTTTGATTCTCTTTGAGCTGGGCTCCTCCGCCCCCGCCCCCCCCCCCGGGGTGTAGCCACTTGGGACCGGTCGCCCCGGAGTTCTCTTGCAGGAGACAGCTATATTTCACAAGGGATGGAGTGATTTATGTGCAAAGTTTAAATAGCTTTTTGGGGCTCTGAGGAATGCAAAATGCAGCATGACTGGAAGGTACAGTATACTTAAGGGAAAACGTGGAATGCACCGAATGTTTTCTTTTCCTTCTCTTAAAGCTAGTTTAAATCTGTCTCGCTGACGAAACTGTGTAACCATGTGCAAATGTGTAATTCTGCCTCCTGACGAAATTGGCCAGGATTGGGATCACCGGCCATGCCAAGGCTGGAAGCCCGGCTTAGACACCGAGGGTCTACTCTGAGCATAGAGTTCCCCCTAACTTTAGAATATGCAGAAAGAATCGAAGGACTGCTACTTTTTTCAGATTCAATGCCTGTCTCTAAACCCCCTCTTTTAAATACGTATTTTTAAGGGAGGGAGTCGTATGTTTTAATTTTTACCCCAGTGAAGATAGTTTGCGTTTTGAACAAAATTGGGTAATGATTATAATCAAATACGCTCATTAAAAGCCATTTCTATTTTAGCAGGAAAATAAATATTCTGGTTTGGAAATGTCGGTTTTGCCAAAAATAAAGATGTAAAAATACTTTAAGAAATTAGTGCAAAAGTCCATCATTGCACCTTCCAGAAATGAACTTAATTTCATTTCTAGAGATACACTCGACTTTAAATTTTTACTTCATTATACATTTCAGGCATACAACAAACCCAAAGAGAATTATATAACAAACATCTGTATTCTATTACTCAGCCCAAGAGATAAAGCATTTCAGGTGTAATTGAAGTCCCCTCATACCACGTGTCCCCCTTCTTAATCTCAGTACCCTTACATTCCTCATATAAACTATTTATCATAACCATGCATTAAAAATCTTTTTTGCCACATAATGTATATACACATAAATAAGACATTATATAGTGTGATTTTGCATGTTCTTAATCTTTATATAAACGGTATCATACTGCACCTACATTTCTGCAATTTGCAGATAAGCACTCCACATTGTATTTTTGTGATATACCCAGCTTGAGTACAGTACCTCTGCTTCCTTCCTTTTAACTGCTGCCTAGATATCCACGTCTAGATACCTGTGCTTCTGCTGATTGATGTCCGTTGTTTCTACTTTTTCTCTGTCGTAAACAATGTTGCTATGGACCTTCTTATATATGTCTCCTTGTGCACATGTGAAGAGCTTCACCCGGGAGGGGAAATGTTTCAGGATTCTAGGGGCAAAGTCCATGACTTTATTAGATGCTGCCTAATTACTCTCTTGAGTCACCACTTTTACATTGTCACTGTAGAAATAAAAGAAAATCAAGATTACAGATGAGAACAAAAAGGAAAAACCATTCCCATCTCTCCATCCAAAGAAACCCACTTTTAACTTCAAAAACTTCGTTTTGGTGCATAAACCTCCAGGTTTATTCTTCTGTGAGATACATGTATTTTTATATGTCATATGTGAATATATATATATGGTATACATATACATTATTATATACATACAAATATATATGTATATATATTTGACCCTTGAATAATATGAGTGTGAACTGCATGTGTCCACTTATATGCAGATTTTTTTCAATAAATACTACAGTGCTAGGCAATCTGTAGTTGGTTGAATCCATGGATGTGGAACTGAGGATACAGAGGGCCAACTATAAAGTTATATGGATTTTTGACTGCAGGGGGTTGATGGTCAGGTCGTCTCCCTAACCCCAGAGTTGTTCAAGGGTCAATTGTATATTTATATTTAATGTTTGGGATTCTACATATATATATATTTTTTAAGACCCACGTGAAATGTAACTTCCTTTTTATAAATTTTATTTCATTTTATTTTTATACAGCAGGTTATTAGTTATCCATTTTATACATATTAGTGTATATATGTCAATCCCAATCTCCCAGCTCATCACACCACCCCTATCCCCCCAACCCCTCCACTTTCCCCCTTGGTGTCCATATGTTTGTTCTCTACATCTGTGCCTCAATTTGTGCCCTGCAAACTGGTTATCTTTACCATTTTTCTAGGTTCCACATATATGCGTTAATATACGATATTTGTATTTCTCTTTCTGACTTACTTCACTCTGTATGACAGTCTCTAGATCCATCCACGTCTCTACAAATGACCCAATTTCGTTCCTTTTAATGGCTGAGTAATATTCCATTGTATATATGTACTACATCTTCTTTATCCATTTGTCTGTCGATGGGCATTTAGCATGCTTCCATGACCTGGCTATTGTAAATGCTGCTGCAATGAACATTGGGGTGCATGTGTCTTTTCTTTTTTTTTTTTTTTGCAGTACGTGGGCCTCTCACTGCTGTGGCCTCTCCTGCTGCGGACCACAGGCTCTGGACGTGCAGGCTCAGCAACCATGGCTCACGGGCCCAGCCGCTCCGTGGCATGCGGGATCCTCCCGGACCGGGGCATGAATCCAGGTCCCCTGCACTGGCAGGCGGACTCTCAGCCACTGCGTCACCAGGGAAACCCCGCATGTGTCTTTTTGAATTATCGTTTTCTCTGGGTATATGCCCAGTAGTGGGATTGCTGGGTCATATGGTAATTCTATTTTTAGTTTTTTAAGGAACCTCCATACTGTTCTCCATAGTGGCTGTATCAATTTACATTCCCACCAACAGTGCAAGAGGGTTCCCTTTTCTCCACACACTCTCTAGCATTTGTTGTTTGTAGATTTTCTGATGATGCCCATTCTAACTGGTGTGAGGTGATACCTCATTGTAGCTTTGATTTGCATTTCTGTAATAATTAGCGATGTTGAGCAGCTTTTCATGTGCTTCTTGGCCATTTGTATGTCTTCTTTGGAGAAATGTCTATTTAGGTCTTCTGCCCATTTCTTGATTGGGTTGTTTTTTTAATATTGAGGTGCATGAGCTGTTTATATATTTTGGAGATTAATCCTTTGTCTGTTGATTCATTTGCAAATATTTTATCCCATTCTGAGGGTTGTCTTTTCGTCTTGTTTGTGTTTCCTTTGCTTTGCAAAAGGTTTTAAGTTTCATTAGGTCCCATTTGTTTATTTTTGTTTTTATTTCCATTACTCTAGGAAGTGTCAAAAAAGATCTTGCTGTGATTTATGTCAAAGAGTGTTTTTCCTATGTTTTCCTCTAAGAGTTTTATAGTGTCTGGCCTTACATTTAGGTCTCTAATCCATTTTGAGTTTCTTTTTGTGTATGGTGTTAGGGAGTGTTCTGATTTCATTCTTTTACATGTAGCTGTCCAGTTTTCCCAGCACCACTTATTGAAGAGGTTGTCTTTTCTCCATTGTATATCCTTGCCTCTTTTGTCATAGATTAGTTGACCATAGGTGCATGAGTTTATCTCTGGGCTTTCTATCCTGTTCCATTTTTCTGTATTTCTGTTTTTGTGCCAGTACCACATTGTCTTGATTACTGTAGCTTGTAGTATAGTCTGAAGTCAGGGAGTCTGATTCCTCCAGCTCCGTTTTTTTCCCTCAAGACTGCTTTGACTATTTGGGGTTTTTTTTGTCTCCATACAAATTTTAAGGTTTTTTTTGTTCTAGTTCCATAAAAAATGCCATTGGTAAATTGATAGGTATTGCATTGAATCTGTAGATTGCTTTGGGTAGTATAGTCATTTTCACAATATTGATTCTTCTAATCCAAGAACATGGTATATCTCTCCATCTGTTTGTATCATCTTTAATTTCTTTCATCAGTGTCTTACAGTCTTCTGCATACAGGTCTTTTGTCTCCCTACTTAGGTTTATTCCTAGGTATTTTATTCTTTTTGTTGCAGTGGTAAAAGGGAGTGTTTCCTTAATTTCTCTTTCAGATGTTTCATCATTAGTGTATAGGAATGCAAGAGACTTCTGTGCATTAATTTTGTATCCTGCAACTTTACCGAATTCATTGATTAGCTCTAGTAGTTTTCTGGTGGCATCTTTAGGATTCTCTATGTATAGTATCATGTCATCTGCAAACAGTGACAGTTTTACTTCTTCTTCTCCAATTCGTATTCCTTTTATTTCTTTTTCTACTCTGATTGCCATGGCTAGGACTTCCAAAACTATGTTGAACAACAGTGGTGAGAGTGGACATCCTTGTCTTGTTCCTGATCTTAGAGGAAATGCTTTCAGTTTTTCACCATTGAGAATGATGTTGCTCTGGGTTTGTCGTATATGGCCTTTATTATGTTGAGGTAGGTTTCCTCTATGCCCACTTTCTGGAGAGTATTTATCATAAATGCGTGTTGAATTTTGTCAAAAGCTTTTTCTGCATCTATTGAGATGATCATATGGTTTTTATTCCTCAATTTGTGAATATGGTGTATCACATTGATCGATTTGCATATATTGAAGAATCCTTGCATCCCTGAGATAAATCCCACTTGATCACGGTGTATGATCCTTTTAATGTGTTATTGGATTCTGTTTGCTATTATTTGGCTGAGGATTTTTTCATCTATATTCATCAGTGATATTGGTCTGTAATTTCCTTTTTTTGTAGTATCTTTGTCTGGTTTTGGTATCAGGGTGATGGTGGCCTCATAGAATGAGTTTGCGAGTGTTCCTTCCTCTGCAATATTTTGGAAGAGTTTGAGAAGGATGGGTGTTAGTACTTCTCTAAATGTTTGACAGAATTCACCTGTGAAGCCATCTGGTCCTGGACCTTTGTTTGCTGGAAGATTTTAAATCACAGTTTCAATTTCATTACTTGTGATTGATCTGTTTATATTTTCTATTTCTTCCTGGTTCAGTCTTGGAAGGTTATAACTGCTTAAGAGTTTGTCCATTTTATTGGCATAGAGTTGCTTGTAGTAGTCTCTTATGATGTTTTGTATTTCTGCATTGTCTGTTGTAACATCTCCTTTTTCATTTCTAATTTTATTGATTTGAGTCCTCTCCCTCTTTTTCTTGATGAGTCTGGTTTATCAATTTTGTTTATCTTCTCAAAGACCCAGCAATTAGTTTTATTGATCATTGCTATTGTTTTCTTTGTTTCTATTTCATTTATTTCTGCTCTGATCTTTATCATTTCTTTGATTCTCCTAAGTTTGGGTTTGTTTGTTGTTCTTTCTCCAGTTCCTTTAGGTGTACGTTAGATTGTTTGAGATTTTTTGTTTTTCTTGAGGTAGGCTTGTATGGCTCTAAAATTCCCTCTTAGAACTGCTTTTGCTGTATCCCATAGGTTTGGGATCGTCCTGTTTTCAAGGTCATTTGTCTCTAGGTGCTTTTTGATTTCCTCTTTGATTTCTTCATTGATCTCTTGGTTATTTAGTAACGTATTGTTTAGCCTCCATGTGTTTGTGTTTTTTACGTTTTTTTTCCCTTTAATTGATTTCTAATCCCACAGCGTTGTGGTCAGAAAAGATGCCTGATATGATTTCAGTTTTCCTAAATTTACTGAGGCTTGATTTGTGACCCAAGATGTGATCTATCCTGGAGAATGTTTCATGTGCAGTTGAGAAGAAAGTGTAATCTGCTGTTTTTGGATGGAATGCCCTATAAATATCAATTAAATCTATCTGGTCTGTTGTGTCATTTAAAGCTTGTGTTTCCTTATTAATTTTCTGTTTGGATGATCTGTCCATTGGTGTAAGTGAGGTGTTAAAGTCCCCCACTGTTACTGTGTTACTGTCAATTTTCTCTTTTATAGCTGTTAGCAGTTGCCTTATGTATTGAGGTGATCCTATGTTGGGTGCATATAGTATTTGTAATTGTTATATCTTCTTCTTGGATTGATCCCTTGATCATTATGTGATGTCCTTCCTTGTCTCTTGTAACATTCTTTATTTTAAAGTCTATTTTATCTGATATGAGTATTGCTACTCCAGCTTTCTTTTGATTTCCATTTGCATGGAATATCTTTTTCCATCCCCTCACTTTCAGTCTGTATGTGTCTCTAGGTCTGAAGTGGGTCTCTTGTAGACAGCATATAGATGGGTCTTGTTTTTGTATCCATTCAGCGAACCTGCGTCTTTTGGTTGGAGCATTTAATCCATTCACATTTAAGGTAATTATCGATATGTATGTTCCTATTACCATTTTCTTAATTGTTTTGGGTTTGTTTTTGTAGGTCCTTTTCTTCTCTTGTGTTTCCCACTTAGAGAAGTTCCTTTAGCATTTGTTGTAGAGCTGGTTTGGTGGTGCTGAATTCTCTTAGCTTTTGCTTGTCTGTAAAGCTTTTGATTTCTCCATCGAATCTGAATGAGATTCTTGCCAGGTAGAGTAATCTTGGTTGTAGGTTCTTCCCTTTCATCACTTTAAATATATCGTGCCACTGCCTTCTGGCTGGTAGTGTTTCTGCTGAGAAATCAGCTGTTAATGTTATGGGAGTTCCCTTGTATGTTATTTGTTGTTTTTCCCTTGTTGCTTTCATTAATTTTTCTTTGTCTTTAATTTTTGTCAATTTGATTACTATGTGTCTTGGCATGTTTCTCCTTGGGTTTATCCTGCCTGGGACTCTCTGTGCTTCCTGGACTTGGGTGGCTATTTTGTTTCCCATGTTAGGGAAGTTTTTGACTATAATTTCTTCAATTATTTTCTCGGGTCCTTTCTCTCTCTCTTCTCCTTCTGGGACCCCTATAATGCGAATGTTGTTGCATTTAATGTTGTCCCAGAGGTCTCTTAGGCTGTCTTCATTTATTTTCATTCTTTTTTCTTTATTCTGTTCCATGGCAGTGAATTCCACCATTCTGTCTTCCAGGTCACTTATCCGTTTTTCTGTCTCAATTATTCTGCTATTGATTCCTTCTAGTGTATTTTTCATTTCAGTTATTGTATTGTTCATCTCTGTTTGTTATTTAATTCTTCTAGGTGTTTGCTCTTTAATTCTTCTAAGTCTTTGTTAAACATTTCTTGCATCTTCTCGGTCTTTGCTTCCATTCTTTTTCCGAGGTCCTGGATCATCTTCACTGTCATTCTTCTGAATTCTTTTTCTGGAAGGTTTTCTATCTCCACTTTATTTAGTTGTTTTTCTGGTGTTTTATCTTGTTCCTTCATCTGGTACATAGCCCTCTGCCTTTTCATCTTGTCTGTCTTTCTGTGATTGTGTTTTTTGTTCCACAGGCTGCAGGACTGTAGTTCTTCTTGCTTCTGCTGTCTGCCCTTTGCAGTTCTATATTTTTTAATTCAACATTATATAGTGAGCATTCCACCATATCACTAAATATTCATTTAAAGACACAACTTTAATGGCTGCAAATTAGTTCATTGTAGGAGTAATTCTTTGGTTTATATAACTACTCACCTGTTAAACATTTAGATAACAATTTCTTGCTCTTACAGAAAATGCTGTGATGAAGTACAAAGTGTTTCTAAACCAAAGCATTTTTTGATTTATTTTCTTCATGGTAGGTTTTTTTTTTTTTTTTTTTTGCGGTACGTGGGCCTCTCACTGTTGTGGCCTCTCCCGTTGCGGAGCACAGCTTCCGGACGCACAGGCTCAGTGGCCATGGCTCACGGGCCTAGCTGCTCCGTGGCATGTGGGATCTTCCCGGACCGGGGCACGAACCCGTGTCCCCTGCATCGGCAGGCGGACTCTCAACCACTGCGCCACCAGGGAAGCCCTTCATGGTAGTTTTAGTGGGTTAATCAGTCCTTTTGTTGCTAGAGCAGCTAAAATCTTTAAGGATAAAATAAAAGCTTTTAACTTATTTCAATTTTTTGATACTCTTCATGTTAATTTGTCTTATTCCTTTCCCTGGCTGTATAGGGTTCTAGTAGGGAAATGTAACACAATTTAGCAATCCATTCTACAGTAGATGGGCACTTGGGTTGTCTCAAATATTTGCTCTTGTAAACAGGGCTGCTGTGTGTGTGTTGCTGTTTACTAGTAGCAGAGCTTCCTGACAGCTCCAGCTCTTTTAGCTCCAACCACCAATAGCCAGTTATGTGACTGAACAAGTTACATCACCTTTCTGAGTCTCAACTTACATCAACTACAAAGTGGAGCCAACAGAGGTAATAACATTTATTGAAGGCTTATGACAAAGCAGTGACCGCTGTAAGTACTTTACGTGAAATACCTCATTTAATGCTCACAACATCTCTATTGAATATATACCACCATTACTTCCATTTCACAGATAATTAAGCTGAGGTAGAGAGAGATTAATTACCCAAACTACAATCAATAAGTGGGCAAGACACAATTCAGACTTACAGACTCTGCCCCCAGAGCCTGCCCCCTACTTGCTTTCTCTCTGCTCATCCTTTATGCTGAACCATTTTACAGTTGTAGACATCTTGACATTTCACTCCCAAATACTTCAGAATTACCATACCTAAGAAAAGTAACACTTATTTAATATCATCTAACATACAGTCACATGACATACAGTCATATAACATCCACATAATATAAATATAATGTGCTTAGGATGTAGTTTTACATCCTCATCAACACTTGGTATTGTCTGACTACAGATTTTTGCTGCTCTGAAGGGGTGTTGAAATGTCTCACTGTGGTTTTAATTTGCATTTTCCTGATTATTTACGAGGTTGAACTTATGAGACCATTCATTTTCCCCTCTCTTATGTGAAAATGCCTGTTCATTTCTTTTACCCATTTTTAAAAAATTGGTTTGTTTGTCTGAAAAGCTTTTCTTTTTACGATGGAAACTGGCATCACAAATTCTTACTGTAAGTTCAAGTTACTCAGTGGCTCGGCATCACAAATAAATGGCCCATGGAGAATGAAGCTGGAAATAGAGGAGTGCTTTCCTAAAAGTGATTACTTGGAAATTTGGATCTCAAAGGTAGAAATGAGGCATACAGCTTCATGCTGAATAGCAAAATATACCAATACTTATAAAATTTCCCAAGATAAGTAACAGAAATAGCAGCAGTGCTATATTTAAGTAAGAGAGATGAGTTGAATTCTGTGTCCTATTTCCCACCTGTCCTATTTCCAGGCGTTGAAATCTAAGTTATGAGGATGCTTGCAGGAATGAGCTCCAGCCTTTGTGATTGTCCTTCAGACGATGAGTGGACTTCAGTCATTAGTGGTCCAAGTCACTCCATTTTCACCAGGACTGAGGCACGGAAAATCAATAGTAGGATCATTTAATAATGCTTCAAAGACTTGAAAAAAGCCTGTGAAGAGAGGTTTAAACCCAAATAAAGAAACTCCAGAGTAAGGTGTTCCTGTACTTGTTCTTATTTTCCTTTGACTTAAAGAGAACCATTTGTAGCTCTGTATCCTCGTTTCTAGCATGGAATTCAGCCTAGACTGTTAATCCAGATTGTTCCAGATAGGAAATAAGATAAGGTATATCAGCTTATTCATGTGGCAGTATAATAAAATATGAAAAGAATATAAAGTATGATTAGTCATTTTTCAGCATACGAATGTTAAGATTTGTACTTTAAAGTACAAATCACTTTACAGTGATTTATAGCATTTTCTGTTTCTTATCTAAATGACTATGGAAAATCGAACTATTCTTATAGATGGGGTAAAGTGTACTATTTACTACACTGTATCTCATTATCGTCAAGTCTTGGGTACTATTTCTAAAATTGCAAATGTAAGATTTGGAAATAGAAGCTATTGTGTTTCATTGCTATTGGCTTCATCCAGAAAATAATTTTCCTTTAAAAGTGATTTTATGCTGTACCTTGATTGGGATGGGAACATAATTTTATCAAAATTAATAGAATTAATTTAAAATATGTGCATTTCATAATATATAAATTATACCTCAATGAAAAAAAGAGAATTGTTGGGGAAATGACATTTCAGAGTCATCCTTCTGGCTGGGGTGGCAGAGATTATATCACCTGGTAGTCCTCAAAGTATTCATGGGACCCTCCAAGAAGCAGTGAAGGGTCTGCAGGACTGACCCAGGATGTCATGTCTGGTGGTCTTGGTGTCTGGGTGAAAATCTTTGCCATCACTGTGAGAAAAGACAAAAGGGCAGGGCCTGTATTTTTAGCTGCCATAAACTTAACAATAAAACCCATGAACAAATGTTCCCACTGATACTGTCCCCATGGCCAGCTTGAATTGGAAGAGATGTAATTAGACCCCACTTTCTCTCCACTCTGGCTGAGGTAAGGGAGGCCAGCTGTCTGGAAAATTGTAGGAAGAGGAAATGTAGAAAGTGATCACATTTGGAGTTTATTCCAGTTCTCTTTGCATCCAACCCTTTGCCCGAGTGAGAAACAGGGAACAAGTAGGTAAAAGTAGGTGAGTCGTTTATGCAGTTTTACCTCTGATCTCCCCACCTCCTCCTCCCCTTCCCCTTCCCTTTCCCTGTCCCTCTCTTCTTCTCCTCTTCAGAATTGTGGCAAACAGCAGTGGGTGCAGGAACTTCCTTAGTTTGAGACTTTATGAATTGGAAGCATCCCAAGGAGGGCGTTTACCATTCGCAGTTCTTTTACCCAGATGTTTGCACATCAACACGTTGGAGAACAGTGATCTAGTGTACCATTTTGCCTTCAGAAAGAGATTTTTATAAGTCAAATCATTCTTACTTGTAAATATTTTAAGGAAACAAGACTTTTCTAAAATGGATATAGTAACATCTATTAAAGGTTGAAACAGTCTTAGAGTCACATAATCCTTCCTGCACTCTAATATCAATCTTTTCTTCTGCAAATTAAATTCATTTTCTCTCCCAGAAACCTTTGCAGATAGAACACTAATGCCAATACCAGTAACCGAAGACAAGCTGTTATCCAATCAACCTGCACAGGTTTTATTTCCTATTTATTCATGCTATATCTGTTCTCTCTACTTTTTAATTTGTTAAGGGGTCAGTTTTCATGTGTTGCTTATTTGTGTAGAATTACCCTTGGATTGAATGGCTCATCATTTTTCCTCCCCACTCCCTCCCTCCCTCCCTCCTTCCTTCCTTTACAGTATAGGGAAAAAATGTGAACATACATTTAAACCTTTGTACCCGTTTTCAGTCCCAGTTTCCTCCCTTCCCCTCCAAAGGTAGCCACTATTCTGAAATTGGTGACTGTCTTTCCTAGCCTTGTTTTTATATTTTTTCTTCATGTATCTGTCCGTTAGCAATATTTTATATTGATTCATGTTTTAAAATATATTATATTAATATAATGTATGTATCACTCAGCATTATGTTTTTAGATTTTCTATTTAGAATTCATTTAGATTTTGTATTTCTGGATTTTTCCCCATCCCCTTCATTTCTTACCTTTTATTGGATTGTCAATATCTCAAGTTCTCTTTTCTTTTAATTTCCTTCTTTGTCCTCTTTGGTTTAAAAGTTGTATTTCTATTTCTTTACTGTTTATTCTTAGAAATTCTTAACCGACTGTAAAGTTAATCAATATGTCTGCTCTTCTTCAAACGCATACAGGGCTTTATGACCATTTAACTCAGATCTTCCTTTACAATGTCTTGTGTAATTGTTGACTGGTATCTTAGTATTACCTTATTTTTAAAGTCTTCTCACATTAGCCCTCAGTTTTATTATTTACAGTAAATCATTACTTAATTTTGACAATGTGTTTACCAAATTCTTTATTCATCCTTATGTTTTGCTCTCCGCCTCTTCCTTCTGGATTCAGCTGTTTATCTTACTGAAGTAAACCCCACAGTAGATCTTTTAGGAAGAGTCATTGAGTGGTAAACTCCCAATATTTGTTGGTTTGAAATGTCTGTTTTACTCTCAGTCTGAAATAAAAATTTAGCTGGGTATAGAATTCTAGGATGAGGATTATTTCTCTTAGCAGCATAAAGATGCCATTTATTTCCCATAGACATCTATGATGACTGATGACAACTTTGATGAAGGTCTAATTGGACTTTTTTTTGCTTTTTGTTTTTAGGATATCTGCTTTGGTTGCTTTTAAGATTTTTCTCCTCATCATTGACATTCTGAAGTTTCACCATAGTATTGTATATCAAATTGTGAATTTTAAAAATTATACTGCTGGGATGTTTGCATGCTTCTGAAATCTGAAGACTCATTTATGTTTTAGTTTATTTCCAGAAAATTCTCAGGTGTTATTTTCTTAAATATTATCTCTTCCCCCCTTTCTTTATTCTTTGTTCTGTCTGGAATGTCTACTTGATATATATTGAAACTTCTTGAGGCTCTTAGCCACAATTTCATAGTTTTTCTGTCCCACATTCTGAGAAATTTCCTCAAATCTATCTTCTGGTTTATGGATTCTTTCTTCATTTTTGTCTCAAATATTCATTACCCTTTTCATTGAGTTTTTAATTATAGTGACTATGTTTTTCATTTATAGAGACTCAATTTGGTTCTTTTTCAGAGTTGTTTATTCTGTTTTCATGTTGTCTTCTTTTTCTCATTATGGTTCCTGTGCCTTTGTTTACATCTTTGGTCATGTTGTAGGCATTTCATAGTCTCTTTCAGAGTGTTCTTTTAGATGCAGTTCTCTGAATGCTGATTCTTCCCTTTGCTATATTTGTTGACTCACCCATGGTAGTTTATTCTTTCACAGACCTTGTAATTTTTGACTATGAACTTATATCTAATTTTTTTTCCTTCCCAGGAGATGTGAAAGTGTTCCCATGGAGTGAATGTACTTTTTTTTTTTTTTTTTTTTTTTGCAGTATGCGGGCCTCTCACTGCTGTGGCCTCTCCCATTGCGGAACACAGGCTCCGGACGTGCAGGCTCAGCAGCCATGGCTCACGGGCCCAGCCGCTCCGCGGCATGTGGGATCCTCCTGCACCGGGGCGTGAACCCGTGTCCCCTGCATGGGCAGGCGACTCTCAACCACTGTGCCACCAGGGGAGCCCTGAATGTACATTTTTACTGCTAGGGCTCTAGAGGTTTCAGATGCCCTGGCTTGATTTTTAAATTTAATTTCTCAATTTGGGATTCCTGAGTCAAGCAAGTAGTATAAATTCAGCTCCCATGCACACACATAGCTCAGGTCTGGGGTTTCCATGTCTCAAAGGTGTTTTTCTCCCATCCAAGATCCCAGACATACAAGACACCATTTAGGGATGCAACCAAACTTTACTATATTGGCCTAACTCGGAAGGGCTTTATTTTTCTAACATAATAAGAAGGTTGGAAATAGGCAGAGCAGGGAAGCAATACTGTAATCCATGTCCTTTTCCTCAAGCTCCTTGTATCTTCCTGCCCCTCCATCCTTAAAGAGTAGCTTTTATCCTTCTGCTTGTTTTATGGTGGCAAGCTGGCTATTCCACTCCTGGCCTCATGACCACAGTTCAGGTAGGAGAAGGGAGAAGAAAGCAACAAGGAGGAAGGAATGGTTCCCAGATCAGGAAAACCAAACTTTCCCTGAAATCCCTAGCCCACTTCTGCTTACGTCTTGTTGGCTGGATCTGTATCACATGGTCACCTCCAGCTGCAAGGGAGGTGGGCCACACAGCTTGTACTTAACGCCTTGCCTTTGATGTTTCTCTTCATTTGTGCCACTTGGAGATTTCCTTCCCCTTCCTCTACAGCTTGGCCATTAAAACACATTTTTATTTATTATACCCAGTTTTTCCCTCGAGTCTTTTTGAAGGTCAGAGACCTCAGAGGCTCTGCTCTTAATTTCTTCAGCCTCAAATATCCACATTGTGGAGTGGCGGGGCGGGGAGGGGGGTGGGTCCTTCCCAGAGAAACGTTGTACTTGGTTTTAAAAGCAATTCTGAGACCTGTAGTTGGGGACAAAATGCTCACAATATGTACAAGAGGCAGTGGGCAGACTGACTCAGGTATTCCTTAGCCTTTAAATGAATTGCCCTGATTATTTGCTCCACTGTCTACTTAAGCTATCCGTAACTGCTGAGCTACAGTCCTCCTGGGAAGAATGGTTCCAATCTCCATAGCAGCCTCACTGGTGCTGGTTTCAATTTGTGGTTTCCTTTGGCTTATCCATCAATAGGAATCCATCTGCTTTCTTGTCTTTCATAAATTTGTCAAATTTTCTAATTGACTATTGGCACCTTTTCTTGTTTAAGCACTATTATGGAAGTATTAGTTTTTGTGTATCATCATTTCAATGGGATTTTGGGAAGTGGGCCCGAGTAAATGTTTATATGCAATTTGCAGCCTTGAACCAGAAGCTCCAAATATGCGGTCATGCATCCTATTTGCTCAGCACCAAGCTTGGCACTAAGCAAAACAAGAGAATACAGTACAATATCTAATCCTTTGTACCAGTGGTATGCCGTAGCCAGCTTTCACCAATTTGCAGGAGCCAATTGTTAAACTTGCAAGAATTTTATGACCTGGTTAACTTCGCTTTGGCATCTTTCAGTTGACCATTGTAGCAGTATTTATACCACTGAAATCAGCAAATAGTATGCATCAGCCCCTTCCCCTCCTTGAGAGCTGATTGGTAGACATTTGTCCGCACACCACTAGTCTTTACTCTAGTAAACATAAGACACATCTTTATGTCTTGAGATAAGACATATACTGAAGGAAAAGTGAAAGTCCAAGTAAGACAGCCATCAAGTGCAAACCAGCCTAGTACAGATATTCCAACTGCTAGGGAATTCAGGCAGCAGAAATCACTGTTGACTGTAACAGTTGAAGAAGGTTGGCAAGGCAGCAGCAGTGCAGAGTATTGCTGCTCTTGTCAAAGTAAGAGTGGGCTGTGAAGCCAGAGTTTGAGTTCTAGCTCTTTCACTTACTGCTGTGTGACCTGGAAGAATTACTAAATCTCTCTAGTAGGCATAATGACAGTCAGCATTTACCGAATCCTTATCATGGGGAGACACTGTGCCAAGTGCTTTTCCACGGATGAACTTAATCCCTACTTTCATCATATGCAAGATGTTGTCTATCTCAAGGGGCTATTCTGAGTACTCCATGACGTAATCCATGTAAAGAGCATAGTAAAATCTCCATAAAATTCACTTTTTTACTACCAAATTTCTTGTAGAAGGTAAGCAATTTCTACCTGCAGATTTTTCCTACAGGGCCTCGAAAGATGGGTCAGATCTGGTTATGTGAAGGGACTAGCAGAGGGCATTTCAGCCAAAGGGGAGGTCGGTCCCAAAGTACAGTGAAAAGGCAAATAGGAGTGTGAGCCCTGGTTCTGATGAGCCTTAGCGGAGCAGAATTTGTACCTGGGGGGGGGGGTAGTCAGATTGTGTTCTAAGCGGAGAACTTTACATTTCATGTGATGTAAAGTTTCAGAGACTTTACATTTCTCTGATGGCAGGGAAATGATTAAAATATGGGATTTTAAGAATAGGATTCTGGCAGGTAGGCACTTATGCAAAATGAATTGAGGGGGGTGGGCAAAGATAGAAGTGGCAGAAATGGGTGAGAAAAGAAAAGGCCGGGCCTGAGGGACAGTTCAAAAGACAAAAAAAAAAAAAAAAGATTATTGTATAAATGAATAAGCTAGAAGTATGTAGTCACAATATTTGTAGGAGCAATCTGGACCAGAAATTAAGAAAAATAAGAAATGGTTACCAAAGGGGAAGAGGGTTGGGGGGAAGGATAAATTAGGAGTTTGGGATTAACAGATACACACTACTATATATATATAAAATAGATAATCAACAGGGTCCTACTGATTAGCATAGGAAACTGTATGTAATACCTTGTAATAACCTATAATGGAAAAGAATCTGACAAAGAATAGATATATATGTATAACTGAATCGCTTTGCTGCATACCTGAAACTAACACAACACTGTAAATTAACTATACTTCAATAAAAAATAAATTTAAATAAATTTAAATAAAAGAAAATAAGAAGGGAGGATTCTTTCTTTATCCCCACCTCCTACACCCTCCCCCTGCCAAAAAAGAAAAACTACTGTAATTCAAAAGAACATATGTATTTTTTAATCAGCAGAAAAGTTTTTTGTTTTAACACTGCATGTGGGTTTTGGTATTTTCTTTTAATTACATTAAATTAATGTGAATAAACTTTTTAAGAGTACGTTTAATTTTGTAACTGAACATCATGGCGTGTGTAGTTAATCCTGTTTTCCAAAATACCCACAAAATGATGTTAAATAATGGTTTTATCATGGTTTGGAGCTATACTTTTTTCTTAAACTCTGCAGAGGGTGGAGAAAGGGGGCAGGACACACTACTGGGTAGCACAGGGAGCGTGTCAGTGAATGTTCGTGAGACCCTGTCAGCAGGACTGATACATAGAGACTGACCCTCCTGTAGGGATGCTGGCCTCACTCATGTCCTTGTGCGACAGCCAGCAGGGACACTGTGTGGCACCTCACCATTTTGGTGACAACTGGCTGTGGCAAAGGCCCCTGGTGACCTTCATGCTGCTCAACCCAGTGGAGATTCCTTGGTCTCATCTTTCTTGAGTTCTGAGCAGCCTTGACACTGCATCACTCTCTCCTTTTTGAAAAACACTCTTTCCTTTTGGCTTCTGAGGCACCATATCCTCCTGATTCTCTTCCCTCCTCTCTGGTTAATCCTTCTTAATAAGCGTAAGTTTGTCACCCAGATGTTAAGTTTTGGAGCTTCTCAACATTTCTCAACTTCCAGCTTCTGCCTGGAAGGGACGCATGTCATTGCTGCCCATACTTCATTGGCCAAAGCAGGTCACAGAGTCTCTTCTGAGTTCAATATGGAGGGATGCATAATCTTCTCACGGGGAGAAACACTGGAGGAAGTGAAGCCAGAATATTTGGTGATCAAGAATGCAATTTACCACACTCTTCAGTGACTTCCTATGTTTTGAGGAGAAAACTTATCAGGCCTCCAAGGCTTCTGGTGGTGTCTGAACTCTCCAACTTTACCTCTTACTTCCCTACCCCTCATTGCCTGTACTTTAACCACATTATTCTTTCATCCTTTGAACCTTCTCCAAAAGAGACACATTTACAAAACAGATATAGAGTCACAGACATAGAAAACAAACTTATGGTTACCAAAGGGGATAGTGGGGCAGGTTTGGGGGAGAGATAAATTAGGAGTTTGGGATTAACATATACACACTACTATATATAAAAGAGATAAACAACAAGGACCCACTATATAGCATAGGGAGCTATAGTCAATGTTTTATAATAACTTATAATGGAAAAGACTCTGAATCACTTTGCTGTACATCTGAAACTAACACAACATTGTAAATCAACTATACTTCAATAAAAAAAGGAAGTGAGAGGCAACGAATCAGATTTCAGTTCACTGTAAGAATAACCTTTCTGATAAAGTGAGTATCAGTATTAGAAATGGTACGTTCATTGTATTCGTTCAAGTAAACACCAGATGACCAGGTGTAGAAAATGTCACAGACAATCTCGATAGCAGCGGTAATGGAAGAGAGGCAGGTATTTGGTCCCCAAACTCCAAAGTTGCATAGTTCTATTAGAAAAAACAGAGTTAGTAAACAAGGAGGCAAGAAAATAAAATACAAGGCATCAATTATAAGCTAATATAACTGTGCCTCTAGAGTGGCACAGGCAATAGGTGCAGTACTAGTGTTCCTATCTCGGCTTGAGATTTCTAAGACTTGTCACAGAGGATCTTTAGGTAGGTCCTCCCCAATCTATGCCTTCACCTATAATTGCTTAAATAAATTGATTATAAATGTGTCTCTTTTGGAGGGCCAAGGGAGTAGGCAAAGTAGTTTATAAACAGAAACAGCCTTAGAAAACGAAAAATTCCAACACTATATAGCATGCCATGCTTGAATAGTGCTTAAAAAATGGTTAACATTTATACATAACATGAAAGCTACGTGTTAATTGCCTTTTCTAATGATATTATATATATAAAACATACATGTAGCATACTTTATTTTTAAAAATTATTTATTTTTCGCTGTGTTGGGTCTTTGTTGCTGTGCGAGACCTTTCTCTAGTTGTGGTGAGCAGGGGCTACTCTTCCTTGCAGTGTGCGGGCTTCTCATTGTGGTGACTTCTCTTGCTGCGGAGCACAGGCTCTAGGTACGTGGTCTTCAGTAGTTGTGGCACACGGGCTCAGTAGTTGTGGCCTGTGGGCTCTAGAGCGCAGGCTCAGTAGTTGTGGTGCATGGGCTCAGTTGCTCCGTGGCATGTGAGATCTTCCCAGACCAGGGCTTGAGCCCGTGTACCCTGCGTTGGCAGGTGGGTTCTTAACCCCTGTGCCACCAGGGAAGCCCACATGTAGCATACTTAAAAAAAAAAACTCCCCTCTTTTACATTTTTATCAGAATAACAGATGCATGGCTTATATTACATGTTTTAAAAAAGTATGGATGAGGTTATAATGTTATAATATATTCTATAGATGTAAATCACCATTGTAATAAATATAAGGCAACATTTTACAAACTATTAATTCAGAAGGAGTCACATTACATTAGAATAGTTTAAAAAAAAGTTTTTTTGAACGAGGAGCACTTAAATGAGCCCTAATAAATGGGGTAGATTTTTATAGATGGATGAACTGGAAGAAATGCAGTGGATATGATCATCTCATGGTCTAGATCTTCTGAGACAGTTTTTATTTCAAACCTGACCATGGTCCTGCAAGTATGGTCATAATTGCTAGAGCTGGTGCCCCACTTTGGGGTTTGAAATATGGTCAGTGTGGGCATGAACAAGTGCATGGAAATGAAATAGGGGATGCCTAAGCGATGAGTCAAGTGAATCAGTGCCTGATCAGAGCACGGAATGGGGGTGGGTGGAACAGCAAGTATGCGTCATCTTCCATCATCCAATTGACAGCTATCTCTCCATGCTCTAAGGTCCTCCCCTATCCCCCACCCCCCTAGTAAACCAATATGACATCCTGACAGTCCCAGGGGAAGAAACATTTGCAACTGTTGGAAATGTGGTAGAACAAGAAACATGCAATCAGTACGTGCAATTGGCTGCATAGATTGTGAAACAATAGTCATGGTTCTTTTTGTTCTGTGACAGTATAAAAATTTCAAATCTTTTATAAGATAGAAACTCTAGCCTAAGAGAGACCCTGAGCACCATTTCCCAGCAGTGTGCTGCCAGGTCACATTTTGCCATTCTCCTCTCCCCGGCGCCACCTCCCCAGCCCCATTTTCCAGCTGGTGTCTGCCCCTGGGGCACAGGACACAGGTTTTGGAGGGCAAAGCAGTTTGGTGAGGTTTTGCTCAAACACTGTAGGCTTTTTGTTTTCCTTCACTATTATAATGACAAGGCACTAGAAATAAGGTAGAAAAATGGAGGGTGGGACTCAGAGTAGGTAGAACTAAAACCAGATTGGGCTGTCAGGGTTTTGTTGTTGTTGTTGCTTTTTGTTTTTTGTCTTTCCAGGCTATGAATAAAATGTTTATGAACAAAGAGAAAGGTGCCTATGAAATACATGAAATATAAAAACATGAATCCATTCAGAGGAAGCATCTCCTTAGAATGAGAAGAACATTTTATCGTTTTTAACTTTTCTTCGGTCTTGGGTCCAAAATTCATCCTAATAGTTGAAAATTGCTGTACTTTTTATACAATAGGAGTGTTTATGAGGAGCTACATAAAAATATGAATAGTAAGGCAAGGTTCATTGTTTTAGTGTCATTTTTCTTTTGTTGATTCTTACTTGAATCTCTTCATTTTACTGTTTTCACTTAACAAGAGTCTTGCTTTAATTAAGAAAATCCAGTGTCTGGCGACTACATGGTGAAATCACAGGGCCAAAGAGATGGAACTGTGGGGCATAACAGAAGGATACTGATTCCTGTTATCCTCATTACACTAGAAAACACTATGCACTTAACTTTATTCATAAATATGAAGTTTTCTTCTTGATAGTGTGTGTAATCTCACTTACACCTCCCTTTAAAATTGTCCAGGTTCCTATAGTCCTGCTAAGTCTGAAATATTATCACTATATTCATACCAAATAAAGATCTGTAAAAGATAAAAGTAGCTTCTTTTCTTGTCTCCTGTCACTGCTGTTCCTTTCAGTTGACTCAGCTGTCAACTGTGGGCCAGAGCAGCTCTGAACACATGGTCACATAATTCATTAGCGTTTAGACAGGGCCTGCATCTCAGCCATTAACACATTCAAACATGTTTCTGAAAAATGGTTAAAAACCACCTTGTAGGGTTTGTGCTCATAGAAAGATCAACCTGTGGGGCACTAATAAACATAGCTTATATCTTACTAGATAAATATGCTTATTAAGTGTATTTAGTTTTATTTTGGATTTGGTACCCCCCCCCAAAAAAAAATTGTCTTTAAGTTGGTGAGAAAGTCAGCTTAACCAAAGCAGAAGGGAGATGAGAAGAATTTAGGTTTAGGGGAATGATTTTACATTCTGGGTTTGGATGAATTGTAGAAGTCAGTGATTCTCCCAGTGATCTCTTCAAAATGACCGTGAAGCCAAATGATATGGAGAAAATGTTATGGCAATTGTGCTAGTTAAAATGATAGACGATATAAATATAACTGGTGAAGACAATATTTTAGTATAAATTCACGTAGCAACGTTTGGCCTAAACAAAAATGTCCATTGCTCCTTTTTAGATTCATCAAAGACAGCAATCTAGGCAATATATTTTGACTCATTACTAACTTTCTTCACAACTTTTTAAAAATTTGGTTAAATGAGTCACTGATTCAAAAACCTTTATTGACTGCTGTTATCGTGGCAGCCCGTATTTACTGTGCTACTCCATCTTCTCGTTTTATAACTCTTCCTTTCCTCATTCTCTTCTTTCTTCTCTTCCTCCTTTTCCTTCTGTCTCTGAGACCTCTTAAATTTTCCTTAGATTTGTCTTGAATGTTTTCTTTAGTTTTTCTTCACCATATGGATGTGATATTTTCCCACAAAACTTGTTTTTTCCCGTTTCCACCCTCTTGGAAACGAATGTCCTTTGACTGAAAAAGTGGAAAATATCCACGAATTTTAAACATAAATATAAATTATGCAAATATATAATGATGTTGTTTCTTTAGCTGTTATGGAATGATGAACTTGGTCATTGATATATTTATCTGGTATGTGTCCTTGCTTTTCAGGGAACTTCTGTCCACGTTGAGAACCACCTTACATTCCTTACTCAATGGACTAACAAAGACAAAGCAGCCCAACTAAGAGTGAAATAATTTAAGCAACTGTGCAAATTTGCAAGAAAGCGTGGCCAACAGAAAGCCTTCATCCTCTGTATTTACATTGGTACCAATCTTAACGTCATGCTGTTAACTCAACATAAAGCTATGCTTTTTAAAACAATTCAAGGGCATCCAATTTATAACCAATCATGTTCCAGACTATAAAATATTTCAGTAACAATCCAAACTGGCATGTAAGTTAAAGCTCACTCTGGGAAGCTTAAATTTACATGATCAGCCTGGGACTGGCTCATCCCATCGCATAGGATCGCATGACCTCACAGTCAAGTGCAATTCACATCTCACGATTCTAGGAATCAATGGACATGGATACACAGTTATATTATTATTAAATCCAATTGCTTTGCAATTAACCTGATATGACACCTATACAAATGATTCAAATGAAGAGCCTCATGTTTCACAGGAGACAATCAATAAAGTGGAATCACAGCTACTGACAATGCCAGCAATTTGGCTTGTTACTATAGTATTATATTATTCTCAGATAGAGGTTGCTGTTCCCCTGTTGAATCACAGCTACCATAACTTTCAACTACTGGCAATGCCCATGCCTCACAAAGGCGTAACATTCAAATATGTTTGGACATTCCTAACCCATCTTTGCTGAGTCATGAAAAGTTACAATCAATCTGGGATGTACTAAATCATAAATTTTCTTTCTTTGCTCCCAGAATGTAATTAGAGCTTCTTTCCCCAGGAAAGGCTCCTTAATGGTGAAAAAGAAAATAGCTGCCTTTGCTGATAGATAGCATACGTTCTTAGGGAAAAAAAAAAATCTTCCTCTTCCTCTTGCACAAATGTTTTGCAATTAGCTGTCTGAAAGCAAAACCAAATCATAATAGCATCTTTCCCAGTTATTATTATTGTTATTATTCTGTAGCTTAATAATCTACATTTTAATTAAGTAAAAGCGCTTCATAGTTATAACCCTGATCTAAATCAACCTTTTGCAGAAATATTACAACCCTCTTATTATCAGAAATATTACAATCCTCTTATTATCACCCTTTTTTGGCAGATTTTGTCAGTGTGTGTGTCTGCCAGACAACTGGGTGTAGAGAATCAACCTCTTGAGGGCAGAGACTGTGTATGTCCTTCTGAGATCTAACAGACTCATGCACAGACATTCCATAGGTGTTTGTTGACAGCCTATTTGAGTAGTGCCTTGTTAAGAACTCATAACTCCTTATTTTAAGTAGACTGAACTTGACCTTATGGAATATTTAGGACAGGCACTGACCAAAAAATATATTTCTTTTTCCATGTCTCTCTTTATATACTTGTTTTTAAACAGAGAACAGTCAGGTCAGGGTGTGTTTCCATGAGGTCATTTTCATCTCCTGAAATAGGGAGAATAGAACAGCAAGTACGGGAGATGTGTCTCTCTTTAAACAACCACCGTGGATGATTGAAAACAATGACTTATTTAATTCTCTAAGCAGAGTCTGTTCTCCATGAATCACACTGTATACATAATGGTGATGAAAATGTTCAGTTTGAAATTTCTCCCTGGCCAGGGAGGAAACCATGGGGGTGAATCATGGTTTTAGTGATGACTGTCCTGAGGAAGCTAAATTGGGAAGCCACAGGTTAAAAAAGGAGTGGGGAGGGAATCCTTAATCGGAGAAGGCAACTGACGCCCCCTTCCGCTGCTTACACCCAGGCAAGAATCTTCAGAAGAAGAGTTCCTGGAGAGAAACTCTGAAAGCAGAGGAAACCAAACACACTGTACATGTAGAGTTACCCATGGACTGGGAAAAGACACAGGACTTCTCCTTGAGGGAAGGGAGATAAATGGCTGCCTGTTTGAGGAACACAACTGCATGCATTCACTCCTGTGAAAGAAATTCATTTAAGAGCAATTGGATTAGAAATGGAGATTTAGGGCTTCCCTGGTGGCGCAGTGGTTAAGAATCCGCCTGCCAATGCAGGGGACTCAGGTTCAAGCCCTGGTCCGGGAAGATCCCACATGCTGCGGAGCGCCTAAGCCCGTGCGCCACAACTACTGAGCCTGCGCGCTAGAGCCCGGGAACCACAACTACTGAGCCTGTGCGCCTAGAGCCCGTGCTCCGCAACAAGAGAAGCCACAGCAATGAGAAGCCTGCGCACCTCAACGAACAGTAGCCCCTGCTCACCACAACTAGAGAAAGCTCTCGCGCAGCAACAAAGACCCAACGAAGCCAAAAATAAATAAAAATAAAAATAAATAAATTTAAAAAAAGAAATGGAGATTTACACAGATGGGTTTAAAGAATAGGAGCGTGTAAGAGACAGTCAAGATGTACATCAGTCATTTGCTGCAAAACTGTGAACAGTATTGGCGAATTAGGATACAATGTGAAGTGGAAAAATGGGCCACTAACTTGTAATTAAACTATGATTGCACTTATGTTAAATATGTGTATTATGGACAAAGACTGATCAGGAATCCAGAGAAATTAACATAGTTATTGTGTTAATGTAGTGACATTGTTTTTCACTGTTTCAATTGTGTGGGTGTGAATGCGATGGAGAGCCTGTGTATTGAGTCTGATAGTAAGACAGTAACACAAAGAATCAGTAAGCGGGTGTTTAAGTTTCACATGCCATGCCAGCTGTGAACTTAACCTCTCCGAGCCTCAGTGCTTTTATATAGAAAGTGGGAATAATAGCACCTGCCCTGCACTAATAGGGTAGTGAAAACTCTCTGTAAATTGAAAGTGTCGTGGGAGATTGTGTGAGGGATTCAGAAGATCAGAGTACTGTATAGACCAGAGACTTAAAAAGCCCAGAACTCAAAAAGTTATCCCTAATCTCTTGTCTCAGCAGTCATGCGGGAGCTGGACAACATGTTATGTCATAATTGCACCATGTGCAAATTACAGTCACTTATCGGGCACCTACTAATTGTTTTGCTAACCAGGTTTCTTGCTATTCTACCATTTGTAGAATAATCCATTTTTCTTCCATTTGAAATGAGTTGAAATGTTTCCTTTATCATATACCTAAGTTTATTTCTGAACTCTACTGTTTCTCTGCTTACTATTCTGTTTTAACTTTATAATTGTTGTAGCTTTGTAATAGTTTTAATTCGGTTGGGCAACTTTTTATAGTTTTTTAAAAATAGTATCCAGGGTAGAGTGGGAGCTATTAAGGAGGATAACCAAGCTTGGGCCCAAAGAAGTAAGTAAACAGCCCAAGGGTGCACGGCAGTATAGCACAGTCTTAGAAGAGACTTTGGAATCAGAGAAAGCTTAGTTCAAATCCTGGTTTATTACTTAACATCTGGGTGACCTAATATACATTACTTAATCTGTCTAGCCTCTTTCTTCATCTGTAAATGGAGGATAACACCACCTACCTTGGAGTGTTGCGCTGGGGATTCAATTACAAGCGAATTGAATTTCCCGAATACTGTGGCTGGCGGGCAGCCCTCCTTTACATGCACTCCTGGTGGTGAGGAATGGCTTCCCTTTCTTAGATTTTTTTGCATCTGCAAAAAGGAGAAGAGCCAAGAATTATCACCACCTTCTACACAGCATTCTGAAGGCTGGTTTCACTGTACAGAGATATATGATAACTGTATAGTAAGGAAACAGGGCACTTAAACTGCACATATGTATTTGCTGCTCCCTGAATATGGTAAAGCAGGAGACACTGTGTGTCATATAATCCATAAAATGCACTCTCATTATGCGGCCAAGAACATGGGATGTCAAACAGGTAGGAATGCCAGGCAGTACGTTCCTGTCAGACCTTGAGGTAAGCGGAGAGCAGGGGGGAGGGGACATTGCTGAGACTGGATAGGGAACCTGGGAAAAATAACAGGGCCTCTCTCTTCTGCTCTGACAAGTTTAGATTTTAAGTGATTTGGGGGCAGAGATCATATCTATTACCTCATTTTTTGGTAGTTTCTAGAAGATTATTGGATATTTACGAAATTTGGTGATTAGAGTGAAGAGATGTCACATAGGGCCTCATAGTAACCCTCTGCCTCCGAGAGTGGCCAGGACGACTTTTGTGGGAAGCTGCTTTCTTCTCTCCCTTGGAAGAGATGGATGGAGTCTGATTATAATTAATTTTAATAAAGACCTGACATGACGTGCTAGAATCCTGGCCATTCAAATGAAGTAGAGCCAGCCAGCCAGCTTGGACAAAAATCATCTCAGTTCCCCCTCACTATTGGCTTTACAACAAGTCAAGTCCCGTTAAAAAGAATTTATTTATTGAGTGATTTTTGTGCCTAGCACTATAAAAAGGTGTACAAAAGAAGGACCCTATCTGACATTCACTGTCTGAGTTGGACAGACAAGAAATATAATAAAATAATAGGCACCATCTGTTGAGCCCCTGACTTGCGCTATGCCGAGTGATACGTTCAGTGTACATTATCTCTAACCCATGAATGCTTTCCACAAAGTGCCTGTTATGTGCCAGGCATTCTGGTTGCTGGGAACACCTCAGGCCTGAAGGAGGAGGAGGGCTCTGCCTTTGGGGAACCTACTTCCTAGTGCTTATAAGCAAGTGAGTATATAATATCATTTCACATTACGGTAAATGCTATGAAGAACAGCAAATCAGGGTAAAGGAACAGAGAGGGATTCAGGTGTATGCAGGGGATATTGTAGGGCAGGCCTCTCTGAGGATATCACCTGGAGGGGTGGACTGAGCTATGCCAGCCAGGAGGACAGGTGTCCCAGGCAGGGAGAACAGCAAGTGTACAGGCGCCTGGGAGAGATGAGCGTGGCATGTACACCTGAGGCCCAGCGTGGCTGGGATGGGCTGAGGGAGAAGCAGCAGGAGAGACAGGCAAACGATACGTATTTCAGGTTTCATTCTGAGGACATAGGAAGCTCTCAGGAAATTTTGGGCAGAGGAGTGCTACCTGGAAACAGACTCTGAGATGGAGCTCTGCAGGCAGGAGACTTACTGTCCCCACGACTGTAAGAAGGTGAGAGAAGCAGGACTGGGTAGAGGCAGAACGTGTGTTCACTCAGCAGAAACCTCACTGGATCCTGCTGGAAGCTGTGGGGTTGGGATGACTCTCCAGAGTGTTCCCAGATTGAGGTGAAGGGCTCGACCTTGTAAGCGTGCATCAGTTGCTGTCTCCCGAGAAGGGTTACAAACTTTGGGTGAGGCAGCTCCCTTTGGGGGTGATGCTTGAAGACGTTTGCATCTGTGGGCCACAGCAGTCACCACCCCAGCATCTGGGGCAATGACACCTCAGTCCTGAAGAGGGGATCTCGGTGGCACACCTCAGGGTCACTACAGATCTGTTCAAGTTTTAATTCTCATAACAATCCTCCAACTTAGGCATTTTTATATCCTTTCTGAGACTCAGGGAGTTTAAGAAACTTGTTCAAGGTCACACACCTAGAAGATGCTGGATTTGAACTTAGGGTCCTCTGAGTCTAAAGAACATAATTGAAAAAAATGTGGTAAAATATACATGACATAAAACTGATCATTTTAGCCATTTTTAAGTGTACAGTTCAGTGGCATTAAGTACATTAATATTATATAACCATCACCACCATCCATCTCTAGAGCTCTTTCCATCTTGCAAAACTGAAACTCTGTACCCATTAAACAGTAACATACTATAAAAATACTAATATTAAACAATTACTGCCCATTTTTCTCTCTCTCCAGCCCCTGGAAACCATCCTTCTACTTTCTGTCTCTGTGAATTTGACCGTTCTAAGTACTTCATATAAGTGGAATCACACAATATTTGTCATTTTGTGGCTGGCTTATTTTACATAGCATAATGACTTCAAAGTTCATCCATGTTGTAATGTGTCAGAATTTCCTTATTTTTCTTTCAGTCTGAAAGCACTCCTTTCTATGTATCTACTACATTTTGTCTATCTGTTCTTCTGTTGATAGGCATATGTGTTGCTTCCACTTCCCGGCTGTTGTGAAGAATGCTAGGAACATTGGTATACAAATATCTGTTTGAATCCCTGCTTTCAATTCTTTTGGGTATATACCCAGAGGTGGAATTGCTAGATCATACGGTAGTCCTATTTTTAATTTTCTGAGGAATTGCCGTACTGTTTTCCACAGCGATTGCACCATTTTACACTCCCAACAGCACTGCGCAAGACTTCTAAATTTCTCCACATCCTCGTCAACACTTTCCTTTCGTTTTTTTCTTTCCTTTCTTTCCCTTTCCTTTTCCTCCCTCCCTCCCTCCCTCTCTTTCTTTCTTTCTCTCTGATAATAGCCATCCTAATGGGTGTAAAGTGGTATCTCACTGTGGTTGAAGACCATGCACTTTGCATGCCATCATGCTGTCTCTCAGAAAGGAATCCAAGATTGCCAGCACGCATCCAATCCCACCGTTCCATCTGTGGGTGGAAATGGTGGCAACACTAGGTTAAGACCCAAACTCAGTTAATTTCCCTGGATTAACAGTGAGCTACAGCAGACCACATTCTGAATATTCCCTAAGACACCTAAAGAACGATACAAAATTTGGCACTGTATAAGAGTTAATCTTTAAAGGTTTTGCTCAAGGACCCTAAAATAGTTTAGAAAACTATGCTCTTCTTTACATATTTAAAAATTGATATTTATAATTTTATCATAAATTTAAACAGGTGCAAAGAATATAATTTGTAGCATATCATAAATATTGACATTTTAGAATAAAATGGTTACATCATTGTTTTAAATGTATCCAAATGGAATCTAAATCCTGTAATAGTTTGTTATCCACCATCATCCATTTAAGAAATACACAAGTAAGCTTGTCTTTAGCAAGCAAAAATTAAATATAACTCCCTGTCTTGCCTCCACTTCTGCCATGCCTTCTATGTTTGAAATTTTATTTCCATTCTACTTCCCCTTCAAAATTTTATGCTAATGTACTATGTTTATGATTGAACATCTTTTACTGAGTATCCTATCATACTTTTATCTATCAAACATTTGTATAAAAGTTAAAATTTATGCACTTTAAAATTCCTGTAACCATAGGGTCTACGTGATTTCTGGATTGAGTTATCATTACAATTACTAGTATTACACAATTGATCAAAACAACCTAAATGAATAGAACATTCTGATAAATGCTAACATGAAAAGTAAAGTTTTACTGGAAGTTTGCACTTCTTAATAAGATAGGTGATGCTGTCCTTTTTTCAAACATTCTATGTAGTATGGATAAATTTTACTTACTGTTAGAATAACAAAGTGTTTAACAACCATTCTATTTTTCATTTTTTAGAGATGAAGAATCCTTGTTTTGTTTGCGGTACGCGGGCCTCTCACTGTTGTGGCCTCTCCCGTCGCGGAGCACAGGCTCCGGACGCGCAGGCTCAGCGGCCACGGCTCACGGGCCCAGCCGCTCCACGGCATGTGGGATCTTCCTGGACCGGGGCACGAACCTGTGTCCCCTGCATCGGCAGGCGGACTCTCAACCACTGCGCCACCAGGGAAGCCCATGTTCTTAAAAATAAAGAGATGGGAATGGAGTTTTGTTATAAAAGTGTCCTTCAATTTTTGAAACTCCTGACTTATTTGCCCCCAATCACATGGTAATCCATTATCAAATGATAGTTCTAATGACCTGATGACTTCACCATTTTTTCCCTCAGTTTTGAAAGCAAAACTGACTGACTTGCAAGGGATTTGTTATCCAGTCTCTTATGGGTCGAGTTGTGTGCCCACCAAAGTTCATATGAAATCCTAACCACTGGTACCTCCAAATGTGGTCGTGTTTGGAAATAATGTTGTTGCAGATATAATTAGTTAAGAAGAGGTCATTAGAGTGGACCCTAATCCACTATGACTGGTGTCCTTATAAAAAGGGGAAATTTGGACACAGAGACAGACACTCACAGAGGCAGGAGGATGTAAAGGCACTGGGAGAAGCCGGCCATCCACCAGCCAAGTAGAGAGACCTGGAACAGAAGCTTCCCTCACAGCCCTCAGAAGGAAGGAACCCTGCCCACACCTAGATTTTGGACTTCTAGTGTCCAGAACTGCGAGGCAATACATTTCTGCGGTTCATGCCACCGGTTTGTGGTAGTTACAGCAATGCTAACAAACTGGTACACAGTTCCTAGAGCCATTCACCTCCCCCACACTCACACTAACACCAACATTTTCATTTTTTCCTTTATTTGGTGCCAGGGTGGGGGGCGGGCTGTGTTAAACTCCAGAGCAATGAACCCTAGAAAGATTGGGAAGAGTGAGAGGGGCACCTTTCTTTTGTAAAGTGAGGGGAGGGTCACTGCAAAAGGGGGGCAGGGATATTTAATAAAGAGCGGATACTGAATTCAAGATCTGTATGTTGCTTTCCTTCAAAATATTCTTGTCCACATGCTCCTTTGGAAAGCCTTACTCAGCCCCAGAGGAGTAAGAGTACCTACTTTGAAGATGACTGTGCTGAACTGTAGAAAGCTTACTGAAATTCAGGGATGTGAAAAAACTTTTGTCAGCCGGAGGTGCTGATGACATTTTCATGGAGGTTATGACATCTGCTGGCCTTGTGTGTAGGATTTTGATTTGTGGCAAGGAGAAGGAAGGCATACTAGCCAGAGTGGAAGCAACTTGGGAATGGACTTCTGACTAAACTAACGACTCAGTAGGGTGGGCCTACAGAGGACCTGCACTTATGGGTCTAGGAGCTTGTACTTAGGCACTGGAGACTTTTGCGTGAGCGAGTGACATGATGAAAGTGATGCTTAGGAAGATTAGTTGGGCGTCAATACGGAGGATGGGAGGATGTCTGCAGAACTAGGAGGTAGGAAGCAATCCAAGGGTGTGGTCAATAATGAGTGGATCAGTGTAACGGCTTTGGAAATGGAGAGGCGGCTGTTTGCTTGTGGTGATGGACATAGAAATCACAGGCCTGTATTATAGTTAAACCTGTGCCATCTGCTCGATGATCTTTTCAGGTAGGCCGCCCAGTCCCAGAACTAACTCCCTGCCTTGGCTCCACTCCTGCCATGCCTTCTATGTTGGTGGAATACTTAAAGTCCAGAAAGACACCGTGCTTTTCAAGTTGGTCAAGTAGAGGTACAATAGGGGCAACATTTCCCTATTGTTGGGCTGATCCTTTCATTGTAAGGATGGAATGAGTAAATGTATGGGGAACCACTTGGTTTAATATAAAGCACTCTGCAAACGGAAAGACAGGACTCTTCATTACTCATTACTCTACTGTGGCACACTACTCTTTCTTAGAGCAAGTGAAGAGGTTTTCTGAGTGCCTCATTCAACGTTAGCCTTGAGTAACTGAAATCCAGGTAATAAAAGCTCCATTGTATGTTGCCTGAGAATTTCACTGGGCTTACATCCCTTTCCAAACTGGGAAGGTGCTACAAGACCCCCTGCTGAGCTCCCCCAGGGAGAAGAGCCACTCTTCACATTCCTTCTGGATCCTCTGAGGTGTCTGGCCTCGTGCCCAAAAACCCTCAGAGGACTGTTCATTTGCTGTCAGAATCGTGAGGCTTCCTGATTGTGTAGCAATGGAAACAAAGCTTTTCTATGCTCTGAAAAGCAAGTATTTTTTATGGCCACATGCTCTCCTCACTCCCTGGTCTAAGCTGGGAAGCACGCAAGGCATCAGAACAATCCAGACACACAACTTTCTCTTTTTCTCTCTTGCATTGGAGACCATTGTGTTTTTAAGACTCTGAGAGGATAAGAAACTGGGGGGGTGGGGGTGGGGGGCTCGTCACTATCTTTATAGTCATTTCTCTAAATCACATTCAAATGAGTGACTCTATCTGTGACCCAGAGTCACTGGAAACTTTCGATGTTCCTAACCCCCAGAGGACTCTCTTGGCTATCATGGGAGAGACATGACTTAGCGGCCATGTGGCTGCCGACTCTACTAGGACTTACCATTTGGCATTTCTTCCAAGGGTGGAAAGGAGATTATCAATAATATTTGAGTGAGTTTTCTTACCTACATCGGCTCTATCTCTTATTTATGCATATCTTTATTTGAATGGCTTCAGTAAGAGCATATCCAATGGTAGAAAGACAACATGCAAGCGTCAACTGATCCCCTCGGCATAGACGCCTGCTCCCATTTCATAGATGGGGATGATAAGCCCTCCTGGTGAGATTACAAGAGCCCCTGTCATTTCATGTGTACTTTCCAGGTGCCAGGTACAGGGGCCAAGTGCTTTACACATTAACTCGTTCTCTCCATCAACCTATGGTGTGGGGATATTAACATCCACATTTTACAGAGGAAGAAATGGAAACCTAGAGAGGTTGACTAACTTTCCCAAGGTCACAAAACAAGTCAGTGGCTGTGTCAGTCAGCATGAGTTAAACTAGGCTTTGTGACAAACAGCCCCCAAATCTTAGTGGCTGACAACAACAAAGGTTTATCCTCACTCATGCTCCAAGTCTATGGAGGGGCGGGAGGCTCTGCTTATCCTCACTCTGGAATCGGGGCAGACAGAGAAGCCCCTCCTTGGGAGTTGCTGGTTATCATGGCAGACAGAAGAAGAGAACATGGCAAAGTGATCACTGGTGACACATGTTCCTTCTGTTCACCTTGTTGGCCAGAGTCTGTCACATGGCCACTCCTAACTGCAAATAGACGGGGAAGTACAGTCTTACCATCTGGGAGGGAAAGGAGGAATATTTGTGGGGAGAGGGAGCATCTGAGAAGAAAAATATTTTCTTAAGCCTGTGCCCTTTACCCTTTCATGAACGCTTCCACTCACTGAGCACCTCCTGGGGGCCAGGCATTACAGATATTATTTTCAGTCCTCACCACAACACTATTAGGGAGATATTATCTTCACTTCATAGTTCAAGGCCCAAAAAAGTCTCGAAGTAGCTTGAGTCAGATGGCACAGGGAAAAAAAGGCGCCTTGTGCAGCATTCAGGTCAGCCTGACTCCAAAGACATCCATGAGGATTCCCAATACCATGGATGTCACTTTAGTTTCACAAGAAAAAAGCCATATACATTTTTAAAAGATTAAAATTTTAATCATGTATTTATTTTCTAATTAAAAAGGTAATAATTGCTCATTGTTAAGATTCAGACAATGCTTACAGTTTTGAAGAAAGTGAAAAATGACTAATAATCAAACATTAGAGGGAACCCTGCTAACATTTTAGATATGCCCTTCCAGAGGTGCTGACTTATAATTTGCTTCTTCACATAACAATGTATTGCAAACATCTTTCCAATAAATATACTTCATTTTTAATGGCTGCATAATATTCTATTGACTGTACCACAATTTAGTTAGAATTCCCTAATGATTTACAATACAAATGATAAACAACATTTATCTTGTTTTCAGTTCCATTTCTTTCTGAATAGTGATGTCTAATAGCTTTCACTCTTTTTCTTAACCAATTCATGACTTCACCGATGAGAAACACTGTAATGGTCAAAGATCATTAATCAAAACCTTTCTCTCCCTCTTCCATAGGGACTCCCCTCAAATGCTATTTAAAAAAAAATTTTTTTCCCCCTAGAGTCTTAAGCCAGGGGTTTTCCTTGGCATTTCTTTTTGTTTTCATATAATTTTTCTGAAATGCCCACATAAACTGCTTTCCTTATCTTCCTCCCCCCCTTCCTTCTTTTTCTCCCTCTCTCCCTCCCTCCTTCCTTCCTGTATATCCATACTCCTTATTTTATTTTACATTTGCATGTCCCTAGTCTAGATCCCTTAAATAAAATGTCTGTGCCCGCTGTTCCCTCTACAGTGAGGCATTCCGCGCTTTCCAGCTCTAGCCGTGGTGCTCCCTTTTCTATGCCTCCAAGTTCCCCCGTTCAGATCCACCACATCCCCATCCACTGCACGGCCCTCCTGTGCTGGTGGAGCTCTCTCGTCCTGGAATGGTCTCTACTGTCATCTGTGGTTGGTCTTCAGAGTCCAGCTCAAACGCCTCTCTTTCAGGAAGCCTTCTCTGGCCCCTGTCCTGAGTCAAAATTAGTTGTTCTTTCCTCTGTGCGTCGCAGCGCTTCACCGTTACCTCCACTATGCACTTATTCAGGAAAACATTTACTCAGCGGCGGTGGTATGCTCTGGAGTGCTGGGGCTGATACACAGAACTAGCCTTGGCATCCACTCTAGGAGCCTTCCGCCCCTGGGGAGGTGGATGGGTAAACACATCGTCTCAGCCCCTTGCGGTGAATGCAAAAGTGGGGGTAGGTGCGAGGCGCCACGGGAATAACAGGGCCCTGCCGGCACTGGTGGCCTTTTATTTGCTGCATGTTCTGCCTTAATAAAAGTCAAGATCCTGAGGAAAGGGACCCATTTTCAAATTCGCCTTTGGTCCGGCCAAATGTGTTGATAGTAAGAGCCTGAGGTGCGTGACCTTAATGAACCAGTGTCACAGGTGTGCTCAGGTGAAGGGGCCAGTGTAGGTGGTCACCGGGCGCAGGTCCAGGCCCATTACCCATACTCCCCGGAATCAGTGTACTTTCCACATCTTTTTTTCTCCCTGAAATGGACGCACATTCCCCTCCGGATTTAGAATAGAAGTAATGGCTCTTCCACGAAAGCCTGGAAAATATGATTTTTCCAGAAATGGTTTGGGTAGGCTATAGATCTTTGGCTCCTGGCAACTGTAGGACGGGCTGCGCCCTCGCTGGGTGTGTTTGCTCCGAGACCCGACCGGGAATTTCTCCGGGACCCCGCTCGCCCCGCACCTCGGCCCGCAGGCCACGTGCGCTATCCCGGAGAAAAGACTCCTCGCGCCGCGCGCCTGGGAGCCGGCGCCTCTTCTCCGGCTCTTCCTGCCACCCCGCGCCGCCGCCGCGCCGCCCGATCCCGTCCGCGCCGGCTCCGGCCCGGGTCTTGCCGGCCACCCGCCGCCGCGGCCGCCGCCGCCGCGCTAGCCGAGCGGGGAGCTGGCGCCGCCGAGGCCGCGGCGGCCCGGGCGTGGGGGCAGCGCCGCGCACGCGCGCCCGCGGGGGTGGCGGGTCCCTGCGCCCGGCTCCGCACGCCCGGGGCCCTCGGGCCGCCGCCCCACCCGCAGCCGCCGGGAGCCGCCCGATAACCTGAGCCCGCATGGCCGCGCCGGCGGGGACGCAGTTCCCCGCACGAATCCTCCTCCCGCGGCTGGGAGGGAACATTCCTGCTCTCCCCGCCCGGCCCGCGCCCGTTCCCGCTCCTCCCCCGCCGCGTGTTTTCCGCCCCAGTAAAGATCGTGCCACACAAATAAGCCTCGAATGCCCTTTGCCGAGCGGGCGGGAGGGCATCGAGTGCTGGGCCCGAGCGGGCCATTTTCAGGGCGCGTCTCCGGAGCCGCTGAAAGTCTTGTTTTCTCCCCAAAGTGGAAGGTGTGGGGGGCAGGGGCGGGCAAGGGGCCGCTTCCAACTGCTACACACGCTCGAATAGTTGTCAGTAAAATCGAACTGACGTCAGCCCCGGGGAAAAAGATAGGTCTCTTTTGTTCTCATGTTCTCCCCCCCCCTCCCCTGCGATCAAAGGCAAAAAACATTTTTTGGAGGTGGGGGGAGAGACAAAAAGGAGAAAAAATTGCAAGGCAAAGAGATAGCTTCCATTAGAGCTCCAGCCCGGGCGAAGGGAATGTTTAATGAATGCATCAAGCCTTTTGATCACCCTCGCTTGGTTGGGTTCAGTAGTGCCGGAAGGTTAGTTGCATATCCTGTGGCTGATCTGAAATTCGATCAGCAGAGGGGGCACAGAAAAGAAAAGCATTTTAATGGGAATCAATAGAGGATCATAGGTCCTGGAAGGAAATACGTGTTGATTAAAAATGCCACAAGATTAAAAAATGTTCACGACTGGTTTAAAAAAAGAGAGAAAGAGGAAGAGAGAGAGAGAGGAGAGGGGGAGGAGGGGAAAAACCCTTAGCAATCTATTTTCTGTGTGTGCTGCTGCCAGAGAGGCAGTCAGCGGACCAACAGTTTGTGTAATGCTTCAAGCTGCAGCAGGCAAATTTAAAGCTGTATGCGCAGAACAACATAATAAATGCTTACTGAAAATGCATTTCTATTTCTAAGCGGGGTTCACTCATGCATTATACAAAACACCTAGGGCTGCAGTAGCGAGACACAAGGGGACAAATAAGGTGTGCTGTGACACAAGTTCTTAAAACTAAACTCTTGGGCTTTTAACAGTTGAGAGCTAGAGCATATACACTTTTTTTTTTTCTTTCTTCAGCTGAAACTAAATAGCTTTGGAAGTTACCACAGACTTAAATTGTCTGAAACTTAAAAAAAAGTTTAATATAAAAAATTTCTGATATCTGTGAATGTGAAGAGAAGGGTAGAGTGGGGAGTGAACAGTGGTAGATAGCATATTGATTGGGTTGCAGAGTGGAAAATTATTGCCCTGTAGGTAGAGAAAGTGATCAACAATGTGATAAAAACGGTTGAGGGTTATATGGCTATTTACCTACTACAGTGGGAAAGGGAGAAAGGCCTTTTAAACCCACTCTTTAACACAAAAAACACAAGTATACACCCTGTCTGCATGGCGTCTTGGAGAGGAATCAATAGCGTTTAAATGTAGACACATTTAACAAGCAAAGTTCCTTCATTATTGTGAGGGAATTCAGCTGGCAGTGGACCTTCCTTTCCATGGTCTCTTGAAGGCTCCTCAATCGGCTGGGCATTCCAGTCTTTGCCCCTTTCCCCTGTCTTCCTTGTTCTCACCTTGTCTTTTAGTCTCTCTAAAGAACATAAAAAGGAGCAAGGAGGGTTTTCAGGGCAATCTCCCTCGGGTATTCCCAATATTTAATTGCAGCAGTTTGGATAGAGCAGGATCTGTCAAAATTGAGACTTCTTTGTTCAGCAACAGCTCCTCTTACCTCAATGATTTCTAGCTCCACGAGATTATAAAATCCTCTGAGGAAGAGGGTTTATCTCCTTTCTCATTCATATTCCCAACAGTGTCCCTGAGAACAAAACCTCGCACCTAGGAACCAGTAGAGAGAGCTGAGTGAGACTTAACAGTAGCAGATCCCACACTGATCACGCTCTGAAATCCATTCAAAAAAGAAGATTATTGCTGGGTTAAGTCCAGACAAGTCACTTAGCTTCTCTGAGCTTCCAGTTCCTCATCTGTAAGATGAGGGATGCTTGTATCTACCCATCAGGGCTTTTGTGAATGAAATAATATATGTAAAGCACGCTGTGAGATATTTATATACATATTTATATAAATGTTTTCCTTCTCCAAAGATGCCCCCACCCAGGAGCCATGCCTCCTTTATTCAAACTCTTGTGTAGTCTCTGAGGTGAAGTGACACTCTATGACTTCCAAGGCTAGATCATAAGAATCTTGCTGCTTCTATACCTGGGTCTCTTGGAATGCTCCTTCCTGGGACACTCTCTCTCAGAACCCAGCTGTATTCTTCAAGAAGCATGTGGAGGCCAGGTCACCTGTAGTGCTCAGCTTGATAACATGGAATTGCTCCCAGCAATGAGTTCCCAGACAACAGATAACATCAACTGCCCGCCAAGTGAATTAGCCATCTTGGAAGTCCAGTCCTGTTGAACCTCCTGACTACTTCAGCCCCAGCTGCTTTCTCACTGTAATTGGATGAAAGACCTGAAGCAAAGAGTACCCAGCTGAGCCCAGTCAACCCACAGAACCATGAGAGATAATAAATAAGTGTATAAAATGAGCAAATGATAGTTTTTATTAATATCTTAATTTTATAGTAGGTACTAAATCAGCCTGTTGTTATAATAAACATAAATGAAAGAAGCTAGCAGCTTGACAGTCTCTTCCTTGCCCCCTTCCTTCTGTCCCTGGGTTATTTTTCACCACCCACAATATCATGTTAGCCCTTATTCCTCAAGGCTATTAAGCTGGGTACTGGCAACATAAAGACACAGAATTTTGTAAGCCCTTTCTGGGGGCTTAGAGTCCAATTGGGAAGAGAAGATGCTGTTTCCAAGAAGGAGAAGCCACTTATGCAGTGCTAGGTCCTGGCATAGCAATGAGTGTTGAACCATCTGTTGTTAAATGAAAATATTGTTTATTTTCTATAACATGCACTTAGGAGGGGGGAAGCTATCTAGGGTTTGAGCTGAGCTGGCCTTTGCTCGTAGGGATTTTTTTTTTTTTTTTTCTTTCAGCTTCTTTCTGGTGTAGTTCTACCTTTCCTGGGATTTTCAAAATGCTAAGAGTTCAGGAGGACAAATATTTTCCAGTTTAGGAGGCACCAAAATGAGCAGATCTGGGGTCCTATTTTATTTTAGTATTTATAATACTGAATGTTCACTTGGGAATATACACCCTCCCATGTGTGATACAGTCAGTGCCCTTGGCTGTTGGTTGAGTAAGCAATGGCTTTCGTGTGGAAGGAATAGAGCTTGGGCATGGCCCCCTTTTCTCTGAAACTTGCCGCACCTACCATGGGCTTCATTTCCCAGGGCTGCAGTGGTCACCAGACGCTTCTCTTCCATCGCAGTTAATTCCACCCAAGAAGGGTATGAGGGAAGGAGAGGTGTGGGCAAGAAGTCAATTCAGGCTCACAAATCAGTAAAGTACAACTTAATTTGTACTTATAATGTTTCTGTGTTTTTTAACTTACTATAAAATGTTTAAATAGATTAAAAATTAAAAACAAATTTTTTTTTGATCTGGTTGATATACGTATGTATACATACACATAATGAGTCTGGTGAAAAACATTTTTCAGGAGCAAACAGGTCAGCCACTACTCTTCACAGCTCTTCACAGTTCCTTCAGATGTTTTATTCTGAATGCAAGAGTTAACAACAACCTGCTGGAATGGAAACTGCTTTCTGAAATGCAAAGTTGGAAAGTGTAATATCATCTCATAAGGTGCTGGCCAAAGTTGCATCCCATCCCTTGCTGCTATCTCTGGCTTGGTTTGCATCATCTCCATGGTAGCTTTTCGTGCTTCATTCTCATCAGATGGTTGGGTCCCAAGATGAGTGTTCTTGGGGCTGAGGCTGGTTCTTGAAATGGGGCCCTTTTCATAAGCTTGA
This sequence comes from Delphinapterus leucas, assembly GCF_059928025.1. Lineage (NCBI taxonomy): Eukaryota > Metazoa > Chordata > Mammalia > Artiodactyla > Monodontidae > Delphinapterus > Delphinapterus leucas. Next base: position 86,064,706 of record NC_143140.1, on the reverse strand, counting down.
AAAGGGTGTACCATCCATTTAATTCTTCCTTCAATCCTTCCTTTCTTCTTCAATTCTTCCTTCCTCATTTATTCATTCAATAAACAAGTATCATCTGCCTACTGTGGGCCACACACTGTTTAGGGCCTGGGGATACAGAGATGAGCCATCTGACAGCTTCCAGGTTTGCTGGAAAGACCTGCAGGTAATCAGATAAATGCTGATGGGGAGACCGGAGTGATTATGAAAACTCCAAGAACAGTAGTCAGGGAATGGAGAAGGAAGGGGGAAGCCTCAGAGAGTCTGACCTAGAAAAATGTCTGGGGATCAGCCAGGTGAAGGCCAGGGCATGTGAAAATGTAGTAAGAAGGGAGATTGGACACTTTGCTGTACAGCAGAAATGAACATAACATTGTAAATCAACTATACTTCAATAAAATGAATTTAAAAAAAGAAGGGAGATTGGAATTGTAAGTCTTTGAAATGTTGGGTGGAGGTTACTAATTTTGCGCTGAGCTCTGTAAAGACACCTAAACACAGAAATGTTTAAGCTAGTCCTGACACTAAAAAAAATTTAAATAGTGATAAATGTAAAACGTTATCACGTACTCACCTTTCAAGCTACGAGAGCTGTTTTTCAGACTAAGTGAACTCACGTTTCCTTACATCTTTCAGCAAAGGCTTCTCTTGAATGTGACTGACCCTTTTAAAGAGTTTCATCTGAAATAGTGGTAGTAGCTGCCATTTTTGAAAAGTGATCTTTTTCTTTTACTTTTATGATTATTTTACCTTAATATCTTGTTGATGTTGATTATATTCTGTAATTCTAGTTGCTTACTTTTGTACCTACAGATATTCTGAGGTGTTTGTACTTATTTTGTAGTTATAGTATTTTAACTTCATTTTACATTTTCTTTTTATTATGGTGAAATATCTATATAACATAAAATTTACCATTTTAACCATTTTTAAGTGTACAGTTCAGTGGCATTAAGTACATTCACATGGCTGGGCAATGATCACACCATCCATCTCCAGTAACTCCCTTTTCTCCCCTTCCTCCCTCCTCTGGAAACTATTTCGTCTCTGTGAATTTGACTACTCTAGGTACCCCATATAATCACTTTACATTTTAAGCTTTTTGGCAGAATGGCTGTCAGACTTGAAATGATGATGGAGAAAGATTTTACAAGATGAATTACTGAAATTTTTAATACATTTAAGTGTTCTGCACACGGATTTTTAATTTTCTGTGTATGTGTAATTTATTCTGAAACTGACTATATCATTGTGTCTCATGTCATCATCCATGGGGTCGAATCTTTTAGCTTGATAAAGACTATTGAACAATTAGGATAGTACTATAAAGTCATGAGATCGTATCTCATCTAATTTGATTGGATCTTGCTTCTGTATGTAAAATTAAGTGTCCTCCAGCTAAAACAATCTTATTCACTATTCCTCAGAACAACTTTGTTATTAACTCCCTTAATATATGAAAGATGATAGTACGATGTATTTTTATAATCACTTATTTTACACATTTCTGAATAGAGTAAAAATAACATTTTATTTCACTCACAAATATCTAAGAAATAACACTTTATATTCTAATGTATAAAAATGTCAATTTAAATAGTAAAATTGACTCTGAGAAATAAAGATAGGAAACTATAGCTTACATCAACTCAAACCTTTGTAAAAAATATATTACACAGTAAGATTAGAGACATACTCTTAGATTATAAATAATTTTATTGCCAAGTTATCCATATGAAAATTTAATTGATAAAAATTATATATTGCAATAAAAATAATCTATAATAGCAAAATTTAAGCGTTTACAGCTTTTTGCTTTCAATATGATGTCATCTTGGCCAGGATGATTTAAAAAAGGCCTTTACTCTTAGAACTAATTTCTTTATAGGAATTCCAGTTCTTAAGCTGCAGTAAAGACAGAGGAACCTCATTAATTCTCACTTTGCTAGTCCATAAACCCTATAATTTCCACAAAAATTCCTCAGCAATATCATTTTACTTCACAGGAAACATTTTATAGCCGGGAGCTCTAGGCAAATCTCAAATCACTAAGAATTCATTACTTTTGCCAAATATACTACAGGCCATTCACTAGCTGACTATCATAAAGTATTATGACTCAACTACATTTATACACATAAACTAGGAATGCAGATATCATGATTTCAAATTCAGATGTAAAAAAATCATTTTGTGCATATATTCACATATTTCCATATATAAAAATATATATTATGTGGTAGACTGTTATAATAATAGCCCCTACTGAACTACACTTCCCTGTATTTGTGTCCTTTTGCTACTCCTTCAATCAAGACATGGAATACATTTCTCCATCCTTCGACTATGGGCTTGCCTTATGACTTGATTTGACCAATAGAATAAGGCAGAATTTACACTGAGTGCCTTCTGAGCCTAGGCTTCTAGAGGCTTTGTAGTCTCCACTTTTGCTCTCTTGTAATCCTGAGACTACCATGCTATGAATAAGCCCAGCATAAATGACTATGAGAGAGGCTCAGCTATCTCAGACATCTTGGCTGAGCACAGCTGGTCCATCAACTAATATGGTTGTATGAGTTGGCATAAAGGAGAGCAGGAGAAGATCTGCCTGGCCAACCCACAGAATCATGTAGAATAATAAATTGTTGTTTTGAACCACTAGGCTTTGGGTTGGTTTGTTGGATAGCAGTATATAACTGATAAATTAGAATTTAGTACTGATTGGTGTGACTAAAGGATTTCCTTGTAGTAGTAGTATACTACTCACTGTATGTCTTGGGTGACAGTAAAATTCCCATGGCTGTTTAAAGTTAAAACTAGGAAAACTTAAGAAGAAAGGGCCAAAGAAACACAGAGTGTTACAGGGCCCAATTCAGCTGCTTGGGAACTGCTACTTTAATCTTAGAGACCTGTTACATCGCCAAATTAAGCAAAGCATTTACAGTTAAATTTACTTGAGATCAAATTCTAGCTCCAGCACTTATTAATTTTTTAAATTAAATTTTTCACAGAACTAGAACAAAAAATTGCACAATTTGTATGGAAACACAAAAGACCCCGAATAGCCAAAGCAATCTTGAGAAAGAAAAACAAAGCTGGAGGAATCAGGCTCCTTGACTTCGGACTATACTACAAAGCTACAGTCATCAAGACAGTATGGTACTGGCACAAAAACAGAAATATAGATCAATGGAACAGGATAGAAAGCCCAGAGATAAACCCACGCACATATGGTCACCTTATTTTTGATAAAAGAGGCAAGAATATACAATGGAGAAAAGACAGCCTCTTCAATAAGTGGTGCTGGAAAAACTAGACAGCTACATGTAAAACAATGAAATTAGAACACTCCTTAACACCATACATAAAAATAAACTCAAAATGGATTAAAGACCTAAATGTAAGGCCAGACACTATATAACTCTTAGAGGAAAACATAGGCAGAACATTCTATGACATAAATCACAGCAAGATCCTTTTTGACCCACCTCCTAGAGAAATGGAAATAAAAACAAAAATTAAAAAACGGGACGTAATGAAACTTACAAGCTTTTGCACAGCAAAGGAAACCATAAACAAGACAAAAAGACAACCCTTAAAATGGGAGAAAATATTTGCAAATGAAGCAACTGATAAAGGATTAATCTCTAAAATTTACAAGTAGCTCATGCAGCTCAATATCAAAAAAACAAACAACCCAACCCAAAAATGCGCAGAAGACCTAAATAGACATTTCTCCAAAGAAGATATACAGATTGCCAACAAACACATGAAAGAATGCTCAACATCACTAATCATTAGAGAAATGCAAATCAAAACTACAATGAGGTATTACCTCACACCAGTCAGAACGGCCATCATCAAAAACTCTACAAACAATAAATGCTGGAGAGGGTGTGGCGAAAAGGGAACCCTCTTGCACTGTTGGTGGGAATGTAAATTGATACAGCCACTATGGAGAACAGTATGGAGGTTCCTTAAAAAACCAGAAATAGAACCCAGCAATCCCACTACTGGGCATATACCCTAAGAAAACCATAATTCAAAAAGTGTCACGTACCACAATGTTCACTGCAGCACTATTTACAATAGCCAGGACATGGAAACAATCTAAGTGTCCATCAACAGATGAATGGATAAAGAAGATGTGGCACATATATACAATGGAATATTACTCAGCCACAAAAGAAACGAAATTGAGTTATTTGTAGTGAGGTGGATGGACCTAGAATCTGTCATACAGAGTGAAGTAAGTCAGAAAGAGAAAAACGAATACTGTATGCTAACACATATATATGGAATCTTAAAAAAGGTTATGAAGAACCTAGGGGCAGGACAGGAATAAAGATGCAGATGTAGAGAATGGACTTGAGGACATGGGGAGGGGGAAGGGTAAGCTGGGATGAAGTGAGAGAGTGGCATGGACTAATATATACTACCAAATGTAAAATAGATAGCTAGTGGGAAGCAGCCGCATAGCACAGGGAGATCAGCTCGGTGCTTTGTGACCACCTAGAGGGGTGGGATAGGGAGGGTGGGAGGGAGACGCAAGAGGGAGGGGATATGGGGATATATGTATATGTATAGCTGATTCACTTTGTTACAAGCAGAAACTAACATACCATTGTAAAGGAATTATACTCCAATAAAGATGTTTTTTTAAAAAATAAATTAATAAACTTTATTTTAGGTTTTCAAGACAACTGAGTGGAAAGTACAGAGATTTCCCATATATCCTTGTCCCCACTATCCACTTCCCCTACTATCCACACTTCACACCACAGTGGTACATTTGACCCAATCAATGAACCTATATTGACAGACCATTATCACTCCAAGTCCATAGTTTACGTTAGGGTTCACTCTTGGTATTTTACATTCTATGGGTTTTGACGAATGAATAATGATACATATCCACCAGTATGATATAGTTTCGCTGCCCTAAAAATCTTTTGTGTTCCATACTACCTGTTCAACCTTTCCTCCCCATTACCACTCCTCTGGCAACCACTAATCTTTTTACTCTCTTCACAGTTTTGTTTTTCCAGAATGTTAAATAGTTGGAATCACACAGTTATATAAATTCTTCACATTGTTTCTTAATTTATTAATGTGCATTTCTTTTCATAGCTAGATGGCTTATTTCTTTTTAGTGCTGAATAATATTCCATTGTCAGATGTACCACAGTTTATTTATCCATTCACTTACTAAAGGACATCTTGGTTATTTCCAAGTTTTGGCAATGTGTATAAAGCTGCTATAACTATCTGTATGTAGATTTTTGTGAGAATGTAAGTGTTCAGTTCATTTGGGTAAACAGCAAGGAGCATGATTATTAGATTATTATTAGAAGACAGGGTAAGACTATGTTTAGTTTTGTTAGAAAGTGACAAACTGTCTTCCAAAGTGACTGTACCATCTTGCATTCCCACCAACATGGGCTCTACATTCTTGCCAGAATTTGGTGTTGTCAGTGTTTTGGATTTTAGCCATTCTAATAGGTGTGTAGCGGTATCTCATTTTTGTTTTAATTTACATTTTCCTGATGACACATGATGCGGACCATCTTTCATATCCTTCCTTGGCATCTGTATATCTTATTTGGTGAGGTATCTGTTCAGGTCTTTTGCCCATTTTTAAATTGGGTTGTTCATTTTCTTCTTGTTGAATTTCAAGAGTTCTTTATTTTGAATCAGTCCTTCTATCATATGTGTCTTTTGCAAACATTTTCTCCCAGACTTTGGCCTGTCTTTTCATTCTCTTGACATTGTCTGTTACAGAGTGGAAATTTTTAATTTAACGAAGTTCAGCTTATCAATTATTTCTTTCCTGGATCCTGCCTTCGGTGTTACATCCAAAAAATTACTGCCATGCCCAAGGTCTTCTCTTCTGTTGGCTTCTAATAGTTTTATAATTTTTCATTTTACGTTTAGATCTGTGCTCCATTCTGAGTTAACTTTTGTGAAGGGTGTAAAGTTTGTGTCTAGATTCGTTTTTTTTTTTTTGCATGTGGATACCCAGTTTTTCCGGCACCATTTGTTGAAATAACTATCTTTGCTCCGTTGAATTGTCTTTGCTTTTTTGTCAAAGATTAGTTGACTATATTTATGTGGGTTAATTTCTGCACTCTCCCTTCTGTTCCATCAATCTATTTGTCTCCTCTTTGGCCAATCTCACAGTCTTGATTACTGTAAGTCTTGAAGTCAGATAGTGTCAGTCCTTTAACTTTGTTCTTCTCTTTCAATATTGTGTTGGCTATTTTGGATCTTTTACCTCTATATATAAATTTTAGAATGAATTTGTCACAAGATAAACTGCCAGATTCTAGATTGCCTTGAATCTAGAGATCAAGTTGGGAAGAACTGTCTTGACAATATGGTCTTCCTCACGAACATGAATATCTCTCCATTTATTTAGCTCCTCTTTAATTCATCAGTTTTTGCAGTTTTCCTCATATAAATCTTATACATATTTTGTTAGACTTATACCTAAGTATTTCAGTTTTGAGGGGTGCTAATATAAGTGGTATTATGTTTTTAATTTTAAATTTCACTTGTTCATTATTGGTATATATGAAAGTGATTGGTTTTTGTGTATTGACCTTATATTTTGCAACACTGCTATAATCGCTTATTAGTCCAAGGAATTTTTTTGTTGATTCTTTAGGATTTTCTACATAGATGATCATGTCATCTGTGAACAAGGTCGGCTTTAATTCTTCATTCTCTGTTTGTATACCTTTTATTTCTTTCCTTGCCTCATTGCATTAGCTAGTATTTCCAGTATGATGTTGATAAGCAGTGGTGAGAGGGGACATCCTAACCTTATTTTGGTATTTGTTGGAAATCTTTGACTTTCTCACCATTAAGTATGATGTTAGCTGTATATATTTTTTTGGTAGGTATTTTTATCAAGGTGAGGAAGTTCCCCTCTATTCTTGGCTTACGGAGAGTTTTTTTCATAAATAGGTGTTGGATTTTGTCAAGTGCTTTTCCTACATTTATTAATATGATTATGTGGTTTTTCTTTTTTAGCCAGTTGATGTGAATTATATTAATTGATTTTCAATTGACTGCATACTTAGGGTTAATTCCACTTGGTTGTGCTTTTTTTTTTTTTTTTTGGCGGTACGCGGGCCTCTCACTGTTGTGGCCTCTCCCGTTGTGGAGCACAGGCTCTGGACGCGCAGGCTCAGCGGCCATGGCTCACGGGCCCAGCTGCTCCGCGGCATGTGGGATCTTCCCGGACCGGGGCACAAACCCGTGTCCCCTGCACCGGCAGGCGGACTCTCAACCACTGCGCCACCAGGGAAGCCCAGTTGTGCTTTTTATACAGTTAGATTAGAGTTGCTAATACTTTGTTGATGATTTTTGCATCTATGTTTATGAAAGATACTGGTCTGTAGTTTTCTTGTAATGTCCTTGCCTGGTTTTGGTATTAGGGTAATGCTGGATTCATAGAACGAATTAGGAAGTATTATCTATGCTTTGAGACTTTGAGAATTGTTATATTCAATGTTTGGTAGAATTCATTGGTGAACCCATTCCAGCCTGGTGCTTTCTGTTTTGGAGGTTCTTAATTATTGATTTAATTTCTTTAATAGATATAGGTCTGTACAGATTGTTTATTTCTTCTTATGTGAATTTTTGCAGATTGTGTCTTTCAAGGAGTTGGTCATTTCATCTAGGTTATCAAATTTGTGGGCATAGAATTGTTCATAATAATCCTCCATTATCCTTTTAATGTCCATGGAATCTGTAGTGATGTTCCCTTTCATTTAGTAATCTGTGTTTCCTCTTTCTCTTTTGTTCTTAGTTAGCCTGGCTAGAAGATTAGCAATTTTTTTATCTTTTCCAAGAACCACCTTTGCTTTGTTGATTTTTTTCTATTGATTTCCTGTTTTCAGTTTCATTGATTTCTGCTCTAATTCTTATTTTTTTTCTCCTGTTTACTTCGGATTTAGTTTGTTTTTTTTTTCTAGTTTACTAAGGGTGAAGCTTGGATTATTGATTTTAATTAATTTTTGGCTGCATTGGGTCTTCATTGCTGTGCACAGGCTTTCTCTAGTTGTGGCAAGCGGGGGCTACTCTTCGTTGTGGTGCATAGGCTTCTCACTGTGGTGGCTTCTCTTGTTGTGGAGCATGGGCTCTAGGCATGTGGGCTTCGGTAGTTGTGGCATGTGGGCTCAGCAGTTGTGGCTCATGGGCTCTAGAGTGCAGGCTCAGTAGTTGTGGCGCATGGACATAGGTGCTCCGCAGCATGTGGGATCTTCCCGGACCAGGGCTCAAACCCGTGTCCCCTGCATTGGCAGGTAGATTCTTAACCACTGCACCACCAGGGAAGTCTTGGATTGTTGATTTTAGATCTTAGTGTCTAATGAGTTCAATCAGTGCTATAAATTTCCCTCTAAGCTCTGCTTTCACTGCATCCCACACATTTTGATGTTATATTTTCATTTTCACTTAGTTCAGAATATTTTAAAATTTCTCTTGACATTTCTTTTTTGATGCATGTGTTGTTTCGTCATGTTGCTTAATCTTCATGCATTTTGGATTTTTCCACCTATCTTTTAAACAACTGACTTCTAGTTTAATTGCATGTGGTCTCAGAGCATACACTGTATGGTTTTTCTTCTTCTAAATTTGCTAGGGTGTGTTTTATGGCCCAGTATGTGGTCTGTCTGGTAAATGTTACACGTAAGCTTGAGCAGAACATGCAATCTGCTGTTGAATGATTAAGATAGTGTCAATTATACCCAGTTGATTGAAGGTGCTGTGGAGTTCAACTATGTCCTTATTTTCTGCCTGCTGGATAGGTGTATTTCTGATAAAGAGGTGGTAATGTCTCCAGATATAATAGTGAATTCATCTATTTCTCTTTGCAATTCTATCAGTTTTTGCCTCACATATATTTTTTTTAAGTTATTTTTATTTTTTATTTATTTTTGGCTGCGTTGGGTCTTTGTTGCCGTGCGTGAGCTTTCTCTAGTTGTGGTGAGCGGGGGCTACCCTTCATTACGGTGCGTGGGCTTCTCATTGTGGTGGCTTCTCTTGTTGTGGAGCATGGGCTCTAGGCATGCAGGCTTCAGTAGTGTGGCACGCAGGCTCAGTATTTGTGGCTCGTGGGCTCTAGAGCACAGGCTCAGTAGTTGTGGTGCATGGGCTTAGTTGCTCCATAGCATGTGGGATCTTCCTGGACCAGGGCTGGAACCTGTGTCCCCTGTATTGGCAGGCAGGTTCTTAACCACTGCACCACCAAGGAAGTCCTGCCTCATGTATTTTGATGCTCTGTTGTTAGATACATACACATTAAGGATTGTTATGTCTTCTTGGAAAATTGACTCCTTTATCATCATGTAATGCTCTTTTTATTTCTTTATTTAACTATAGTTGATTTATAATATTGTGTTAGTTTCATGTGTACATCTTCAGATTCCTTTCCATTATAGGTTATTACAAGATTTTGAATATAGTTCCATGTGCTCTACAGTAAATCCTATGTTATATATAGTGGTGTGTATCTATTACTCCCATACTTCTAATTTATCCCTCCTTCTCCCCGTTCCCCTTGGTAACTATAAGTTGGTTTTCTACATCTGTGAGTCTGTTTCTGTTTTGAAAATACGCTGACTTTTTTTTTTTTAGATTCCACATGTAAGTGATATAATATTTGTTTTTCTTTGCCTGACTTACTTCACTTAGTATGATCATCTTTAGGTTCATCCATATTGTTGCAAATGTGAATGTTTCATTATTTTTTATGGCCGAGTAATATTCCATTGTATATATATACATCACATCTTTATCTATTCATCTGTTGATGGACATTTAGGCTGTTTCTATGTCTTGGCTATTGTAAATAGTGTTGCTATAAACTTTGGGGTGCATGTTTCTTTTCGAATTAGTGTTTTCTCTGGATATATCCCCAGAATTGGGATTGCTGGATCATATGGCAACTCTATTTTTAGTGTTTAAGGAATCTCCATACTGTTTTCCATAGTGGCTGCACCAATTTACATTCCCACCAACAGTGTAGGATGGTTCCCTTTTCTCCACACCCTCTCCAGCATTTATTATTTGTAGACTTTTTGATGATGGCCATTCTGACTGGTGTGAGGTGATACCTCATTGTAGTTTTGATTTGCATGTGATGCTCTTCTTTATCCCTGATAACTTTCCTTGCTCTGAAGTCTGCTCTGTTTGAAATTAATATAGCTTCTATTTTCTTTTTATTGGTGTTGGCATGGTATACCTTTCCCCATTCATTTACTTTTATACTACATGTGTCTTTATATTTAAAGTGGGTTTTTTGTACACAAGATATATTTGGGTCTTGTTTTTTGATCCATTCTGACAATCTCTGTCTTTTAATTGGTATACATACCACTGACATTTAAAGTGATTATTGATATAGTTGGTTTTTTATCTACCATATTTGTTACTATCATCTATTTTTTCACCTTGTTCTTTTGTTTCTTTATTTGACTTCCACAATTTTTGTCTTCTGGGGTTTTAATTGAGCATTTTATATGGTCCCATTTTTGCTTCTTTCTAAGCATAGCAATTATACTTTTTATAAAAAAATTTTTTTAGTGGTTTCTCTAAAGCTTGTTACAGTTACCACTAATCCAAGTCACTTTCAAATAACACTATACTGTTTCATGAGTAGTCCAAGTACCTCATAATAACAAAATATTCCTAAATCCTCCCTTCCATCTCTTATATCATTGCTGTCACTCATTTCATTTATTCATAAGCACACGTAATCTAGCACACTGTTTCTGTTATTTTGAACAAACTTATTTGTCACATTAATTACGAATAATAAAAAGAAAAGTTTTTGTTTTACCTTTACTCATTCATTCTCCAGTGCTCTTCCTTTCTTTATATAGATCTGAATTTCTGACCTACATCATTTTCCTTCTCTTTGACAAACTTTTAAAAACATTTCTTGCAAGGTGGGTCTACTGACAACAAATTTCCTCAATTCTTTTTTTTTTTTTTTTTTTTTTTTTTTTTTTGCAGTACGCAGGCCTCTCACTGTTGCGGCCTCTCCCGTTGCAGAGCACAGGCTCCGGACGCGCAGGCTCAGCGGCCATGGCTCACGGGCCCAGCCGCTCCGCGGCATGTGGGATCCTCCCGGACCGGGGCACGAACCCGCGTTCCCTGCATCGGCAGGCGGACTCCCAACCACTGCGCCACCAGGGAAGCCCTTCCTCAATTCTTATTTGAGAAAGTATTTCTCCTTCACTTTTAAAGAAAAAATTCACAGATAATAGAATCTAGGTGGTAGGATTTTTTTCTTAACACTTTAAATATTTCATTTCACTTCCTTCTTGCTTGCCTCGTTTCTGAGAAGTCAGATGTAATTCTTATCTTTACTCCTCTGGTGTTTTCTTCCTTGAGCTTCATTCAAAGTTTTTCTTTTTCTTTGATTTTTCCCAACTTTGAATATGATATACCTAGGTGTAGGTTTTTTGTTTTGGGGTGTGTGTGTTTCCATTTTTTCTGCTAGGGGTCGTTGAGATTCTTGGATCTGTGTTTTGGTGTCTGACATTAGTTTGGGGAAATTTTCAGTCATTATTGCTTCAAATATTGCTTCTGTTTCTTTCTCTTTCTCCTTCTGATGTTCCCATTATGCATATATTACACCTTTTGTAGTTGTCCCATGGTTTTTCGATATTCTGTTCTGTTTTTATTCATTTCTTTCTCTTTGCTTTTCAGTTTCTCTTGTCATACCCTCAAGCTCAGCTGTGTACAGTCCAGTAATGAGCCCATCAACGGCATTCTTCATTTCTGTTACAGTGTTTTTGATCTCTAGCATTTTTTTGATTCTTTCTTAGAATTTCCATTTCTCTGCTTACATTATCTATCTGTCCTTTCATGTTGTCTACATTTTATGTTTAATCCCTTAGCATATTAATCACAGTTGTAAAAAACTCCTGGTCTGATAATTCCAACATTCTTATCAGACTCTGGGTCTGATGCTTGTTCAATCTCTTCAGTCTGTGTTTTTGCCTTTTAGTGTGCCTTGTAGTTTTTTGTTGAAAGGTGAACATGATGTACTGGGATAAAGGACTGTGGTAAATAGGCACTTAGTAATGTGGGGGGGACAGAAGAATTCTATAGTCTTATGATTAGGTCTCAGTTTTTTGGTGAATCTTTGTCCCTGGCCCATGAACTTCACCAGTACACCTCAGGTTTTTTTCTTCCCCCTTAAGTGGGACAGGATGTCTATAGGAGGCTGGAGTTGGCTATTTCCCTTCCCCCAAGTGGTTTAGGTGCTGGTAAAATAGAGTCTCCTGAGAGCAGGTCTTGTTAAGAATAGAATGCTCTGGTGTATTTCAGAATGGTTCTTTCTCTTCTTGCTGCTGGAAGCACACGGGGATTTGTCTTTGATATTCATCACGAGGATCTAGTTCAGCTCCTGGAAGTAAAATTCAGAAATGTTCACCCTTATGACTGGGTCCTACTGGAGTTTTTAACTTTGAGATTTGTCCACACTGAGCTTCCAGCACTTCCTCAATTACAGCTCAGATTTTCCTGTCCTGGCTCTGGTTTTCATGGAGGTTTTTGCTCACGGGTGTTTGCTGCTGTAAGTTGTGCGTCTTGGTATTTGCTTGTCTGTCTCACCAATTTGGGGGGCAACAGTTTGCTGTGTAACCTCATTTCTTAGAAGAGGTGTTGATTTTTCATTTTAGCTTTTTAATTGTCAGAACAGAGTGGTGACTTTAAGTTACTTATATGCTGGACTGGAAACTGGAATTCTTCCTTACTAACTTTTGATCTTTGACAAATACCTTAATTGTTCTGGACCTCAGTCTCCTTTGTAAATGAAGATTATAATCCTCATGTGACATGGTTGTTGTGAGAATTAAATCAGGTAAGGTATGTAAATCTAGTATAGGTGCTTGACAATGGCAGCTGTGCTAGAGGTGACTCTCTTCTCTGAAGCACAGGCATTTCATTTGGGCAGGGCTGTGGGACTCGATGCTTGGCCCATGCTTTCTACTCAATCCGTTTTACCATCATTATCATAGTCCATTGTTTCCTGGGTTATGGGGGCGGGGTGGGGAGTTATGTTCCTCCTACAGCAAGAGTTGCTCCCCAAGCTAGTCTTTGTAGCATCAACTTCTATTAAACCACAGCCATGAGCCCCTCATCCTACTGTGGGCAGGAAGGCAAGAGCTCCTTCCCCTTGGACAAACAGTGGCAAAGCAACAAACAGTGACAAGGCAGCAGCAAATCATGGAAAAATTTATGGAGCATGGAAAAGACTCTTGAGTTTCCCATTGGTATTTAGCCACATTCTAAGACTCAGAGAACAATCACTGTCGGGCACATTATCTTTGAATACAAAGGACAACCAAGTGTAATACAGTCTGCTGTTCAGCCCAACATTCTTGTTGGTTAACATTTTCAATTTTTTATTTTTCTCACTACTTGACAATATTATGATTTCTTCCTCCAGGGGATGAAACTGCAGGCCTCTGCCTTTTCCCTGCTTGGCTATTATCTGAGGTTCAATTATAAGCCTCTGGCAGAGTGCAGGCACATAAACCTTTTCTTTTTTGAGGCTACACACATGGTCCTCAGTTTCCATTCATCTTTATTCCACTCAGGTCACAGATGATGCTGAGGACAGACCTTAAGATCTCGCTAATTGTGGGAATTAGGTTGAGGTTTCAGAGCTTGTGATTGTAGAGTCAAATCAGGTAGATTTGGCAAAGCTGTTCCTGCCAAGCAACCCTATTATGTGAATTAAAAAACATGGTGCCTGGTTCCAAGCTGTGTGCTCATTCCAAAAACTGATATGTTTTCTGGCATCATTTAACTCTTAGGTCATCATAGTTTAAAGTACAGCTTTGCCGTCTCCTGTTAACACAGAGTAATAAGACTCTATGTAGTTTTGGAAAAGCACTGTCAATATTATGGTATTTTATATTTGGAAAATGAAAAAAAAAATCTGACTTTTTCCTCCTACACAAGCTAGGGAACAAGTAGGCAAGCAGATTCAGTGTCATATTAATATTTACATGATTTTTAAGTTAAAGCATCTTTCAAGATAAAAAACTCATTTACAAAATTACTGTTTTGTGTTTAGCCATGGTTTATTTTGCAACTTTAATGACCACTGAAGGAGTATGTGACTTTGTGCTTATCAGAGAGCACGGGTTAACGAAGGTTGGAAAAACTATGACACGTTTCAGTTTTATCATAAATTCACTGCTCATTTAAGGTGATTGGTACTCCACGTCTTCTTTGAGAGAGAAGCCAAGGGGCAGGGAGGTTCATTACACAGCACATTGAAAAACTCTGCTCTATAAATTGATTTGGACAAATTTCTGGAATCAAAGGGAATTGGAGGGAGCTGTGGTGCTGTGGAGAGCACAGGGGAGTATGGGAGACCATTTGCGTTGCCCCTGGATCCGAGTGGCCCTGTAGGTAGGTGTTTAAGTAGTCACTGAAGGGGCACAGGTGGCCTGCCTGGTGCTCCTAAGTGGCAGTGACAGCTCATTCAGCTGCAGTGTGACCTTTGGGGGAATGTTTGCCACTCGCTCACTTGGGAGAACCCCTGACTTTGAGGCCACAGACTTATTGCCTGTAAAATAGGAGATTTGGATTGGATGATTTGTAAGGGCTCTTTCTATTCTAAAATACTATGATTTTATACACTTAAGCCCATTTGACCTAAAAGTGGAACTGAGAAACTTTAGGGTGTGTGCATGAGAGAGAAGTGGACTGTATTACAGATAATAAGAGAAGACACTCCTTTTACCTTATCTCTGCTTTTTTCCACAGTGCCTACTACATGGTCTGTCCTGAGAAGGAAAATTCAGAAAATTTAGTGGAGGAAATGACTAACATATGGAATAACCACATTATGACGCCATATATAATTCTGTGTGGAACAGAGCTGTAGAACAGAGTCAAGAGGAAAGGTGACATCTTTTGAGGTATTTTTTTTTTTAGTTTTATTTATAACCAATTAAAAAATTGAAGTATAATTAATTTACAATGTTGTGCTAGTTTCAGGTGTACAGCAAAGTGATTCAGTTTATATATATATATTCCTTTTCAGATTCTTCTCCATCATAGGTTATTACAAGATATTGAATAGAGTTCCCTGTGCTACACAGTAGGTCCTTGTTGTTTATCTATTTTATATATAGTACTGTGTCTATGTTAATCCCAAACTACTAATTTATCTCTCCCCCCACCATGCCCCACTGTCCCCTTTGGTAACCATAAGTTTGTTTTCTATGTGTGTGACTCTATTTCTGTTCTGTAAATAAGTTCATTTGTATCATTAAAAAAATTCCACATATAAGTGATATCATATTAGATTTATCTTTCTCTGACTTATTAATATGATAATCTCTAGGTCCATCCATGTTGCTGAAAATGGCATTATTTTTTTATGGCTATTATTCCATTCTGTATATATATATGATATCTTCTTTATCCATTTATCTGTTGATGGACATTGAGGTTGCTTCCACGTTTTGGCTATTGTAAATAGTGTTGCTATGAACACTGGGGTGCATGTTTCTTTTTGAATTAGAATTTTCTCTGGATACATGCCCAGGAGTGGGATTGCTGGATCATATAGCAACTCTATTTTTAGTGTTTAAGGAACATCCATACTGTTTTCCATAGTGGCTGCACCAGTTTACATTTCCACCAACAGTGTAGGAGGGTTCTCTTTTCTCCACACCCTCTCAGCATTTATTTGTAGACTTTTAAATGATGGTCATTCTAACTGGTGTGCGGTGATACCTCATTGTAGTTTGATTTGCATTTCTCTAATAATTAGCAATATTGAGCATCTTTTCATGTGCCTATTGGCCGTCTCTATATCTTCTTTGGAAAAATGTCTATTTAGGTCTTCTGCCCATTTTTTGATTGGGTAGTTTACATCTTTCACATTTTTGCGCAGATTTCACCTTGTCAATGACGCCTAGCCTGACCACCTTTTATTTCACCCTAACTTCCTCCTGCTTTCCCTGGCACATCTCCTCACCCTCACCCAGCCCTCCTTTATTTCTTGTCTGCTCTCTTTACGAATATATCCCTAGGGCCCAGAACAGTGCCTGATTTGTGAGTTGGGACAGAGTAGATATTTGTTGGATGAGTGAATAAGACAGACCAGCGAGGGAGCAGATAAGGAGAGGCGGGACTTAGGGTGGCTTTGCAGTGAGGGTGTGAGGTGACCTATGAGAGGCAGGGCTGCCTTACATGGTGGGTCCATGACTGTCTCTTCTGGGCATTGCTTGGCGAGATGAAGGTCCAGGGAAAATCCTAAAGACTTAGGGCCCTTCTTCCCCACGGACACGTTAAGCCTCTGTGGCCGTTTTGATCATAACTGAGCATTTTACTTTGGACTATCAGACATCACTGTATGGGTAAGTAATCTTGTGGTTTCCTTTCACTCCAGAGCGAGCCAGTGTTAGACGTGGTTCTCACACCCAGTCACCCAAACAGCTGCTCATGGCACATCATGGGGCCTTGCAGAGTGAAGTGAGGTTGGCTCTGAAGCGTTCTGAGGGATCATCCAATCTGGTGGTTGTTCCCCAATGTTGACTGCATGTTCCCCAATGTTGACTGCATTTTAAAAGATCCCCTGGGGAGCTTTTAAAAAATACTGGGGCTTAGGCCTCCATCCCTCCCTGCAGATTCTAACTTAATTGGTCTGGGAAGGAGAGGCCTAGGCCCCATGGTTGGTTTGCAAGTTCCCCAGATGATTCTAATATGCAGCCAGCATCAGAGTCACCTGCCTCATTTTATTCATGAGGGAATACAGGCCCAAAGAAATCAGGCAACTTGTCTAAAAGTGACAGGCTGTTATTCCCTTTAGAAATTCATCAGAGGAGCTGCAGAAAATTTCTCTGGGTTGACAGTTTTCAGTTGGCCTGATTCTGTGGTGAATTAAATGAATTGAGGTTAGGTAATTAAGTCATAGATATGACCCAAATCTTAGAGAAGTGGAGGGAACTTATCTGGCTGATGAAGACTGGTGATGAAGGCTACAGAGGTGTGTACCATGGAAACCCACACTCCATGGAGACCACAAATACGTAACAAAGGGCTTTCTGATGAACCACGAATAAAGGGGTTGAAAATGATTGACGTTGCAGGGTCACGGAAAGGAACTGTCCTGGCTTTGCTGTTTCGTGGAAAGCCTGAGTGGCAGAGCCCATTGTCTTGACATGATCTGCTCCAGGTGTCCCAATAGTGTCAGGCTGGGGGTGCTTCTTCCTCTGCATGACGGGCTTTTCTGAGTTTGGTCTTTCAGTAGGGGCCATACCATTGCATTAAAAAAGTCAAGGCTTCCTTTTTCTGCTGGTGCTCACAATCATACCAGGGAAAAGGAATGGACAAAACACCTTTGCTACCAATCCACTGTTCTCTGACAGATGCATCGTGGAAGAACGAGCTATCACTGCTCCCTAGGACAACTGAAGCTCCAGCAGAGCCCCCTAACCCAGTCAGTGATGGTTAAAAAAATACTGACTCCAAGTGGCACACAAAATTAAAGGATAAAGGCCCTAGAGAACCGAGGGAGGTGGCAGAGGCCCCTTTCCAATGTTTTTTCCTTCCAGAGCTAATGAGACACCAAGGGATGGCTCTGACTTGAAGCCAGGCAGATGTGGCGCTGAGCATCTTTGTTCCTGCTTCTAGGGTTCTCTGCTTTTGCAGCTCCCGGGTCCCTTGGCTGTGCTGTGGGAAGGGACTGTGGGAGACCCCGTTGAAGGCAGCTGCCCAAGAGAGAACTGTGGTCAGTGGTTAGCCCCATCAATATTTCAGACCACCCGGAGGATACTGAGCAGTGGAGAAGATATACAAGAGGTTGTTTCTTGGGGAGGGGGATTCATGCAAGAGACGTTTATCAAGTTCTTACTTTATACTCTGCTAAGCTTAGGGAGAAGGCAGTGGTTGTTTTAGATATAACCAGGAAAAAAAACAAAAGTTGAGCTGGACAGGAGAGAATAAGTTCATGAATGTCTCACTTTCTGATTGTGGATATAATTATTGGGAAAAGGAAGTCTCATCTAAGAATTTGATCCAGCCCAAAGAACATATAAACTACAATTCTGTAGTTGTGTGTTCTTTGTGAAGTTAAGAGGGATGATTAGGGAAAGGTAATCACTGTTTTGAAAGGACAATTGTAGGATACAATATCCCTGTTTTTATAGAACGTATAGCTCACTGGGGGAGACATACATGTACAATACACAAATTACACACACACACACACACACACACATGCTCTTTCTCTCTTAAAGTACTGATAATTTCAAGAAAGAAAACTGAAATAGGGAGGATATTTTAGGTAGGGTGGCTAGAGAACACTTTCTGAGGGTGTGAAATTTAAGCAGAGACTGAAGGAAGTACAGGATATGACTATAAGGAGTCTGGGAAGAGCACAAGGGGAAGAAAGAACAGCAATTACAAAGGCCGTAAGGAATGAATAGTTAGCATCTGGCGTTGATAAATACCATGCGTGAGGTGAACAGTGCAATGGTCAGGTGGTCACCTCTGGCTAGGAGACCAAGGAGGAGTTGACGGAGGTGGTGGCAATATGGACTAGGCTTGTAGGATTCATAGGATTTCAACAGGCTAGATTCTAAGCAACACAAGGGAAGTGTAATGCCCTGATATGCACAAGGCCTTACACATGAGAGATGTTCAGTAGTATCTGTGGAATAAGTGAACAGGTGGAGATGAGGCAGGCATGGCAGACAGAGGGAACGCTGTGAATGAAGATGTAGAGGTGGGAACGTGCAGGTCCTGTTCAGGGAGTGGTAGTGTTTGGTTGGAATATTGGTTATGTAGAAGCCCTGCAAATGTCATGATGTGAAAAATGTAGGCTGAGGGCCTGTTAATAAAAGGCAAAAATATTAAATTCTGAAGCTTGCACTTTATTTTGTAGGCAAGTAGGAATCATGGGGTGTGTTCGAACAGTGAAACTGCACACACTGAAACAGCACATACATTAAGAAGAGTAGGCTGGATGGTTGGGAGAGAGAATGCAAGTGGAAGGCTGTTATATTTTCTCCAGTGATAACATGGATTTGAGCTTGGGTTGTGTTTCTAGTAATAGAAAGTTGAGACTGAAGTAAGACTTCTAGTATCTTGTCACTGATTAGATGTGGGAAGGGAAGAAGGAGGTGGGACCAAGGGTGCCTAATGTTCCAAGTCTGACTGACTGGGAAGATCATGGTATTACTGATAGGGCAAAAGGAGGAAAAATGATATTGCCTTGGTCACTTTGGGCTGCTATAACAAAATACCATGGACTAGGTGGTTTATAAACAACAGAGATTTAATTCTCATAGTTCTGGAATCTGGAAGTCCAAGATTAGGGTGCCAGCATGGTCGGGATCTGGTGAAAGCCCCCTTCCCCGCTGCTGAATGCCAGCTCCTTGTTGTAGCCTCACATGGTGGAAAGAAGGCAGCAGAGCTCTTTGGGGCCCTTGTTATAAGGGCACTAATCCCATTCATGAAGGCTCTGCCCAAATGAGCTAATTACCTCCCGAGGCCCTACCTCCTAAAATCACCACATTGGGGGTCAGGACTTCAACACATGAACTTTGGGGGGACAAAAACATTCAGTCCATAGCAGATACGGAATGATTTTGAGGTGGCAATGGTATATCCAGATGTTTGTTGTTTAGCTAACTGAAAAGCAGGGGTGATGCACAGAAGAAAAAATTGGGACCAGAAAGGCAAGTTTGGAGTCTCTATGTAGAGGAGATACAAATATTTGGAACTAATGAAGTAAGTGTTTTAGGAAAATGAAAAGAGGGACCAGGATAGAATCATAGGGATGCTCATATTTAGAGACTAGAAAGGACAACCTGGGATAGAGTTTCAGCAGAAGGAGCAGAAACGTATGGTGCCAGGGATATCAAGAATTGTAAGTTTCAAGGGTAGGTGGTCCATGGTGTTAAGGGCCGTAGTCCATAGTCCAGAATTTTGACAATTAGGAGTCACGGCAGACTTTTGGGAGATGTATCAGTTAATCATTAGCTACTGTAGCTGGGATATT
The DNA here is from genome assembly GCF_059928025.1 of Delphinapterus leucas. Lineage (NCBI taxonomy): Eukaryota > Metazoa > Chordata > Mammalia > Artiodactyla > Monodontidae > Delphinapterus > Delphinapterus leucas. The sequence goes on along the minus strand of NC_143140.1, from coordinate 86,044,635 downwards.
TCTCAAGGGGAAACCAGCTGACCCTCATTCAAGGGGCTCTGGGCTGGTGAACCTGCTCAAATGATGATACAAGTCAGAATTGTCATGAGATCCAGTAGGTCATACATCTACTTCAGTTCCAGGGATACCAAGATCAATTAGTCAACACCAAAGATTTTGATGATTCAACTATTCTGATTACTGCTTTGGCTCTCTTGCCCATTATGGCAACCTGTCCAATCTTGTCTCTGTGATTAAGGCCCTTTTGTCACCTGGGACCCCTTAACCCCATTGAATTCGGTAGCTTGATGGCAGCAGTTCCCATTGTCATTCCTGGCCTGCAGAGGACCACCACAGAGCTCTTCAAGGCTGCCTGGGCGTTCCTCAGAAATTCATTTCTCACAGCCTTGGTGAAGGGTGGGTCCAGAACCTTCCCAGCAAGCACAGTTAGGGAGTGGGAGAACAGGTCTTATGAAATACATCTCCTCTACAATTCTGATCCCCTGTAGTCTCCTGATGTCTTCTTTTAAAGTTTACTAGTTCAGGCATTTCAACTCCATTCAGGCATTTGTTTCTACGTTTCAGGAAACCAATGACACAAGCTTTTAGAGCCACTTCCAGCTGCTTGAATTAATACACTGAATCCAGAATCTCTGCTCAGTGCACACATATTAACAGATTTGGCCCAATCCAGTGGTTTCCTTCTACCCTGATCCAGTACCTGTAGGATTCATTCCTAAACACATTTCCCAGGAATGTTGATATAAGTTTACAAACTCTTTCAGTTCTTTTGGTGTGTATGGCACCTCCTAATGGGTCACACTTGGTACTTAGCTGTGGAGGCTGGTCAGGACTTGAGTCTGGTCAAGAAGCAATGAAAGGCATGTGGGTAGGTCCTGGGGAGAATGAGCAATCTGCTGTGAGGCCACTGCCTCAGTGGAGACCATCGCAGGCTCCTCAGGCACAGCAAGAGCTCAGAAAGAAAAAACTCAGACAAGAAGGAAGGGCTGCTTCGACTGACAAATAAGGTTTGGCAGAAACTGTCTCAACTTTTCAGGGTCCCAATAAATGCCCTGATAGTATTTTCTTTTCTTTTTTATATTACCTTTCCTATTTATTTTCCCCTTCAAAAGACACTAAAAGTACAATACCATCATGTGTTTCTATGTGTGTGTTGGCAGGAAAATGAGGGGTGAAATTCATAAAGTTAAAAAGGTTCCTCCAATTCAAAAAGTTTGAGAATCACAGTTTGAAGAGGGACCCATTTGATTAAGTAGTTCTTTTTACAAAAAATTTTTATTGTGGTAACACACACATAATTTAAATTTAACATAATTAAATTTAACATAATTAAAATTAAGAGATTTTTATGATTTTCACATAAGAGGTCCTGCAAGTTTTGTGAATTTTGTCTTATTTTCTAGACACCTGATTAGACAATTGTTACAGGCAACAAATTAGTGACTATTTTGCCATGGCACATCACAGGCTACCAGACTCCTTTTTGCCACTGGCGACAGGGCCATTATTGGTGGGGGCCAGAAGTTGAGAAGAAAAATTGGATATGAGCGGGGGGAAGTGAGGACAAACTAAATCCACAAGGACAAACTGCAACCTGCATCTGTCTCTTACTACCTCCAACCCTTAAGAATGATACAGGTGACCTGCAGAAACTACTGTCCTTTGCCATGGACCTGTACACCCAGGACTCAGAAAAGCTGAAGCGGATCCCACAGGAGGAGAAGCTCTGGGCCCAAGCGTACCTCGTGCCAACACATTGAGCCAGCAGGCTCTGGGCCCCCGCAGACCTCCATCAGCACATCAGCCTGTGGCTTCACTCCCAACTCACAAATTTCATGCAGATCTCTCCGAGTGGCCATCACCTGGCACCATGAAAGTTAGGAAATTTGGGGACTTGTGGTTCAACTTGGCTATGTTGTCACATTACAAAATTCCCACAGGAAAGCTACTGTTAGGGTGGGAGCTTTACAATATGCTTAAGAGTGAGCAGGAGGTGAGGAAGCAGGTAACAGCTGTAGTCACACGTTTCAGTGCCTGCGGACACAGAAGGGAGAGCCAGAAGGTGTTTCCCAAACCTGCCCAATCACACAGCTTCCCATGCCTGTCTCAGACCTGCTGGGTTGATATCTAGGGGTAAGTGCCTGGGAATCTGCATAATTAACAAGGGTCCAGGCGGCTCTTCTGGCTACAAGTTGTGTAAACCTTGTTACAGACAGGTGCATGGGTAAAAGGATTTAAAAAAAAAATCTATATCTATTTTTGGCTACGCTGTGTCTTTGCTGCTGCACACTGTCTTTCTCTAGTTGCAGCGAGCGGGACCTACTCTTCCTTGCGGTGCGTGGGCTTCTCACTGCGGTGGCTTCTCTTGTTGCGTAGCACGGGCTCTACGCATGCAGGCTTCAGTAGTTGTGGTGCACGGGCTTAGGTGCTCCGCGGCATGTGGGATCTTCCCGGACCAGGGCTGGAACCCGTGTCCCCTGCATTGGCAGGCAAATTCTTAACCACTGCACCACCAGGGAAGTCCCTGGGTTAAACTTTTACTCATAAGCGAGAGAGAGGCATGGACATATATACACTACCACACGTAAGTTAGATAGCTAGTGGGAAGCAGCCGCATAGCACAGGGAGATCAGCTCGGTGTTTTGTGAACACCGGGAGGGGTGGGATAGGGAGGGTGGGAGGGAGGGAGACGCAAGAGGGAAGAGATATGGGAACATATGTATATGCATAACTGATTCACTTTGTTATAAAACAGAAACAAAAAAATTTTTTTTACTCATAATTTATTTCATTTATTAGGATGAGAGAATACCACAGGTTTGTAAGCAGAGTAGAACAGAAAAAAGTGCAAGGGGGGATAACTGTTGATTCAAGGTGTTTGAGTAAGCAGGAGATGTTAGCTTTGGAAAGGAGGAATAACATCTTTTGCTAAAAGAGAAGGAAAACACCCAAAGAGGGGAGATATAGCATACTGTCAAGATGAAGAGAGAAGAACTGAAGGAGAGTCATGTAGGAGGGCCTTGAGCGTCTCAGTAAAGTGGGGAGCAAATGAGTCTGAGGGAACTAGATTCAGACCAGAGGGATAGGACTGGAGTCTTAAGGGATTGGTGAAGATGAAGCAGGAAGCTGAGAGCACCTTTGTAAGGGGAGGTAGAACCAGCTGGGCTGGTTCTCACAGTCTGCAGTGGGCTCAAACTGGAGCAAAAATCTATGGAATATCCTGGCTGTTGGGTCTTAGCACAATTTTTGGAAATTGATTTCCTAGCCTTAACTTATATTTTACTTTTCCAAGCGGGGTTCACTAACTTTTCACACAAGCCTTATTTCTACCAAGAAATAAGCAGTAGCTAGGAGGCTGCTGCAGTTCTGCCCTATGTGACGGAAAACAACAGAAAAGAAACCAAGACAAAAACAGAAAGTGGGAGAATCTGTACGATTAAACACAGCCCTGCCTGAGAAGAATTACGGGTATTGGAAGGTCAGATAAAAGATACCAAATCCACCAGGAAACTTCTTTACTAAACGCACAAATGGATGTTTTAAGACAGATCCATACTCAACTATTTTCCAATTCTCCCTTGACCAAATAATCTGACAACAATGGCTAATAGTGATGGTGCACTTGCTGCATGCCAGGTACAATTAGCACAATCATCTTCTGCCACCGGAAGCTCTCCCTAGGAGAGCACCGCTCCTCCCTCGGCCTCTGCGCTGCCCAGGCCCTGCCTCCTCTCACAGCTCCCTCTCCCACTCCTGCCTGTTCAGCCTTGTTCACTGCTTATTAGACTTTCCAAAAACTGGATATGAAGAGCCGACACCGCGCAGGTGACCTTCCTTAGGCTTCCTGAGTCTGGAGTGTACAGCGCCCTCTAGAGGGCGAGAACTGCGGGGGCCTCCTAGCTACCGCTTATTCTTTGGGTGGGTTTATCCAGGCATAATCAGCCTCTGATGGAAAACAAAACGGGGGAATGGCGGCGAGGGTAGAGAGAAGATGAGGGGATAATTTATCTTGGCATTTTTGTTTCCCAAAGCCAATACTCCGTTCCTGTGCTCCTCGGACGGGAGAGAGGATAGCAGTGACAATTTGTGGCTGCTCATATGTATGGAACCACATGGGTATTCACACCACAGCTCACCTGTATGATGGAGATAAGAGAATTTTATTAGTTCGGAATTAATTTGGAATTAATGGTTTGTCTTAGTGATGAGTCCTCTTTTTTTTTTCCTGGAGGACAGGGAGGTTGTGAGGAATATTTTATGCATTGTAAAGCTGTCTACCCTGTGCTGAATTGAAAAAAATCTTAGAAACCAAGCTGTTGTAGAGTTCCCTTCTGCCAGAGGCGGGGAACATCCACGTGTGTAGTGCCTTTGATTAGAACTGCTGTTTTGCCCATGGCAGTTACCCATAAAAATACTCTTTTCCTATATACATCATTCAAGCCTCCATACATGATGCAGTTGCTTCTTTCCTTTTTTTTTTTCCCCCCATCAAAGCCAAACAGGGTGGGTTTTTTTCCTTGGTAACATCTCCCTCCTTTTTGGTTCCATGCCTGGCTCTTCCCAAGGTGCTTGGAAAGAAAGAAAAAAAATTCAGAAATATTTCCTTTTGTTCTTGACTGATTCATGGGTAGAGGGAGAAACGGATAGTTTTCAGTTTGAAACTTAGAACAGTGTGGAAACAGTTTTTAAAATGGTGTTCATGAATCCTTACTGCGTGGCACTGCCCCTTTGGTTGCAGGTGTTTTTTTTCTTTTTTATTATTCATCTTTGAATGCTCGGCACCCGGAACATAGTAGGTGTCTGGGACGTATAGAATGAAGAATGTTGAGATGCTAGATCCTATGTAGTCCTTAGGGACAATCACATGTATGCTAAGTACCTGTTAATATATATGTGAATTGAACACAACACTTGTGGCTACACTTCTACTTTGAAAGCTTTATTCATGGTGTGCTGTGTCATCAATCAGTCTCAACTTTGCACAACCCCAAAGATAACTTATGTAGGAGCAGGAAAATCAAACCTGTGCTTTCTTAGTTATAACTTTGGTTTGAAAGCAGTTATTGACCTGCAGCATCTTATTATTTGTTTTTCTGTCCAACCATACATCCACAAGTCTAATATAGTCAAGTGGTAAGACAGGAATACAGGCAGAAATACGGTGCCTTTAATGTGAGTGATAAGAATCTGAGTTGGCATGAATCTCTGTGGCTGGGGTCCATTTCCAGCACCGGACAGAACCAAGTGGCAGCCTGGGGAGGAACACCGTTCAGCAAGATGGCTTAGCCAATATCATTATGTGCAAAAAGGATACGCTCTTACATGTGTTTTATGAAATGAAGAAAATAAAAGGTGAAAAGAGAGGCTGGAGAAAACAAGTACCATCTTACACATTTCTTAAAAGGAAAATTCATTCTGTTCTCCCTGCCAGTGCAGACTTGCTGCCTTAAGAGGAAAAGTCCGTTAAAAGAACGTATTTGTGTATGGAACGTGGTCATGCTCTTCTTGGCTTTCTGCTGCACGGTATCAATATACCAGCTGAGGAGAATCCATTTGCTTTCACTACAGCCTTCTACTGTGCACAAGGGCTGCAGCACATATATATTCTCTAATGTTGCCAGTGCCAAAGTACAGAGGAACCCAGAAGCAGGGGATTCAAAATGAGAGAATAGCCAAGTGTTTGTTGTAAGAAAAAAATATGTTACCTGGATACATCATTACATTTGAGCAATCGGTGATGGTGGTGGGAAAGCGTGGGAGCTCTGAGGCCATTTCATAGACAGATAACTTCCCACATGTTCCCCTAATTCTCCTTTCTCTCCTGCCCCAGTCTGTCCAACCATTGCGGCTTGACTAATATTATTAATTGCCTTCGTGCTGCTCCCCCTCCTATTACTAATATGGTAACACTTCATTTATCCAGCATCATCAGGGATGAGCTGTTCCCCACTCTATTTTCCAGCTGATTGAACTTTACTTCTTTGAGCACCCAAATTTAGTTTGTTTTTATCATTCTGAATAGCAATCTTGCTAAAATGTGTTAAACACCTGTTTTCGTGAATAGCTTCCACGAGCACGATGTAAGCTTATATCAGTGATTTGGGGGGCATTTATATATGCACCACTTATGCTGTGCTATAAAACAGGGTGCCCCTAAGGCCCTTACAGGTCACTGTGCTCCCCAGGACTGCTCATTCTGAGCTAGTGCAAATTACTTTACCTTTTCACTTTTAACTTCCTTATCTGTAAAAGAGAGATCGCAGTGTCTCCCTTGTTGGCTGATGTGAGAATTAGATGAAATAATGTACGTGATGTTAGCATGGTGTGTGGCACATAGAAAGTGTTCAATAAATGTGAGCCATCCTTATTCTAAGTGAGGAATTACAGCAGTCATAACCACAACAATGGTGCAACAGAGATGAGATTGGCACATGTGCATAGAACACTTTAAAGACTTTGACAAATATTTTCTCCAACACAAATCTAATATAGTTTACTCATGACCTGGCAGTGCTGTCCTAGCTGATCAGGGGAGGGTATAAATCCATGGAAGCATGAGAGTGGGGCAGCCTCTCTCCCTTCTCCTTTCAGAACCTTGCCCCAAACACTTGTCCATTTATCTTTTGCCAATTCAAGCTGATGTTCCTTAGGAAAGCTTCCTTTCTCTTTTGACCCAACCTGCATTATTAGCATCCTCTCAGCTTCATGTGCTGTTTGTCCTGTGGCAATTTCCATTTGTAGGCTGGCTGCTTTGTCAGGTGTTCTTAGAGGTGAATGTGGGCTTGGACCCGTGGGCTTGGACCCATGGGCTTAATCAAGTCAAGGCATCTAAAAGCCCATCCAAACCACCCAGCATCTTTCTGGACATAATGGTCTGGGATGCATAGAATGAAAGATGAGGACAGATTTGTAATCCACCCATGTGGGAGGGGAGGCAGAGCCTAACATGCGCAGGGCTCCATGGGAGTGGAAGAGGGGTGGGCACTACGGCTCCTAGGGACAGCCCATCTCCATCCACATGATGGAGATCACGATGGGCTTTATCCAGCCCTGCATTCACCTGCCATGTGCTGACTTTGACCTCTTGGAGGTGTCTGCTCCTTTCACTCAAGGTCCACTCTTCACTCCTGAGCCATTTCCTTAGACTATTGTCCTTGATGCACAATTGGTGGATGAAGTCGACTATCTACAGAAGTGAAGCTCCGTTTCTTAACTTCCAACTAGAAGCTGCATTTAGTCATCACTGGATCCTCTTTACATTCCATTCACTCCAACAGCCAGGAGCAGAGGTCTGGCTTTGTTTGCAGCAAGCACCCTCCCCACCTGCCCGGGCTCCTCCCACTAACTGCCCTTCTGTTGCTGAGAGATGTCCTTGCTCTGCAGAGCAGAGGTGGTGACACACAGCAGCCCAGGGCAGGAGTCCTCTTGCATGACTCCTCTCCACATCTCTTAGGGATGTGGCCTTCCTGAGTTGCATCACTACTGCTTTGCAATGGGAAAATAACTATGAGAACAACGATTTTAACGATAAGAAAAGGCTTTCTTTCACATACTGTATTACATAATAAATGTGATCCTGAAAAGTATATAACTGAAATGGTATAAACAGAATCATGTTGATAGGGAGTTAGGCCAGTTGTTCACAGCCTCATTCAGATGGCAGTGTACCTGGAGGTCTTGATACTCTTTCCAGCACAAACCCACGATAAGGAGACATATTCAGCAATATCATATGATCCAGGCACAATTTTACCAGCAGGAGGTATGGCTATGCCATATAAGTACAACATAAAATCACAAGCATAAAATCTTCAAAGAAGAGCAGGCTGTCAAATGTGACACAATTAGTTCTTTCTGATTCTTTAACGATTTTTGGTACATGTTTATTTGCTTTGTTGTCAACTCTCCCTCAAGAGCAGATTAGTAGTACAAACATTAGATGTTTAAGAAAAATATAGGGTAGACAAAATTAAAACAGTTAAAATTATATTCACTAGTCTGTTTTTCTATGCATTGGGCATTATGCCATTAATTTTTTTTTCAGTTTTAGTGGCCAAACAGTTCAACTTATAGGCAGTGCTATGTAGCACCTTGATTTGGAAATTTCTCACTGCAAATAATCTTTTTGTAAACTGGAAATTAATTTTGTAATGCAAACCATAACCTCTGGTTTTTCAGTTTTGTAAATTTGAATGTGTGTATATGTATGCGTGTGTGTGTGTGTGTATGTATATGTGTGTGTGTGTATGCTTCTCCCTTAATTCATAACATCAGAGAAGATAGTTACTTATAAAGTAACCACTAACCTCTGAGATATAGTTCAATTTATTTAGTTATAGCAGAATACCAATTTAAGAGACATAATACAATGTATAGTAGAATGTGTATCCCAGAAAGCCACTAACTTCTCAAATTAGCATCACCTGGGGTATTTTAGGAAAAAAGCAGATTCCCAGGGCAAACATCAGGGTTGCTGAGTCAGAATCTTTGGGGTGAGGTCCAGGAATCTGCACTTTAAGCAATATTTCATGTGATTCTTACATAAACATTTGAGAACTACTGGTATAGTATTTGAGAGGGCAGTCTCTGGAGTCAAACTTTGCCTCTGTCATTTATTTGGCCTGTGGTAATTACTTGAGCCTTGGTTTCCTCTTCTGTAAAATGAGGAATAGTAGGTATATCTACCTCCTAGGATTGTTGTGAGGATGAAATGACATAATGTATTAAATCATTTATGCAGAGTGTTTAGCTCAAAACAAGGACTTAATTAATGTTATTTATGGCCTAGACTGTAATTCTTCGTGATACTGACTTAACTAAGACCTCTTTCAGTTACGCAGGTATTTTGGTGCTAACATGTAGCTGCACAATGTGCGCTATACATACACATATTCTTAGCTGTGTGTCAAGGTGTCCAGGCTATGGTAAGACGGCCTCTGGATGAACATTTGATTGGGACATTCTGCACTGGTCCACAGTGGCTAACTGGGTATAAACAGGTTCATGAGAACAGGGCTCTCGGCAGTCTATGATGACTGTATCTAGGTGTTGGTTGAGCTCCCACAGTGGAGGGTCCTACTGACAAAGGACTGCAGTGTATTTGTTCTTGTGGTGTTTGATTCTGTAAACAGACAGTTTCAATGAAAGGCAGCAGCAAAGGGAGAAGAGAATAAAATATTTTGGGTAAGGAGCTGGCAGCTCATGGGGGTAGATGCTGATAATGTCCCTCCCTCCCCCTTCCTTCTTCCTACCAAATCTCTACATTCCCTCTCCCTTTTAAAAATAAGACATTTTTTTTTTTTTTTACAGCAAAGGATACACTTTCCCCCCCTTAAAATCTTCTCTAGGTACTTTTCTTAGGTATTCATTGCTTTAACCATTACATGGATCTCATCCCTTTACAAATACTCATTGGCGTTTAAAATTGAAATTTGTCCTTGATTCTAAATATTCTGTTTGTCTTCAAGAACAGGCCAAATGCTTGAGACAGCTACCACCTCATCTTGCCCAGTGTGATATTTACATTTACTTCCCCTCAAAACCACATCCTTTTTTGCCACTTCTCTTAACGCAGTCAAACTGGTAACTATATTTTGATACTATTTACCAACCACCAGATAGATGCCCTGACAAATGATTACTGAAAATAGAAACTAACAATGGGCAAGGATTTTATTTCAGGTTCAGGCTCTTTAGACCCTTTGTCTCCAAACTCTTTTTTTGATTCTGTGCCTCTGTTTATTAAAAAGAATGTTGTGAGCACATGATGTACATGTATGTGATATATAGACATATATATACACACACTTGTATGTAATTACATTATGCATATCAATAACATAAGCAAAAATACAAACCAAATGGGATGAAAAATATTAAATAATACTTAAACATAAATTTATTTTATTTTAATGGTTGTGATGATTAATTTTGTATATCAACTTGACTGAGACATGGAATACCCAGATACCTGGTTAAACATTATTTTGGGTGTGTCTGTGAAGGTGTTTCTGGATGAGATAAACATTTGAATTGGGTGGGAGAGATAGGGAAAGGTTGGTTAAATGGTACCAACTTTCAATTATAAGATGAATGTGTTGGCTGCATCAAAATTGTTGAGGCTGGAATAGAGCAAAAGGCCAAGTAAAGGAGAATTTGCTCTCTCTGCCTGGCTGACTGAGCTAGGACATTGGTCTTCTCCTGCCCTGAGACTGGGAGTTACACCAGTGACTCTCCTGGGTCTCAGGCCTTTAGACTTGGGCTGAAACTTATACACTGGTTTTCGTGGGTCTCTAGCTTGCAGATGGCAGGTCGTGGGACTGCTAAGCTTCTATAATTACATTAGCAAATTCCTTATAATAAAGCAAACAACAAATTCCATGTGTATATCTATATATACATCTCCTATTGCTTCTATTTCTCTGGAGAACCTGGTCTAACATTTTAACATAATGGTATGTCATTTTTGCTCTCATTAAAATATCTCAAAATATCACTGGGGTAAAGTTCATTGGCCTTGAGGAGTCTTATTTGCACCTGGACCTGATATAAATGGTGAGATTCTAGATTTTGAGTTCAGGCTCAAAATCTAGATGTGATGAGACTTTGGGGGCACTTAAGAGGGAGTGAGCGTATTTTGCATGTAGGAGGGATAACAATTATTAGGAGTCAGAGGGTGGGACTATAGTAGCCAGCCTCCAAAGTGGCCCCCAATGATCTCTGCCTCCTGGTATTCAAACCTGTTCAGTCCCCTCTTACAGCACACTGGGGTTGGTTTACGAGACCAGTAGAATATGGTGCAAGTGATGGTTGAGTGACTTCAGACGCTATGCCATAAGAGATTTTGCCACTTTTTCCTTGCTCTCTGAGACCACACAAGTGTTCAGGGAGTCAGCTGCTAAGTTGTGAGGAGACTCAAACATAACAGAGGTCCATATGGGGAGGAATTGAGACCTTCCCAACAGCCAGCACTCAGCAGCCAGCCAAGAGTGAGCCATCGAGGAAGAAGATCCTCAGCCCCAGTCAAGACTTCAGATGACTGTAGCCCTGGCCAACATCTCATGTAAGACCCTAAGCCAAAATCATCCAGGTAACTGCTCCCAAATTTCTGAACAAAGGAAACTGTATGAAATGTTAAATGTTTATTATTTTCTCATGTCACTAAGTTTTGGGGTGATTTGTTACACAGCAATAGATAACTAATACAGATTTGAATATTTTTCCAGACTGCTTTCCAGATATGATTAACTTTTCATTATTTTTGTCTTGTATGTGACTAGCAAATGTTCACACTAGGAGATGGGGAAGCGTTGGTTCTGCCATTTTCATGTTATTAATTTGTGTTTGGGTTATAGGTAATGTTTTCATTTTGAGGTTTCTTTGTAGAACTCTTTTAAGCTGCTTGCCTGTATCGTGGGTGTCACATACAAACTGTGATATATGACAATACACTGAAGGCAAATGCAAGAGTGAGGACCCATTGCCAACACTGCTGCATTTGGGACACCCCTTCTTCCCCTGCAGTTCCTTCCATTCTGTATGTGATCTCTTATGCTCTGATATTGGACTGAATGAGGGCACCAATGTCAACCTGATATTAAATATTAATAGATTAATTTCTTACTGGCTTTTTTGATAAAAAACAAAAGTTGTGATACTTTTTTCCACACCCTACGACTCATCTTGGATTCAATTCACTTTGGGGATCATTGTTTTAGAACAGTGGTTAGCAAAATACTGCCTGTTTTTATAAATGCAGTGTTATTAAACACAGCTACCTGGTTCGTCTATGTCTTGTCTTTGGCTGCTTTTGTACTGCAATAGCAGAGCTGTGCAGCTGCAACAGAGATGGTATGATCTTCAAAGCCTAAACTATGTACAGTCTGGCTCTTTACAGAAAAAGGTGGCCATTTTTGCTTTAGAAAATGGATGGAGCTTGAGGGGTACCAGATGTTTAGCATACAATATGCACTCAATTCATTTGATCACTTAGACGGGGGCAATATGAAGTATAAAAGACATTGATGGACTTCTGAGAGAATATATCTCTATGTCTGTCCCTGGCAGTATAATTCTGGCTGAAGCTCAGGGCCTGACTTTGATTCTCCCAAACAGACTGTATCCTAGAACTCAGTTACAATTTGAACTTTAAGGTGACCAGTGGTGCTCTGGCAATGCAAATGACCAGGTGTGTCTACCACGGTATCTTATTTACTGCGTTTGACAGGAAACATCACTGGCCTTTCTTTCTACTTAGGTCTATCCTAAACGACATCAGAGGCTTTTGCTTCTTCCTTGTCTCAGAGCCTTTTTGTCCTTAGATTACTCTTTTCTCAGATCTTGGTGTGGTTGGTGCCTTCTTTTCTCAGATCTTGGTGTGGTTGGTGCCTTCTTGTCCAAGCTCAGGTTAAATGCCACCTCTTTACAAAGGCCTTCTCTGAACACCCCATCTTAAGTGGCCCCACTGACACTCCCCATTACTCCCTATGTTATTGTTCTGTACTAATTTTTCATTATACTTATCAAAATATCTGAAATTATTATATTTCTGCCTAATTATTGTCTTCCAGACAGCAAACTATGAGACTGCAAGAACCAGAAGAGGAAGAACCTTGTCTGTCTTATCCATAATAGTGTCTCCAGGCCTTAGAACAGTGCCTGACCTGAAGTCTGACTACCTGAAAATGAACAGGAGGGATGCCTGATGTTTGGTTCTGTATGTAGAATAGGTATTGGATCATGGCTCTTAAATCATGCAATTGGTTTGTTAAAGGTTCAGGTCTGAATAAAACATGTTGCTTTTTTCCCTTGCTCTGGATTCAGTAGCAGTATCAATTAGACAAGTATTTAATCAACCCCATGATTTTTTAAAGAAAATTATAATGACAGTATACTTGTTTATTTCCAGAATTCCTATTTAGTTTATTTTTTAATGCTACCTCTTCCTTCCCCTCTCCCACAATCCCCTTTTCTGTTCATTATGGCTTATAATTTTTTATATCTTTGGTAGAAATATTTGTTCTATATTCTCACAGATTCTGTAGTCTACATCTCTTGGAGAAAACAAATTTTCCATTTGTTGCCTCTGCTCACAATTCCATGGTGACTCGTTTCCCCATGTTGTCTGTCATCTTTGAGTGTGAGCTCATTTCTGGGGTGACACAGGTGCCTGACTGTGCTCTCATCTAGACAGTCTTGTTATCCACCGCCCTGCTGGGGCCCAAAGGGTTTCAGTGGTTATGTACCAGGTTTTCATAAAAACTTTTAAATTGTGGTAAGATACACGTAACATAAAACTTACCATCCTAACCATTTTTAAGTGTATCGTTCAGTAATGTTAGGTATATTCACAGTACTGTGCAAGTAATACCCAGAACTTTTTCATCTTGCAAAACTAAAATTCTATGCTCATTAACCAATGACTCCCCATATCCTTCTCCCCCCATCCTCCATCCCCCCATTTCTACTTTCTGCCATTATGAATTTGACTACTCTAGGTACCTCAGGTAAGTGGAATCATACAGTATATGTCTTTTTGTGATTGGCTTATTTCACTTAGCATAATGTCCTCCAGTTTCATCTCTGTTATAGCATATGGAAAAATTTCCTTCCTTTTTGAGGTGGACTAATATTCTTTGTATGTACATACCACATTTTGTTTATCCGTTCATCTGCTGATGGACATTTGGATTGCTTCCACATTTTGGCTATTGTGGATAATGCTGCCATGAGCATGCACATACAATTATCTCTTCAAGACCCTGTTTACAATTCTTTAGGATAAGTACCAAGAAATGGAATTGCTGTACTAGTGATTGAATGAATTTCTCAGTTGGGATTCTCTCACCACGAAAACAGTGCAGATTTGCGTAGAAGGTACCTCATTCCAACTTGCTAAGGGTACCTTTTCCCAGTGACTGTCCTAAGCTTATGGCAATCTTCTTTGCTGAATCCCTAAACCGATGCACTGAGTTTGTAAATTCACTGTCACAGTTCAGGCAAAGCCTCACGACCCGCAGTTTTATACAGGAGCTTAGTTTCTCCTCTCTGCCTTGCCTGGGCCCAAGGTTTTGTCTCCTGTCCCAATTCAGACATTAAAACGGGAGTCCCCAGCCTACGAGGCTGTATCTGTTTACCATATTCCTGTCACGTGTTTGGCTTCAGCTCTCACTCACTCCTTTTTCTTCGAGTTGTTCTTCATATCTGACATCTGGGGATTTCCTTTTCTTGGTTTTGAGTTGGGCTATGTATTAGAAAAATAGTTTACCCAGCGTTTTCATGTGTTTGTAGTGTGTGTGTGTTCTTTCAGGTCAGCTTGGCCTGCGGTGCCAAGAGAGATTTATTTATTCATTCAGTATTTTTTGAGCATTCACGGTCTGCACAATGATAAGCCCAAAATGACTAAATAGTAAATCTTCTGAACTCCTGCAACTAGGGGAAGGCATTTAATCATAATATACATTATGCAAGATATAGATGTTGCTGTTCAGCTAGGGCGATGGACTCCATTTTTAGCTTGGACCCCAAATGACAAGGTTCTCTTTCTGCCAAGGCTGCAGAATCAGCTTCTCCTAAGGCTGCACTGCTGTGGAGCAGCTAGGGCTAGAGCACAGAGATGGTAGAACAGAATTCTGAGCACTGAGGCTTCAGAGCAGGCCCAGAGCACCACAAACTGGACAGGAGGGAAGCCATATTCCATCATTAAGTAATAACAGACAGGCATTTGTGATGTGTACTGAAGGACAGCCCAGGCTGTGGAGAGGCGGCATTGTTAATCAGTATTTAAATACACATGTAGGGCTTCCCTGGTGGCACAGTGGTTTAAGAATCCACCTGCCAATGCAGGGGACACAGGTTCGAGCTCTGGTCCAGGAAGATCCCACATGCCGCAGAGCAAGTAAGCCCGTGCGCCACAACTACTGAAGCCCATGCGCCATAACTACTGAAGCCTGTGCACCTAGAGCCTGTGCTCCGCAACAAGAGAAGCCACCACAATGAGAAGCCCGCGCACTGCAACGAAGAGTAGCCCCCACTCACCGCAACTAGAGAAAGCTCGCACGCAGCAACAGAGACCAACACAGCCAAAAATAATAAATAAATAAAACAGATAAATTTAAAAAAATACACGTGTAATAGCTAACCTGCAAAGACTAAGAATTTTCTACAAATAGGAATAAGGGCAATGAGACAAAGAAGAGTCTACCCCTGAACAATTTGACATGGAAAGGAACTGCACTGGATACACAGCAGAGGATTAGCAGAATTTGGAAAAAAAATACGAGGAAAAGGGAAATGTGGACCAGGAGAGATCCTTTTATTACTGTCATTATTATTATTATTAATATTACCTATATTGGTTAAAGGTTTTCAACAATTCTTTATTGAGAAGTGATTAGAAGTTTATACTAGAGCATCATTATAAAGCATTTCTACTTTATTGTATATAATGTTGCCTAAATTAGACGAATAGTAAAATATGCATGATACTCATTTTATTTTCACTTTACCCACATTTACGTTTCTGTGCTGTATATACAGGCATACCCTGTTTTGTCACGTTTTGCTTTACTGTGTTTCACAGATACTGTGTTTTTTACAAATTGAAGGTTTGTGGCAACCCTGCATTGTTAGATGACGGTTAGCATTTTTTTTTTAGGAATAAAGTATTTTTAATTAAGGTATGCACATTGGTTTTTTTTTTGGACATAATGGTATTGCACACTTTATAGACTACAGTGTAGTATAAACATTATTATATACACTGGGAAACCAAAAAATTCATGTGATTGCTTTATTGTGATATTTGCTTTATTGCTGTAGTCTGGAACTGCACCTGTAATATCTCCAACGTATGCTGGTAATGTTCTGAATTAAAGAGCACCTTTAGGTATTGTAGTAGGTAGACACTTGAACTAAGAGGGTCTATCCAACTTCGAAAGCTAAGTTCTGATGCTCAGAGGGTACAAAACCAGGAAAGAAGCCATTTCACAGAACATTGTTCACCAAGCTTGCTTCTGTCTAATTACTAATAATTAGTATATATAAGAATAATTCACACAGCAACCCCATGAATTAGATATCATCATTATTCCCAGTTTTCTTTAGGTGAGAGATTAAATAATTAGAAAGAGTAAATAATTTGCCCAACATTATAACAATAAGTGGAGGAGTTTATTTGGGTCATAGATGAATGAGTGGGATGTTTTTTCCCTAAGATATTTTATCATCAATGGGTGTGGAATTTTTTCACAAGATTTTTCTGCATTGATTGATATGATCATGTGTCTTTTCTTCCTTAGTTTAATATGGTGGATTACACTGATTGATTTTTGAACAATGAACTAGTCTTGCATTCCAAGGTTAAACCCCACTTGGTCATGGTATATGAAAATTTTTAATATATTGCAGAATTCTATTTGCTATTATATTATTAAGGATTTTTAGATCTCTATTCATGAAGGATACTGGTCTGTAGTTTTCTCTTTATTTGTACTGTCTTTTTCTCATTCTGGTATTAGGGTAACAATATTTTCATAAGATAAACTGAGAAGTGTTCCCTCCTCTTCTATTTTCTGGAAGAGATTATATAAAATTGGTGTTAGTTCTCATTTAAATGTTTAGTACAATTCTCCAATGAAACCATCTAGGCCTAGAGATATCTTTTTTGGGAATTAAATAATTATGAATAATTATGAATTCAATTCTCTGAATAGTTATACAGCTATTCAAATTATCACTTAATTTCGGGTGAATTCTGATAGTGTGTTTTATTTTTGAGGAAGTGGTCCATTTCACTTAAGTTTATGAATATAGAGTTGTATTCCTTTGTTATCTTTTTTGAGGTTTTCTATTTTTTCATTTGTTTCAAGCATGATTATAATTGCTTGTTGAAGCACTTCTGTCACAGCTGGTCTAAAATCGTTGTCAGATAATTCAGCATCTCTTATCATCTTGCTGTTGGCATCTACTGATTGTCTTTCTTCATTTAGTTCGAGATCATCCTGATTTTTTGGGATGATGGGTTATTTCCAATTGAAAGCTGGGCATATTCATATTATGCTATGAGACTCTGGATCTCATTTAAACCTTCTGTGTTTGCTGGCTTTGTCACTGCTGTGGCAAGGGAAGTGGAGGCACTGCCACAATGCTGCTGGGCAGAGGTGGGAGTTCTGGCTCCCCACATGATCTCCACTGACAACTCCATGGGCGATGGGGCAGGTGGGTCTGACTATCAGCTGGTGGGGATTCATGTCCTGGCTCCTTATTTGGTTTTCTCTGATTGCTCCCTGATGGGAATGCTGGGTTCCTCCTTATAACCTCATGAGGGTAGAGGTGTAGGCTCCCACTCAACCTCTGCTGGTGTAAATGGGGCTACAGTTTTATCTGTGGTGTTTGGCTGGAGTGAAGAGGTCATTGTCCAAATGTTTTCTATCTTGTCAAGCTGCCTCCTTCCTGGTCCCTTGGTTAGAGAGGGCAGGCTTTTGTTGGGACTTTTTTGGTCAGCATCTGTTGGCATCTCAGGGTTGCCAGCTTCTCCAGTTCCAGGTCTGTGATATATAAGACAAAAGGAGAACCCAGGGAACTCACCACTGTTTGGATCCTCAAGTCCCAAGGTCCCTAGTCAGTCTGGCTCCTTCCCTCTACTTTTCAGAGTCTTTGATTTTGATTTATATATGTATATATGATATGTAAATTTAATATTTACATAAGTTAATAAATAATATATAATGAATACATTAATAATAAACATATATTTACTAATGTTATATATATATATTGCTGTTCAGACTTTTCAGTTGTAATTAGCAGGAGAAATAGGAAACGTACATCTACTCCTTCCTGGTGGATAATATAATTTTTTAAAGATTAAACTGGGTGTGTTATTTTTCTCTGATTATTAAAATACTATATGCTTATTAAATTCCTGATGATACAGAAGGGCTGAAGTTGAAAGTAATAATTGGACTGTGTAAGATTGTGACGGTGAAGGAAGAAAACATAGCACAGGGTAGGGATATGAGACTAGCAAAGGTTCTTTTCATTTCAGTACAACTTTAGACACTTTCTGTCCTCATTTTTCCCTGTAACTAAATTTTTCAATTTTAAAAAGAAAGATGAATATAGATGGACTTAAAGGAAATTTAAGAAAACCTGGGACATGTAGAATTGGATTTACAAAGTAAATAAATCAGGATGTGACTCTGGGTTTTACTCTGAATCACACAAAACTTTGCAGGAACTCATGTGTTATATAAGGTCAACTTGGAATATTTTCACTTGGTAACCATGTTGGGATTCTTGGCATAAATATAATTCATATAAATAATTACAGTAAGCCTTTGTTTAGAAAGTGCTTGGCTATCGTAGATTATATTACACTTGACTGTTGATCAAATCACTTCCCATACATACTCCCTGATGTATGACTTGAATAAAACAACCCATGAAGCAAATATTATTCTTGCATTCTGACACCAATGTCATAATAGGGTTCTACTGAATTATTAGTAAAAAAGAAAAAAACACTTTCAATGAGCTGTCTGGCCCTGGATGCAAACTGCAGTGAGGCATCGATATTTTCACATTAGCATCATCACACTGAGTGTTACTGTAATGGCATTCTCATGTCACACAACATTGGGGCCAAAATGAGTTTTTCCTAAAAGAGGCCTCCTTCACGAGGTAGCCCCAGCCATTTCACACCATTTCTCTCATGCTTCTGTTTCAGCAGACATTTCCCTATCTCGTTTTATCTCCCGGCAAGAAATAACTACAACCCACAACATGAATTAAAATTTTAACTATATTGTAAAGTGGTTATTTAAAAACCAGAATATATGTTTTTGATGGGCAAGTTTAAAGTGGGGAAAAGCAGACAGCCCGGTCATCAAAGGACAAAAATCTATACTAATCTTAAAAGCAAAACAGAGCACAGGATTTCTTGTCTATTTTTCTACAAAAGATGCCACTGTACTTCCGTTCCCAGCCATGTCAGCAGTGATACCCCCCGCCCACACTCCCCCTACCATTTTTTCCCCAAGCATTGATTGTTGACTTCCCCTGACACCCCATCACAACCCATTAGTACTGAAAACTGACAAGCCCAGCTGCAACAGCAAAAAGCAAGTTTGAAAGGAAATATCTAAAGCACAAGCTAAACTCAGCTATTAGGACCCACACCAGCCCCACATGCAACAACTCCCTCTCCTCAACCCAATCGCACCTTTGTGGAGGTCACCAAAATCAGCAGATTTTCTTTAATCCCAACTCCAAGGTCTGGAGGAAATGATGAGGAGTATCGCTTTATTTTTACTTTCATTTTCAAAGGAATTTGGGTTGAGGAATATGAAAAGAGAGTTGCTCAAGCGCTTTTGCTGATAATGCCAATACACCTTACGTCTCTTTTCAGACCCAAGCATTTCAGATGTTAGTGGCTCAGCAGTCCTGGGCTCCTGAAGGCCACACTTGAAACCCTGGCAGCTTAACTTATGAGTTTTTCTTCTTCTTTTTTTTTTACTTGGCAGAGTTATATAGTGTCTGTGTCCCCAGAGTTACAGTAATGGCAATAGGAAGCATTCCTTGTGATTGTAGAGTTGATTGCCCAGGGGAAAAAAGTGACAACTCCAGACTTCCCATAGACCTTGTGTTTGCCGAGATAGAAGTTCAAGCAAGGGCGGCCAACTTGTCAAAATCTTAAAAGAACCAAGACACAAGCTGAATCTAACTTCAGTTAAAAGGCTAGATGCAAGTTTTGTACTGTCAAAGCCCAGGAGATGGGGGTAACTGAACAAACAGTGGCCATCACCCATCTCGGTGGAAAATCGAGCAGCAGATAATCACTGATTCAAGAACAGGTAAGAATGAAGAGTCAAATAAGAACCGCGCACTGAGCTGTGCACCCCCTGAGGCGGGTGGCGAACACGCAGTGACCAAGTGCGGGCCAGCAATGGTCACACAGCTATTACGATCTGCCCCAAGAACGGGCACCTGAAAGCACATTATTTGGCACCATTCTCGCCGGGTGTGGACGGCTTTAGGGGGGAAAACAAGAACAAGTCCCCTAAATGAGTTTTATGGTCTCCACTACCATCAAGCCTGGCGAGCTCGGGGCTGATCCACTTTCCCCGCCACCTCTGATCATGTTTTGTGTCTGACCAGGCTGCCAAGGTGTTTCTGGCCAGTCCAGACCCCTGCGAGAGGCCTGGAAAGGCTGGAGCGGCCCGCCCTGAGGTCGTGTGGTCCACACAGACCTGCCTGCCCGCCGCCCCGACAGCGGTGGCCCATGCACGCTCCCTGGATTTTCCCCACCAGTCCTCCCCACCCTCTCCTCACCTGCTCTGGCCGAAATCCCAGGGCTTCCAGGCCTTGGGGCCTCGTTTACTCACCTTGCCCCATCTTTTGCTTCCTCCGACAGGCAGACGCTGTCGCATAAGAGAGAGCCGTTCAGGGAGGACTGCGCGAGCTGCAGACGCCAGGCCTGACCTGGACGCGGGGCGCTGCCTGGCGCCTGGTTCAGCTCCAAGGCGCGGAACGCGGAAGCTGCAGCTTCGCCTCAGCCTTCAGCTCTGAAGGAGTCCTTTCGTGGGCGGGAGGCTCTGAGGAGACCTGGTCTGGCTCTGTCCCTGGTTCTCTAACTACGGCCTTGTGCCTGATAACGAACACCCGGTGCCTGCCTCGGCGCCCAGGTTCTCGTCCAACACCAGCACCTCAGGCCTCTCAGCCCGCTCTGCCTAGTCTCGCACCACGCGGCCCCACGCCGTCTCCACCTGCACTGTCTCCTTCCGCGTGTTCGCGCGGTCGTCTTCTCGCGCGGTCTTCTTCTCGCGCGGTCTTCTTCTCGCGCGGTCTTCTTCTCGCGCGGTCTTCTTCTCGCGCGGTCTTCTCGCGCGGTCGTCTTCTCGCGCGGTCTTCTCCCGCGGTCGTCTTCTCGCGCGGTCTTCTTCTCCCGCGGTCTTCTCGCGCCATCACCTTCCGCGCGGCTTCGCGTCTCCATCGGCGTGGTGTCTCCGGCTGCGGGGCGTCTGCGGCCGGGCGGCGTCTGCGGCCGCGCGACGTCTCCAGCCGCGAGACATTGCCTTCCCGCGTTGTCTCCTTTCTCCTCACCTGCAGGTGTACTTGAACTCCCTGGGATCACCTCTTCTTGCCTAAGGTAGACCTTTCGGTAGACTGAGGTTCAGATCTTTAGTGGAAAGCAAGTATGTAGCTTTGACCAAAGACATTTGCCAGTTTGGGACCATCTTTGGGCGCTTGGCCCGGTGTGTCAGCTCTTCACTTAACCACTCGTGACTTTGGTTTGGGGTACTGACCCCAGCCCTTTGCCCTTCCACAGGATGGCCTTGTTCTGGCACATGCAGGATGCTCTTGCATTTAGTCTTTCTAGAAGTTACACTGTGTATTACTTGGCTGAACCACATCTGCCCTGCAATGTCTTGAGTGTCTGGTCTCCCTCCCCAGCAGGGGGGAGGAGAAGGGGGGGGTCTTATCTGTGGTTGTCGTTTGAGACTAGAGGGCAATACCAGGATCATATGCAGGGAGAAGTCTGAGGTAGAGCGAGAGTGGCAGATACTAAATGGGCCATGAAAACAAGCAGACCCTGACTGTGCCTAGGGAACTGGGGCACATCCGCAAAGAATGCTCAGAGAACCACACAAGATGGGTGTTAGATGCAGCCACAAAAGAATTTGTGCGGGGTGGATGGTGGTCTGATTGAAATCCAGAGATGGGGTGTCAGAGCCTCTGACTGTTACTTTACATGCTCTAGCCCTTGTTTTTGTGAGTGAGGCAGGCCTATTTAAAGCTGCTATGATATGACAGATATTGGCTCATCGTCAATAAATATTTATTAAGTACCTCTGCCTGTAAGCCTCTGAGTCCTTACAAGGTTGGAGAGCTGAGGTTCAGGGAGGAGTCCTGGAGTGGAGATGGGGGATGGGGGGTGGTGTTAGTAGGTGCCCATAGAGATGGTGAATTTTCAGGGCCCTCTGATGAAAAATTCCATGTTCTTGTTTCAAAAAAGTATGTCCCAATGATGAAAAAATAGGGAGCGGGACAACAGTGATCACATGCTTACTGGGTGTTAGGCAATGAGCCTTTCTCTCTGTCATATGTGTATATATATCTACATATCTAAATACATATTGTATGTAAAACAGATAGTATTATACAATATGTAATATTGTATATTATATAATAAATGTAACATATATGTAATATTAGTTAGTCTTGACAAAATCATATGAAGCAGGTATTATTAATCCCTTCTTGTTGGTGAGGCAAGTTAGGTTCCAAGATTTAACTTTTGTACATTTCACACCTAGTTCCTTCCCAGACCCCATAATGATTCCTCCCTATTTAAGAAACATCTAAACTAAGTTTTACTAACAAAAATGCAAACTACAAATGATTAGGATGGTCTTGAGATAGACAGACACCCTGCTCTTCCGCTTAATCAGGTCTGAGATATACAAGACTATCTTGATGGAGAATTTGTAATTTATAGTGAAGACGTGAGGAAACACCTGAAGAAACTATTATTATTTAAGCTTGTTTCATAAAAGATGGAAGGAATAACTCTAGTTTCCTTGGGTTGATTCTTTAATGAAATAGTTTGGTAATGATCAAGGGATGCATTTAGAATAGTGGTTGAAATATCAGGTCAAATTTTTGTCTTCACTCTTTGGTGTAATTTTTCCAGGTCTTTATTGAGGTAGAAAAAGTTATATGTTAAGAAATGAGCCCATAGTATGAATGTTTATGTATTTTGGTGTGTACAAAAGCAGAAAGGAGCAGACTAGAAGAGGAAAGAAGGAATTTAAAAATTATTTCAAATAATAAACCAACAAAACCTGGTACAGCATTTTCCCTAACTCTGCATTAATATAAGACCTTGCCTTAGATGTGGCAAATGGGAGGCAAGTTATGATTAGCAGACTTGGGTGGGGGACCACATAGCAGGGTTTCTCTGCTTACCAGGGGGAGTGTCATAGACTTCTAAAAAACCATTATAATTGAAGGTGTTTTAACTTAAAGTATTCTTCTGGGTACTTACTTAGTAGACTCATTTGTGAGTCCTCATAAGCCTTCTTAAGAAAATATGAGAGAAACAGGCTGTCTTGAAATTTAGAAATGCTGCAGAGATTGACTGGTACCATCATGTAGAAATACGTCATCTGAAGAGCCAGTGTCACGATCAGATGCAGAGACAATGATGCCTAATTATTTGTGATAAGCGTAGGACCAAATCCAGAAATGCACAGCTCTGGTCTGAGCATGCAGAACATTATTATTATGTCCTGTCTCTGCCTGGCAGCCTACCTCAAACCTAAGTAAGTCACCGTAGAAGACACATCTTAGCAGAGAGCCTGGTCCTGCAGCCGTTTGCTGCAGGCTGAGTTTGGCTCCCCACCTAGAGCTGGGCACTCGGGTCCTGTTTTTCCTGTGAGGTCACAGTCCCCTGTGCGGTGCCAGGTGATTTTTCATTATGCAGTAAAACACTTCCCAGCAGGCTGTTTTCATTACAGTGACAGGAGAGTCTCTTGATTTGTTTTCATCATATCATGCACCATGGACCTTGAAGGGACTCAGCTGCCTCATGGTCACTCTAAAGCTCTTTTGTGATCACGAGCCTTGGCTCTACCTCTAGTTGCCCTCCTGTGACCCTAGACCCCGCTCATCAGCTCCACACCATCCCCGCCACGTTTCCTCCTGAGTGTCACTGTGTCCAGCCTCCTGGTTATCATGCTTTGCCATTGTAATAATGAGAGCTACATCTGTTGAGTACCTACCCTATGTGGGATGGACATTGGGCAAGTTGCTAGTAAATCCTGAAAGTAAAAGTATGAGGCGATGAGGGCAGAGGGTCTAGTGCTGTGTGCAAGGACATCCCAGTGTGGCAGAGCCAGGATTTGGACCCAGGGTCTCCCAAGCCCCACACATAACTTAAATCACCCTCTACTGTCTTGCCAGACATAAGGCCTTTCTTGTTCCTCTCCTCAGAAGAGTACCCCATCTTCTCAATGCTGCTCAAAATCTACCTGCAGTCAGACTTATTTCCCGCAATAAACTCCCTGAATACTTTAGCATTTCAGTTTCCATAAACACTGTTTAACGCCTATTGCTTTCTCAATGAGAGTATGCAGTGGTGACTTTTAAATCAACCACATAGCATTTGTCTTTAGCTCATTATAAGACTTGTTAGGTTTTTTGTGGTTTATGAGACAAAATGGTGGCTGGTAAAATTCTCAAATGGGCATATCAACTTCAGTTTAAAAAATTTATTTATTTTTGGCTGTGTTGGGTCTTTGTTGCTGCGCACGGGCTTTCTTTAGTTGCGGCGAGTGGGGACTGTTCTTCGTTGTGGTGCACAGGCTTCTCATTGCGGTGGCTTCTCTTGTTGTGGAGCACAGACTCTAGGTGCGTGCACTTCAGTAGTTGTGGCACGCGGGCTCAGTAGTTGTGGTGCGCGGGCTTAGTTGCTCCGCGGCATGTGGGATCTTCCCGGAACAGGACTTGAACCCGTGTCCCATGCATTGGCAGGTGGATTCTTAACCACTGTGCCACCAGGGAAGTCCCAACTGCAATTTTTAATGGATTTCAAAACAAGTTTGCCCATGACCAGAGGTTATGGAAATATATAATTGTATTGAAGTTTACAGATCAAAAATCATCTCCACCTGTGGTTAATTATACATACAAATTATATGTGTATAAATATACACTTAATATAAGTATATATATTTATACCTATATAGACATATAGAGAAGTCCATATATATACGTGTGTGTAAAATTTGGTCACTTGTGTTTATATGCAAGTCTTCTTTCCACTCCTACACCCATG
Source organism: Delphinapterus leucas (assembly GCF_059928025.1). NCBI lineage: Eukaryota > Metazoa > Chordata > Mammalia > Artiodactyla > Monodontidae > Delphinapterus > Delphinapterus leucas. Next base: position 86,019,797 of record NC_143140.1, on the reverse strand, counting down.
ATTGTAAATTACCTAAAGACTAAGCCCAATTATAATATTTATCTGAAATACAATGAAGACAACATTTCAACTTGTGCAAGAGAGATATCATTATCTCTTTTTAAAAATATATTAAAAATTTTATTTTTTTAAAGTATAGTTGATTTACAATGTGTTTATTTCTGCTGTACAGCAAAGTGACTCAGTTATACATATATACATTCTTTTCATATTCTTTTCCATTATGGTTTATCACAGGGTATTGAATATAGCTCCCTGTGCTATACAATAGGACCTTGTTGTTTATCCATTCTATATTATATATAATTCTACATTATATATAATAGTTTGCATCTGCTAATCCCAAACTCCCAATTCTCCATTATGTCTTTTGAGGCTGGTTTATACACTAAAATCAGGTATTTTGATTTGATTTGTGAAATAACTGTTTTTGCAGAGTTGTAAGTAAATACAATCTTATTTAAAATGCACTGGAAGGAAAGACAAATGGCTAATTAACATATGAAAAATGTTCAAATTTATGAGTATCAAAGAAATGTAAATTAAAAGAACACTGAGACTTTTTTATCTTTCAAATTGGCAAGATTAAAACAGTTTTACACTCAGAGTCTGAGAGGATGAACATGTGTTGGGAAAGCGCTTTGGCAATATGTATATATATTTTTAAAATGTTCATATCTTTTGTCTCAGTAATCCTATTTCTAGGACTCTTTCCTAAGGAAATATTGAAATATTTATGATGCAACATTATGTATAGTAGGTTCAAATTAAAAACAACAAAATATCCATAATAAGGGAGTAGGGAAATTATGGTAGATCTCTATGTTATATATGATATATAAACATCTATAATAGAATATTATTTACATATTTTATGTATTTAATAAACATGTGGTTTATTATTTTTTTATTGAGGTATGATTGACATATAACATATTAATTTCAGGTGTACAACATAATTCAATATTTGTATACACTACAAAATGATCACCACAGTAAGTCTAGTTTCCATCCATCACCCTACAAAGTTACAAAAAATTATTTTTTCTTGTGTTGAAAACTTTTAAGATTTACTCTCTGGGAAACTTTCAAGGATGTGCTACAATATTATTGACTCTAGTCACCATGCTCAATATTACATCCCCATGACTTATTTATTTTAAAACTGGAAGTTTGTACCTATCAACTCCCTTCACCCATTTTGCCCACCTCTCTGGCAACCACCATTCTTTTTTCTGTATCTATGAGTTTTGTTTTGTTTTAAACATATTATATATTTTATAAACATGTTATGTATATATATATATATGAAAATGTCCATAATATATTAAATAGAAAAAGGCAAGATATAACCCTGTGTATTACATTAGTCCCACAATCTTATAAAACAATATGTTAACAAATATGCACAGAAAAAATATTGGAGAGAAATGTATCAAAGTGTTAACAGTGGTGGTAGGTTAATGTTCATTTTTACTTTTATATTTTTTGCATTTCCAAATATTTACAAAGAGTAAGCCTATTTGTAAGAATCTCTTACAACAATACAACAATTAAAAAATGCACTGGGATGGACTTTAGGCAAGGTGGCAAAGTGAGTAGATGTGGAAATTTCTTTTCCACACATACAGAAATTATGAATGACTTATAAACAAAAGTTAGAACTGCATAGCTGAGCTAAAGGAAAAGAGGAAAACCTCCCAGGACCCGGAGGGAGTAGCGTCTGGAAGCAGTGAGGTTGGCTGAGGCTGGAGGCCTGTGGGAGGTGGGGATGAAGGAAGCAAATTTGGGATCAAGGTTTTAAAAGTAGGAGGGAAACAGAGGTGGGTGAGTGGTGAGTCTTGCTTGAGCCTCCTGTCATGAAACCAGTGCTGGCAGTGTGCTTCCATGCCTGTGACTGGAAGCTGAGAACATTCCAACCACCCCATCTGGAGTTTTAGCAGGTAATAAGCTGCTCACCTGCAGCAGAGGGCAGAAGCAAGGTACCTGCATGACTGGGAGGTGGACCAAGTTCTATTCTATCCTGGCTTGGCGTCAGAAACAAGGAACACCCAGCGAGGGGAGGCTGTACTTCTGAGCTGCAGCTCTCCTAGGAGCTAGGCTGAGGCATCCTACCACCACGGGGAGGGAGAAAGCCTCCTCTACCAGTTTGGAATAATTTCAGCAGCAAGTAATTGTGCCCTAAACCATATAGACATTTATGATCTTTCTTAATAATGAGAACTGGAGGCAGGCTGTCTCAGGATGGTCTAGCAGGTCAACAATGCCATCAAGGATCTAAGGTCTGTCTTCTTTCTGCTGGGTTTGTGGCTTTTTGCTTTACAGTTGTAAGATGGCTGCTGCAGCTCTGGATATCACAATTCGTGCCTTCCCAGAAGCACCCAAGCAGAATTTCCACTATATCTTTTTAGGCAGAACTGGGTCACATGGCTTGCCTTGGCTCCAGGGGAGACTGGGACATTGAATGTCTGGTAAAGGGAAAGAAGTATTCACAACTGACTTAGACCAATTAGATCTATTGGCTGGACACATTGCCACTCAAGATAAAATTGGGTTTTATTAGCAGAGAAGGGGAGAGGGAGTGGCTGTTAGATAGGCAACTCCCATGCAGTATGAATTGTCAAACAAAATTGAACTCATACCTGAGAAACTAAATAACAGAGGAATCTGAAAATTACTGTAAAATCAGTACATTTACAGTTGTTTAGTAAAATAAAACGACAAAACATGAACTAAGTAGGCAACTACATTAAGAGTAGATGAATGTAAATAAAAATGAGTCAGAAGTCTTGGAAATGGAAAATATAGTCATTGAAATGAAAAGCAACCCCTATAAATGAGATATTGAACTTGACATAGTTGAAGGAAGTGAGATGGAAGGCAGAACTTTGCAAGTCATCTGGGATGCAGGAAATTTAAGAGGGCCATGGAGGGTAAGTTGGGAAATTGTAAGTACTTACTAGTAGGTATTCTTGAAAGAGTATAGCAAAAATGGGAGAGAAGCAATATTTGAAAAAGGTAATGGATAAGACTTTTCTAGAATCAAAGGTAGACCCGAATCCTGGGATGAAAAAGACATCCTAATTGTTAAGCAGAGCAAAAAACCCCTCATGCCTAGATAAACTTAGTGAAACTACAGAGTTGCAAGAATAAAGAAAGAAAAGGTATCTGAGAGAAATACAGATTACTTAAAAGGAGCAGCAGTCAGACTGATAGCAGATTTTTCATCAGTAACAGGAGATACCAGATGATGGAATAATACCTTAAAATTGTTGAGAGAAAACAACTGCCATGCTAGATTTCTACAGCTGGTTAAATAATCTTTTCAGAATAGGAGTAAAAAACAAAACCCAAAACAAACACAAACAAAATAGGAAAGCTAAAACAATAAAACTAGAAGAAAACATAGGAGAAAATCTTTTTGACCTTAGGAAAGACAAAATTGCTCTGATAGGACACAAATAAACATGAACATGAAAGAAAAAATTGATAAATTGAACTTAATCAAAATTAAAACCTTTTTCTCTCTAAAGATACCATTAAGAAAAAGAAAAGCTAGAGAATGGAATATTTGCTACGCATATATCTGACAAAAGGCTGTATCCAGAATATATAAAGAACTCTTATAATTCAATAATAAAAAGAGAAATAACCCAATACAAAATAAAAAAACAAATATTTGAACAAATACTTTTCAAAGGAAGATAAAGAATGGTCAATGAACACATGAAAAGATGCTTAACATGATTAGCCATCAGGGAAATGCAAAAACAAACCAAACCAAACAAAAACTATAATGAGAAACCACTATTTACTTAGAGAAGTGCTAAAATTAAAAGACTGACTATACCAAGTGTTGTCAAGGATGTAGAGCAAGTAGAACTCTCATGAACTGCTTTTGAGAATACAGTGGTACAACCACTTTGGAAATCTGTTTGTTAGTGTCTTAACAAAGTTATACATATACTCACCATAAGATCCAGGCATTCCACTCTTAGGTATTTACCACCCCAAACTGAAAACACATATACATACTAATATTTATGCAGAAATGTTCATAGTTGCTTTAATCACAATAGCCAAAACCTGGAAATAATCCAAAATATCCATCAGCTGGTAAATAGATAAACAATACGTGGTGTATCCAATATGTGGAGTATTGCTGAGCAGTACAGAGGAACAAACTATGGAAACATACAGCAGCATGGATCTTTAAATCATGCTGAATGAAGGAAGTCAGATACAAAGAGTATGAACTATATTTTTCCATTTATATAAACTGTAAAATAATTGATAGTGACATAAAGCAGATATGTGGTTTCCTAGAGCTGGGACAGAGGTAGGGGTAGACTGCAAAGGGTCACAGATAATCTTCTGGGGGTGATGGAAATGTCTGTACCTTGACTGTAGTGGGAGTGTTACGAGTATTTGCATATAATGAAACATCTAAATGAATGCAGTTTGTTGTATACAAATTATTCCTAAAGAAATCTAATATGGAAAAATAAACATTTTCAGACACACAAAGAGCTTAAATTTGAAGCCTTGATAAAAAAAAACTTGTAAAATACTTCGGATGAAAGAAAAATGAACACGAAAGAGGAGAACATATTATAAGAAATTTAAAGTTTCAATGAAAAAAATGCTTTGAGGGTCTCATAATTCTGGGTCAATCTTTGTGTAACATGACCAACTATTGAGTAAAACTCAATAGTTCTCACTTAAAACATTTTTATTATAAAAATTACAATGCACAAAAATAGAAATATTGGTATAGAGAACTCCTATATATCTGGAAAAATCTAAACTTTCATTTGAACTTGCTGAATTAGGAAATAACTGTATTTGTTAATCATTATGTAGCATTCTTTGCTTTTAAAAAGGTTATTTCCTCTATGTTCTCTCAAAATGAGTCAGATGAAAAAAATCATTTTGCATATTTATAATATTTAAGAAATGTGAAAGATAATTAAAAGATCAAGAATGAAAAATGGTATTATGCTCAAGACCTCAAATCATATTACAAATACCTTATAATTACAAGAGACCGCCCTATTGCATGCACCCTTCAAATAAAGGTTTCTTGCACATTGATTTTATTTTTCAAATATGTATTTCACAACTTAAAGACTTACGTAGATTAACTCAAATTCTATGTTTATTGAGCAACTGCCATTTGCCAGGCATTGAACTCAATAGAGTGAAGGAATAACAAATTTGAATAAGGTTTTATTGGCCTTAGAGGAGCTTATATTTCTGTAAGAACTCTGCTTTGTTACTGTAGATGTCCTGCCATATTGATAGAGAGATGGAGTGAACACTGTTCCTCTTTTAGTTAAAGTTAAGCAGAGATCGTGATGTCTCTGCTTTGGTTTACACCTAAGATATGCACATGCTAGCTTGGACTCAGGCTGGGCTCCTAAACCCCATTTCCTAAAACATCCTTTTGTTTTAAGAGAGTTGGAGGAGGGAAAAGTAAACAGTATTCCATCATTCCTGGCACACACACTGTCTCATTCCTGAAAATTTATGAGTAAATGCACAACACCTTGTGGTTGAGCAATGGTTGTCCTTACAGCAATTTGTGATGAAATAATGTCATAAATCACCAGAGACTGGCCAGCACCCCAAATAAAATATCTATGGCTTCAAACTACAAATGTCTCACATGTTAAGATGTGTCACGTGTTACGTTCTAACATAGAATGTTAGAACTACAAGGAAAGCAAGAGGAAAAAAAAGTTTTATCACCTCCAGTCTGCCATATTCGCTGTAAATTGGTAATAAACACACCTAAGTTACTTCATTACAATGTGATAGATTGTAACGGTAACTCTGAAGGTCCATTATATAAATCATTTAAATAGAGATTCAGACAATTTGAAAAATTCCCATTAATTATCAGAAAGTCAGTAACAATAACACCAATGAGGTTCAGTTTACCCTGCAGTTGTGAATATAGATACTTTAAAATGCAGATTATGACCCAGTAGAGCAGAGTAGCTCATTAGTCATGTATAATTTTTTAATTTTGATGGGGTAAAAATTGTTGAACTAATAGATTATAATTGATCATTCACAGTGAAGAGGCTGCAGTATCTTTAGCTCAACATATTGCCTGAGATTGTTTATGGTCTGTCTGTCTGTGTCAGAAACACTCAGAGTTTATCACATAATGAACACATTTGGAGGGCTGAGCACTGTAAAGAGGGATGCAAAAGGTGAAAAATTTAGTTCCTTGCCTGGAAGGTGAGGGGAGGACCCCCCTTTTTTCCAATTTATGGAATGAATATCTTAAAACAGAAACCAGGAATGATTCCTAGCACAGCCCTGATACTGGTAAGGGATTTAAAACTAAGTGCTTCTTTTCTGGTGCAGCCAGTCTGTTTTCTGCTTCTAAGAATCAATGAGTCCAACATCTTCTGTGCCAAGGATGCTGAGCTGTTAATCACGTGTTTTGTTTTGAGAATGTGAAGCTGCTAACTTTGTTTCAGCTCTCCACCCTCCTCTCAGCTCTGGTTTATTCCGTTATTACTGAAAAGGATGCCTGTGTTCTCCACTAGAATCTGAGTATCTTGAGGGCAAGGATCATTTATTACTCACAGGTATCCATGCATGGTGCTTGATTCAGCAATCTGTGCAAAGTGGCACTGAATTCATAGTCATTAAACACACATGTGTGTGCACACACATGATAAGGAAAGGCAGGATGTTGAAATCTGGAATCTGAGTGAACTGGATAGAATCTGGGGATCCTTGCCTTGCTTATATGTTCTGCTTTCTTGCTCAGATGCCAGTGTGGGGACTGGCATAGACCCAGGCACCTCGGCTGGACTCCTGGTTCTGAACTTTCACTGTGATAATCCTTGATGTGGTCTGTCTGTAGCCAGCTTGCTGGATATTTGGTGGGTGCTTTCAATGTAGAAATTCATATCCATCAATTTAGGGAAATTTTCTTGAATGATTTCATTGGATTTCACCCCCTCTTTACACTATTTTTCCTATTCTCTTTTTCTGGATTTCCTATTGTTTGGATATTGATCTTCTGTTTTGATTCTCATTTTTACTATTTTTTTCTTGCCTGTTTTGTCTTTGTTCTTTTGCTCTATTTTCTTGATTTTATCTGTCAGCCCTCTACTGAGTATTCTGGTTTCTTTCGGGGTTTTATTTATTTTTACTGTGGTAAACTATATATATCATAAAATTGAGCATTTTAGCCATTTTTAAGTGTACAACTCAGTGGCGTTAAGTACACTTACAACATTGTGCAACCATCACTACTATCTATTTCCAGAACCTTTTCATCATCTCAAACAGAAACTCTGTACCCATTAAGCAGTATTAACTCCTCATTTCCCCCTCCTCCCAGGCCCTGGTAATCATCGCTCTACTTTCTGTCTCTATGAATTTGCCTATTCTAGGTACCTCATATAAATGAAATCATATAATATTTGTCCTTTGTTGTCTAGCTTATTTAACTTAGCATAACATTTTTAAGGTTCATCCATTTTGCAGGATATATCATAAGTTTATTCTTTTTTGTGACTGAATAATATCCCATTGTATGTATATATTACATTTATCCATTCATCTGTTGTTTGGGTTGCTTCTACCTGTTGGCTATTGGAAATAATGCTGCTATGAACATGGTGTACAATTATCTGTTTGAGTCCTGCTTTCAATTCTTCTGGGTATGTACCTAGGAGTGGAATTGCTGAATCATATGGTAATTCTATATGTAACTTTTCTACATTTAACTTTTTTTTTTAACTTTTTTGAGGAAACGTCAAACTGTTTTCCACAGTGGCTGAACTATTTTGCATTCCCACCAGCAGTGCATGAAGTTCCTAATTTCTCTACCTCCTCACCAATCCTTGTCATTTTCCATTAAAAAAAAATAACCATCCTAATAGGTGTGAAGTAGTATCTCACTATGATTTTGATTTCCATTTCCCTAATGATTAATGATGTTGAACAACTTTTCCTGTGCTTATTGGCCATTTTTATATGTTCTTTGGAGAAATGTCTGTTCAATCATTTGCCCATTTTTCAATTAAATTGTTTATGTTATTGCTCTTGAGTTTTAGGAGTCATTGATATATTCTGGATGTTAATCCCTTCTCAGATATATGACTTGCAAATATTTTCTCCTGTTCTTTGGGTTTCCTTTTTTTCTCTGTGGATAGTATCCTTTGATGAACAAAAGGTTTTAATTTTTTTTGTTTTTGGCAGCACCGTGTGGCTTGCAGGATCTTAGTTTCCCAACCAGGGATCGAATTCCGGCCCATGGCCAACAGCCCACGGCAGTGAAAGCGCCACGTCCTAACCACTGGACCACCAGGGAATTTCCAAAAGCTTTAATCTTGATGAAGTCCAGTTTATCTATTTTTTCTTTTGTTGCCTGTGCTCTTGGTGTCATATCCAAGAAATCATTGCCAAATCCAATGCCATGAAAAATTTCCCTATGGTTTCTTCTAAGAGTTTTACAGTTTTTGTAAAGCTTGTAAATTTAGGTCTGATCTGTTTTGAGTAAATTTTACACATGATTTTAGGTAAGGGTCCAACTTCATGCTTTTGCATGTGGATAGCCAGTGTACCCAGCACCGTTTGTTGAAAAACTGTCCTTTCCCCGTTGAATGGTCTTGGCACCCTTGTCGAAAATCAATTGATCATATATGTGAGGGTTTATTTCTGGGCTCTCTTCTATTCCATTGTTGTATTTGTCCTTATGCGAGTACTACACTGCCTTTTTAAAAATTAATTAATCAATTAATTTATTTTTGGCTGTGTTGGGTCTTTGGTGCTGCGTGTGGGCTTTCTCTAGTTGCAGCAAGCGGGGGCTACTCTTTGTTGTGGTGCACGGACTTCTCACTGCGGTGGCTTCTCTTGTTGCCAAGCACAGGCTCTAGGCGCGCGGGCTTCAGTTGTTGTGGCTCGCGGGCTCTAGAGCGCAGGCTCAGTAGTTGTGGCTTGCGGGCTCTAGAGTGCAGGCTCAGTAGTTGCGGTGCACGGGGTTAGTTGCTTCGCGGCATGTGGATCTTCCCGGACCAGGGCTTGAACCCATGTACCCCACATTGGCAGGTGGATTCTTAACAACTGTGCCACCAGGGAAGTTCCTACACTGTTTTAATTACTGTAACTTTGTAATCAGTTTTGAAATTAGGAACTGTGAATCCTTCCACTTTGTCCTTCTTTTTCTAGATTGTTTTGGCTATTGTTTTAGATCCCTTGAGATTCCATGTGAATTTTAGAACAGGTGTTTCTATTTCTGAAGAAATCAGTATTGGGATTTTGATAGAGATTACATTGAATCTGTACATCATTTTGGGTAGACGTATGTCTTACCATCTGTATATCTTAGCAATGTTAAGTCTTCGTCCATGAACGTGAGATGTCTTCCATTTACTTATGTCTTTGAAAATTTCTTTCACCAGTGTTTCATAAATTTCAGTGTACAAATCTTTTATCTCCTAAGTGTTCTATAATAAATAAAATGAAATAAAATTCCTAAGTATTTTATTCTTTCTGAAGCTACTTTTTTCAGGTTGTGCTTTAATTGCTAATTTTTTTTTTGGCAGAATGCTCTCTTCCTCCTTTAAAAAAATACAGACTTATGCCTTGGATGCAATATATTTTCTTATTTGAGTATATGAATGATAGTTATATTTTAAAAAGTTTCTTCTCCCTGTCTTTTGTTTGTTTCCTTCAAGCGGCTGCCTCCTGTTTATTTGGTGGCCTCCATCTTCTGCATTAGAGACTTTCTTTGGAAGTCCTGTCGTCCTGGCTTGTCTGATCATGAAGAAAAGTGAGGACTGCAAAGCTGCTTGGGTAGGGCTTGTCAATTTTGAGCTTCACTATAGGATGGCTGTTTGTTAGGGAACCTGAAATCAGAGCCTAGACCTTTCCTCTTGGTGGGTCAGACTCCTTAGAGAGAAAGTTGCCTGGAGAGTAGAGGTCTGGCTTTGGAACTGAGCAGGGAGAGGGCTGGCACTCCTATTGCACTCACTTGCAAGACTGAGCTTGTATGGGTTCACTTAATCCCCGGGGTTTTGTTACAGAGCTTGTGTCCTCAACTGTGCTGCTCAGCTTCTAGTCCAGATTTTCTCCTCCACAGAGAATGAGCGCCTGGTGTGCCACCAGAATGGGTAAGGGGCTGCTGCTCATCTATATAGACTGGGGAAGGGGGTTTAGGACTCTAACTGCTTCCCAAACAGCTCTCACCCAGTCCTGTGGATTTCAGCCACCTCCCCTTCCCTCCCCAGTTCTGGAGGACTCTGGTGTTGACAAATTCTGAGCGTTTTAAGGTGCCTGCAGTGCAAATCTCATTGGTTCTTAGCTTTCCCACCATTACCTTAGGATTGGGCTTCTCCAGGTGTGCTAGGGCAGTTATCTCTCATATTTCTGTTTCCAGCAGTTTTTCTGTTCTCCCTCCCTGTGCGTTTGTCTTTAAAAAAATCACACGAGCAAACAACCCTTTGGCCTTCAGACTTTGGGATTTTGCCAGATGGCAAACTTACGCCGGCTACTGGCTCCTTTCTCCAAAGTCAACTCTGAAGAAACTATAGAAGAACATGGAATTCAGGGACTAAACAGCAACAATGACAAACACTACAAAAATAAAAACAAAAACAAAACCCTGGGGCTTCCCTGGTGGCGCAGTGGTTGAGAGTCCGCCTGCCGATGCAGGGGACACGGGTTCGTGCCCCGGTCCCGGAAGATCCCACATACCGTGGAGCGGCTGGGCCCGTGAGCCATGGCCACTGAGCCTGCGCATCTGGAGCCTGTGCTCCGCAACTGGAGAGGCCACAGCAGTGAGAGGCACACGTACCGCAAAAAAAAAAAAAAAAAATCCTCTGACAAGAGAAAACCTTGAGGGAGACTGTGGGTGTGAGTGTGTCTTAGGCTGGAGTGGGGTATGGCTGGGACATCAGGGAGAGGATAGGATAAAGTGTGACTTTGGGACCATCATTGTCAATCCCTTAACTGGGAACCAGTCCAGGCAGCAGATGCAGGTATTAGCGGGATACCTGTTAGGGCCTGAACTCTGCTGGGAGAGGGCTTGAGAACACCTGTGTGGAGTGACCTCAGGCCTTGAGCCACCTGCTGCTCTATACCCTCAGGACTGGTGGGTGACACCCGTGCAGATGGCTTTCAACCTTGGCTGTACTTTAGAATCACCAGGGAGCTTTCAAACCCATCTCTCAGACCTCACCCCAGACCAATGAACCAGTCAGAATCTCTGGGTGTAGGACCAAGGTTTTAGGATGTTTAGTGGCTCCCCAGGTGATTCCATTGTGTGGCTGGGTGAGAGACAGTTACCCAGGGAAGTCATATTCTCCTCAGACTGCTTCTCCCTAACGTTTGCAAGTGAAGTCCTAACCTGAGCATTTGCCCAGGGAGTGGTAGAAAACAGGTGATCCAAGTGATTTTTTTGGTGCCTGGGCCTCTCTCCTGGGCCTAGATCTACTTCCACCCAGATGGGGGCCTACCTTTGGCCACAACCATTCGCTCTTCCCACCATAAATCACCCTACTGAGTAGTTGATATTTCCAGGAAACATGAACTTAGAAGTTAAGATGACTAGATACCGGGAGAATACAACACCTCAAAAAACTGGGCTACATATAACCATCTGAAGTAGAATTATTAGAACAGATGGAACAAAGGTTTAAAATAAGCATTAAAAAAGTATTTATATATAAAGCAATAGAGAGTGATTATTTTACTGTCAACTTTCTGTGACTTTTGTTTTAAGCTTGTCAATGTAGGCAATAGGTAGTTGGACCTTAGATTTTTAAGTCAGTAAGACTTTTTTTTTTAAGATTTATTTATCATTTATTTTTTAATTTACTGTTTTTTGGCTGCATTGGGTGTTAGTTGTGGCACGTGGGATCTTCGCTGAGGTGTGGGATCTTTTGTTGTGGTGTGTGGGCTTCTCTCTAGTTGTGGTGTGTGGGTTTTCTTCTCTCCAGTTGTGCCACGCAGACTCCAGGGCACGTGGGCTCTGTAGTTTGCGGCATGCAGGCTCTACTGGGCTCTCTAGTTGAGGCGCACAAGCTCAGTAGTTGTGGCACGTGGGCTTAGTTGCCCCGCGGCGTGTGGGATCTTAGTTCCCTGACCAGGGATCGAACCCGTGTCCCCTGCATTGTAAGGTGGATTCTTTACCACTGGATCACCAGGGAAGTCCCAAGACTGTCTTTTTTATTCAGTAGTTTAACTCATTTAGATTTAATGTAATTGCTGTTATAATAAGATTTATTTCTGCTATCTTGTATTTTCCATTTGTTTTCCTATATTCTTCTCTTCCTAGTTTCCACTGAATGGATTGACGTTTCTTATGCACCTTAAGGATTTTGCATTCTGTTTTTGTTCTCCTGTTGTTTGCCTTTAACTTAAGATCATATTTCTGTTTATCCCTATTGGTTTCTTAAACCAACCAACTTCTATATTCCTATTTTAAAAGGCTACTCATGAAAGTATTGACTAGGATTTTCATTTTTTTAACAGATATATTTTCTTTTTTCTCTTATTTAGCCCTGGCCTTTAATTTAAAATATTTAAGATATCAATAAACTTTGATGACCCTTCCTCTGTATAATTTTTGCAGGTTCTCTTGGTCTTATTTCTTTTCATATTTGAGTTCTTTCTCTGAAAATGTTTTCAATGTGGATTTTTTTGTGTGTGACAAATCTTTCAGGTGGTGTATTTCTAAAAATACTTTTTTTTTACACCTTTACATTTAAATGACAATTCAGATGATTAGAAGGTAATAGGTTCAAAGTTCTTTTCTTTCAGACACTTTAAAACTGTTACTCCATTGTCTTCTTGAACTCATTGTTGCTGTTGAGAAGTCTGATGTCAGTGTGATTCTGGTTCTTCTATATGTGATCATCTCTGAGTGTTATGCCCTCAGATAATAAAATTGAATTGATTTATAGTCGATTTATAGTCATCAGTTTATCTCTCATTCTGGCATTTACCTTTTCAGTGTTACTCTCTTTGAGGTGAGACATACTCCTTAGGGTTGGTCCCTTTGTGCTGTCTTTCATTTTTTTTTCTTCCAATTTTATTGAGATATCACTGACATACAGCCCTGTATAAGTTCAAGGTGTACAGCGTACTGATTTGACTTACATCGTGAAAGGATGACCACAATAGGTTTAGTGAGCATCCATCATCTCATATAGATACAAAATTAAAGACATAGAAAAATTTTTTTTCCTTGTGATGAGAACTCTTAGGATTTACCCTGTTAACAACTTTCATATATAACATCAAGCAGTGTTCATTATATTCATCATGTTGTACATGACATCCCTAGTACTTATTGATCTTATAAATGGAAGTTTGTACCTTTTGATGGCCTTCATCCAATTCCCCCTCCGCTCCCCCTGCACTTCTGGTAACCACAAATATGATCTCTTTTTCTGTGGGTCTCTTTGTTTGCGTGCTTTTGAAGTATAATTGACCTTCAATACTATGTTAATTCCTGTTATATGACATAGTGATTCAGTATTTCTGTACATTTCACGATAAGTCTAGTTACGGTCTGTCACCATACAAAGATGTTACATAGTTATTGACTCTGTGCCTCACACTGCACATTTCATACCCTTGGCTCATTTATTTTGCAACTGGAAGCTCATACCTCTTAACCTCCCTCACCTGTTTCTCTCATCCCCCGACAACCCTCCCCTCTGGCATCCACCTGTTTGTTCTCTATGACTCTGTTTCTGCTTTGTTACATTTGTTCATTTGTTTTGATTTTTAGATTCCACATATAAGTGAAATCACATGGTATTTGTCTTTCTCTCTTACTTATTTCACTAAGTATAATACCCTCTGGGTCCATCCATGTTGTTGCAAATGGTAATATTTCATGGATGCGTAATATTCATATATATATTCATATATATATTCATATATATATATATATATATATACACACACCACACCTTCTTTATCTATTCATCTATTGATGGGCACTTAGGTTGCTTCCATAGCTTGGCTATTGTAAATAATGCTGCAGTGAGCATAGCGGTGCATATATCCTTTCAAATTATTGTTTGCATTTTCTTTGGATTAATACCCAGGAACAGAATTGCTGGATCATATGGTAGTTCTATTTTTAATTTTTTGAGGAGTTTCCATACTGTTTTCTACAGTGGCTGCACCAATTTACATTCCCACCATTAGTGCATGAGAGTTTAGTTTTCTCTACATCCTTGCCAACACTTGTTATTTGTTGTGTGCTGTCTTTCTATTGATATTATCATAGGGATCTGCTCTTTGTAAAAGCTCTGGCTGATACATTTACATATAAATCTCTAAATAATGGATAAGACTCAGTGATTTTAGGCAATAAATAAATTCTAAGCTGGAATGATAAACTCTAGTGGTAGAACCTCAAATGCAGGCTGGAGAAGTCTGCAGATGACTCTTTAGACAAGGGTCCTTCTGATACCCTCTTAGACCCCACTATGTAGCAGCCCAACTTATGTAGAGCTTATTATGTGCCTAGGACTGTTCTATGTACTTCATATACATCTTTCAAGCTTGGTGTGGTATTACCCCCTTTTTATACGTGAGAAAATTGCGGGCCAGAGTGGTTAAGAGACTTGTCCAAAGTCACACATCTAGTCAGTGTCAAAGCCAGGATTCAAACCTAATCTGGCTCCAGGGTCTGTGCTCCTAACCACTGAACCGCATTCATTCTCTCCTACCATGGACAAGGAGGGCACTGATGCTAGACCCAGAAAGAGTAAGAAAAGTCTAGATTCATTAGAAAGATCTGAGTGCCAGCTGAGAGCTGAGTACATTACGTACATTTTTCACTTTTCAGTATTTCAAATTTCTCACTTTGAAAAATTTTAGACATATAAAGAAGTTGTAGTAATGGTACAAAGAATTTCTGTATACTCTTCACAACACAAATTCACCAAGTGCTAACATTTTACCACACTTCTCTCTTTTTCTCTCTCTGTACATATCTATCTAATCTATCTAATCTATCTATATCATCTCTCTCCATATATCTTTATCTGTCTATATATCAACCTACCTATTATCTATCATCTATTATCTATCTATCATCTATCTATATCTCACGCACATATTTTTTTCTGAAACACTTGATAATAAGTTGCAGATATGATGCCCCTTTAAATTCTTCAGTATGTATTTCCTAAAACAAGATCATTCTCTTCCATGATTAGCACGATGACCCCAACAGAAAATTAACACTGATACAATAATACTATCTACACTACAGATCTCACTCAGAGTTTTCAGCTGTACAACCAGTATTCTATTTTTGGTCCAGGATTCAATCCAGGATCATATATTGCATATATTTTTCATGCCTCTTTAGTTTCCTTTATGCTGCAGCAGATCCTCATTCTTTGTTTTCTTTCACGACTGTATTAGGTTTTCCACTCTGCTCTCAGTTTACCATGAAATTAGTGGCTTTAACAACACAAGTGTATTGTTTTACAGTTGTGTAGGTCAGAAGTCTGACATGGTCTCACTGGGCTAAAATTAAGGTGTCACCAGGGCTGTGCTCCTTTCTGGAGGCTCTAAGGGATAACTTGTTTTCTCGCCTTTTCCAGTGTCTAGACGCTTCCTGCATTCCTTGGGGGTGTGGTCCCTTCCTTGTCTTCAAAGCCAGCAATACCCAGTTGGGTTGAGTCTCTCTCAAATGGCTGCACCACTGATGTATCTTTCGTCACATCTGACCACAGCTGGGGAGGGCAGTCTCTGCTTTCAGGCCCCATGTGATTAGATTGGGCCCACCTGTTTCATCCAGGATACTCTCTACACCTTGAAAGACCCTTTGGCCATGCAAGGTAACCTGTTCACAATTTCCAGGTATTTTGGGAGGGAGGGGGGAGGATTATTCTGCCTACTCCTATAACTTTGACATTTTTGAAGAATACAGGCCAGTTGTATGTAGTCTATCTCTTGTTTCGGTTTGTCTGGTGTTTCCACGTGACTAGACTCAGGTTATGAGATTTTGGTGGGTGGTTGTGCTGATGTGTTCTCAGTCCTGTTTATCAGGAGGCACGTGATGTAGATTCTTTAAGACTACGTATATATCCTGTTTCTTATCATACTTTCAGCCACTAATTTTAGCATCTTGGTTGATGATTCTTCACTTGAAACAATTATTACTATGATGATGGCCAAATGGTTACATTTTCTCCTTTAGTCTTTACAATCATGACACAGGGAGTGTTGTCACGCTTGCTTACACCACAGATGGGGAAACAGGCTTACATAAATTATGTAATTTTCCCAAGGTCCCACAGGTAACAAGTGTAAAATATACGGTGGGACCGCAACATGGTAGAGTTTCAGGGCACTTTTACTGACCTTCCTGGGTAGAAAGGTGGTTGGCCAGATGCACGTTATCTGTTCTTAGAAAAAAAAATTAGAAAGGTCAATGGACTTCATTTGATGTAATGCTGCATCCAGTTTAATCCATTTATTTTTTGGGAAAAATCCCTGACAGTGACGAGTTCTAGGAACAGAACAGTGGAAATAAAGTCATACTCAAAACCACTGACTCTGAGGAGGGCCTTTCTCATGGAAAAGCACGTGGTACTTCACCCAAGCCTCTGTCCAGGGGTACTTACACCACTGACCTCAGGCCCCCAGGCAGGGCTGGACTATATAGGAGCCCTGTTAGAAAGTGGCTCTTCTGCTGCTTTTGGTAATGAAACCTCCCTGGAAGGGAGCCAATGAGGGCTGGGGTTGGATCAGGTTTCCCACTTCAGCAGGCTGATGCCCCAAAGCCCTAGTGAATTTGTATTAAGCCCCAGTTATCTTTCCCCACTGAGCTCCCTTAACTGCTCTCAGCCAATCAAAGAGACATGACAAGCAAAAAAGCCACCTGGAGGGATTTCCATGGCCAAGAACCTGAGGCCCAAGTGAGTCCGGTCCTGGCTAATGCTGTCCGGAGGTGCCTCCAAGGCAGGCTCGCTTATCCGTGGAGAAGGGACTGTCGTCGCAGGGGGTCCTGCAGGACTGGCCCCCAGTGCCCTGCAGGCCCTTTAAAGAAAAAGAAATTTATGACTTCTGCTTGCTCCTGGTTCTGTTCTCCTGACCCTAATCAGGAACTCATCACACAAACAGGGATAATTAGAAACAGGTGATTCTGGGATGTGCCTGGAAAGTTCCAACTGCTGGGCTGTGGGTTTTCTGTTTCCCACATGAGACTGGGAATTAGGAGCTCAGGATTCTCTCATCGCTAATTCTGTGCAGCAGGTTAAGTACTGTTACCGAGCTTTAACTTTCCCACCAGGGAATAGTATTTTATTTCCTTGTAGAAATGTAGTAGTGCATCAGGACTAATACGTTTGTGATGTTCTCTGAGCAGCCCAGAGCAAGGGGCTACTGTGTAAACCCAGCAACACTGTGTCTGCAGAACACATGGCCATAGTGGTAACAATGCAGCCTCACACTGGAGACACCTGTCTACTTTTGATTCCATGTGCTGGTAAAACCTGGGTCTCTATATGCTGGAAGAGAAAACTGACTTGATAGTACCTGAACTTGATTAAAAAAAAACACAACAAAACGCAAAGGTGATTGACTCATTTCTAGCTGCCTTTTACAAGAGACTTCCTAAGATGAAGTGGATATTCCCAGAAGTAACAAAAAACCTAAAGCTAACGCATAGAGTATCGTGCAAGCAAGGGCTGGGTATCATCTAGAGGACATCCAAGAATAGTTTGAGTGCCTTGGGCTCTACTGTATTCAAAGTTCTCCAGAAGGATCACTCTTTAAATTTTCTAGAGCAGCAAATGGCACAGCTTTTCTTAATAATGTGCTCCATTACCTTGAGAGTTCTTTGCAGATGGAGCTTCATACCTTTGTTTCACATGGGTCGGTTCAGTTCCTGGCCCATGGTGTTTAATAAACACCTGTTGAATGAATATCCAAGAGATCACAATTCCTCCACTTGATAAGCTCTTATTTATCAACCTTAATATTTCCTCTTACAGATTACATCCTTGTTTTCTTCTACTCAGTTGGAAATTGAGTAGAGTCGTTCTCATTGTATTGGGTAGTTCTGTTACGGCTTCTCTGCCCACAGGCTTTCCTACTCTAAAAGACCATGTCCCCATAGAATCAGCCACTTCTCCTGGCCTTGGATCATCCAGAGGGGTAGTAGACTCCTGGCTCCATGCTGTCTGGGGACTTAGGTCTTGTATGGCTTGGCTCTTTTCTGTAACTTGAAATTATGAAAATGAGAGAGACTGCCGCCTGTGTGCAGGCCATGTACACTTAGCGTCTGGAGTGGCTGTCTTGGGGCCCTGGCAGGCTGATGGATGCACGTAGGAAGTGGTCTTCAGGGAGAGGAGAAGGGAGCAGGCATGCAGACCGGAAGTGGCTGAAAGCCATGGGGCTCCTGAGAGGTGGAGAGAGTGGCCCAGTTTCCAAGGATGCCATGAATCCAACTGTACATGACCTCTTCGCTTCTGAGAGACATTTCTGTAACCTTACTTTAAATTCTCCCCCTTGTACTTGAGCTTACCTCAGTGAAACTCACTGTTTAGTGAGAATACTCCCATATCCTATTATCTCTAAAGTGTAAATGAATGCTCATCTTAGCCCCTTTAATTGTAAACCTGTATAAGCTCACGGCCACTGGTTTGAATTTAAGTAGTTATCTTCTAAAATGTTCATGTGTCCTTTTTTCCTTTACTGTAGCTCTCCAGTGTTCTCATTCCTTGTCTCTAATCGGGTATCCTGAACAGAACGTGATGCTTCTAATAAAAGTCTGACACACGCTGTTTAGAGTCAGAAGAGAACCTCAGAATCCCAGTACATTTATGTCTTAGTTATATTACTGTCTTAGCCAGCTCCGGTTGCTGTGACAGATACCATAGACTGGGTACCTAAACAGCCAACATTTATTTCTCACAGTGCTAGAGGCTGGGAAGTCCAAGATCAAGGTGCTAGCAGATTTGGTGTCTGGTAAGAGCTCTCGTCCTGGTTTGCAGACAGCTGTCTTCTTGCTGTGTTCACACACGGCAGAGAGAGAAAAGCCTCTGGTCTCTTTCTCTTCTGTGCTTTTTTTTTTTTTTAACTGCAGTATAATTGCTTTACAATGTTGTGTTAGTTTCTGCTGTAGAACAAAGTGAGTCAGCTATATGTACACATATATCCCCTCCCTTTTGAGCCTCCCTCCCACCCCACTCCCCATCCCACCCCTCTAGCTCATCACAGAGCAGTGAGCTGAGCTCCCTGTGCTATACGGCAGCTTCCCCCAGCTGTCTATTTTTACACATGGTAGTGTATATTGTCAGGGCTGCTCTTTCAATTCGTCCCACCCTCCCCTTCTCCCCCGTGTCTTTCTCTTCTTATAGAACGCTAGTTGTGTCATGGGCACCACCCTCATGACCTCATCTAAACCTATATATGTATATATACATATATATGTTTTTCTTGGTAATTGTGTTGTTCTCTAGCTTTCCTCTCCATCCTTCTCTAAAGATCTACATCTTTTCATTTTTTATTCTGCTCAAACATTCAGAGACCTGTGCTAAGATTCACCCACAATGTTTGTGAATTAGTTTGTCTCAATATAATTTAAATAATTCTATATATTTTGAAGCCACGTTATTAAATAAATATAGTCTATCATTATAGTATCTTTCTGGTAAACTTTTCCTTTATCACAATATAGCAACCATATTTTCACCTGTGAATGCCTTTTGATTTGAAGTTTGTTTTGTCTCATTTTATGTATCTGTACCAGCTTTCATTTGGTTTGTGTTTTTCTGGTATATCCTTTCTCTATTCTTATATTTCTAACCATTCTGTAATATTATGTTCTAAGCATAACTATTATAAAAACATATTTAGCCAGATTTTGATTTTTTAAAATTTAATTTTTTTTGATGTGGACCATTTTTTAAAGTCTTTATTGAATTTGTTACAATATTGCTTCTGTTTCATATTTGGTTTCTCGGCCACAAGGCACATGGGATCTTAGCTCCCCGACCAGGGATTAAACCCGCACCCCCTTCGCCTTCACTTGGAGGGTGAAGTCTTAACCACTGGACCTCCAGGGTAGTCCCCAGATTTTGATTTTTAAAAAGTTATCTGAGAAACTTTCTTTTACCTGGTAGATCTATATCTATTGTGATTAAAGATTTACTTTTATTTTTTACTTGCCCTTTTATTTTTCTTTGCTTTAACTTTCCTATCTTCCACTTTATTGGTTAATTTAGTTTTCTTAATTTTCTTCCACCCTACACCTCAATTTCTTTGGAAGCTAGGCATCTTATTCCTATTTTTGTTACTGGTTACCTTACTGCTTTACTGGTTAACAATGTAACATGATACTTAATATTCGTGTTGAGTATTATATTTACATACTTCCTGACTAATAACTTAATACTTGACTAATAAATACCTTAGACTGTTTTTTTGTTTGTTTGTTTGTTTGCGGTACGCGGGCCTCTCACTGCTGTGGCCTCTCCCGTTGCGGAGCACAGGCTCCGGACGCGCAGGCTCAGCGGTCATGGCTCACAGGCCCAGCCGCTCCATGGCATGTGGGATCCCCCCGGACCGGGGCACGAGCCCTTGTCCCCTGCATCGGCAGGCAGACGCTCAACCACTGCGCCACCAGGGAAGCCCATAGCTTAGACTGTTTTAACTTCAATTACCCCTCTCATCTTTCATGATATTTCCAGTATTTTAATTTTATCTTATTTTCGCCCCATATGTCATTATTATCACTGCTTTATACTAGTTTCTTTATAAATACCCACATATTTACTAATATCTTTGCTCAACTTTCTTGCATCTCAATCTTTCTATGTTAAATTTCTTTCCTTGCTGAATAACACTTTAATTGTATTTTTTTCAAGTATTTGCTTTTGCATAGCAAAGGAAACCATAAACAAGACGAAAAGACAACCCTTAGAATGGGAGAAAATATTTGCAAATGAAGCAACTAACAGAGAATTAATCTCCAAAATTTACAAGCAGCTCATGCAGCTCAATATCAAAAAAACAAACAACCCAATCCAAAAATGCGCAGAAGACCTAAATAGACATTTTTCCAAAGAAGAGATATATCCAACAAACACATGAAAGAACGCTCAACATCACTAATCATTAGAGAAATGCAAATCAAAACTACAATGAGGTATCACCTCACACCAGTCAGAATGGCCATCATCAAAAAATCTAGAAACAATAAATGCTGGAGAGGGTGTGGAGAAAAGAGAACCCTCTTGCACTGTTGGTGGGAATGTAAATTGATACAGCCACTATGGAGAACAGTATGGAGGTTCCTTAAAAAACTAAAAATAGAACTACCATACGACCCAGCAGTCCCACTACGGGGCATATACCCTGAGAAAACCATAATTCAAAAAGAGTCATGTACCAAAATGTTCACTGCAGCTCTATTTACAATAGTCAGGACATGGAAGCAACCTAAGTGTCCGTCAACAGATGAATGGATAAAGAAGATGTGGCACATATATACAATGGAATATTACTCAGCCATAAAAAGAAACGAAATTGAGTTA
Source organism: Delphinapterus leucas (assembly GCF_059928025.1). Lineage (NCBI taxonomy): Eukaryota > Metazoa > Chordata > Mammalia > Artiodactyla > Monodontidae > Delphinapterus > Delphinapterus leucas. The sequence continues at coordinate 85,998,246 of NC_143140.1, read as the reverse complement.
TTTGTAGTGAGGTGGCTGGACCTAGAGTCTGTCATACAGAGTGAAGTAAGTCAGAAAGAGAAAAACGAATACTGTATGCCAACACATATATATGGAATCAAAAAAAAAAAACAACAAATGGTTCTGAAGAACCTAGAGGCAGGACAGAATAAAGACACAGATGTAGAGAATGGACTTGAGGACATGGGGAGGGGGAAGGGTAAGCTAGGACAAAGTGAGACAGTGGCATGGACATATTATACACTACCAAATGTGAAATAGCTAGCTAGTGGGAAGCAGTCGCAGCGCACAGGGAGATCAGCTCGGTGCTTTGTGACCACCTAGAGGGGTGGGATAGGGAGGGTGGGAGGGAGACACAAGAGGGAGGAGATACGGGAATATATGCATAGCTGATTCACTTTGTTATAAAGCAGAAATTAACACACCATTGTAAAGCACTTATACTCCAATAAAGATGTTTAAAAATAAATAAAGTTCTTGGGGGATTAATGATGCTGTTTTTTTGTGCTTGTTGACCTTTTCCCCCCATAATGGATTAGTTCCTCACATAGCTTTAAATTCTAGATTATGTGCATATCTTTGGTGGGGTTATCTGTGAATTTCTCTGTGGCCTGAATTTGGGATGCACTCCTTCAGGGTAGTTTTGAGTTTGCTTCTGCCAGAAACCTTAAAGATGTTAGCATTTTGGAAACATTTTCATCTTAATTTCTTGACATGAAGGTTTCTGGATCATGCGAACCTATAAATTTAACCCAAAAACTGGAGTGAGAGCCTGTCCATTGTTGCAGATTCTCAGCATAGTCTTTTTCCAGCCAAAACTCGGGTCAATTATTAAAAGCTACCTTGATGTTTCTCTGGGCCAATGGATGAATTTCCCCCTGCGCCCCAATTCATCCTTTCATTGGGAATGTAGTCATTGGAAAGTCTTGGCTTCATTTAGGGGTCTCAGTTCTAACTTTCAGTCTTGCTGGGGCTAAGGTCTCATTGTCTATGCCTGTGAGACATTATAACCCAAGCCTCTTGGTTTGGTTGGAGCAACTCCTGCTCCAACAGATGACCTTAACTTTCTGATTTCTAATTCCTTGTTCTTTTCTAGCCCTTGAGGAGTTCCTTTACTTTATTGTAAGTTCAGCTGTGCACCTTAAAGAATATTTGCTATACTTCATCTGCATTTGAGAGCATTTTTTTTTTTTTGCAGTACGCGGGCCTCTCACTGCTGTGGCCTCTCCCGTTGCGGAACACAGGCTCTGGACGCGCAGGCTCAGCGGCCATGGCTCACAGGCCCAGCCGCTCCGCAGCATGTGGGATCTTCCCAGACCGGGGCACGAACCCGTGTCCCCTGCATCGGCAGGTGGACTCTCAACCGCTGCGCCACCAGGGAAGCCCTTGAGAGCATTTTTAAAGTGGAGGGTTTTCAGGTTGTTTATTCCATCTTATAGCTAGAAATAGAATTATTACTACTGTTTCTTATGTGTCAGTGTTGAACCCCTGTCTTATAATGTCACTTAGGTTAGAGAGAAATATTTGGTAAATAAAGTCCAAAATCATATTACTGTCAGTAGTTCTGTATAAATTACTGTGTTATGAGAAGTGAAACCCCCTCAAATTAGTTATTTATGCATAATCTTAGAATGTGCTTAGGTACTATTACTATTCTGTATGACTGGAGTAATAATATGGAGATGTCATGATAAAATAGTGATTTCAGTAGATCATAGTCAAGACATATAGCCAGTTTATGACTTAAAACTTGTATGTATAACATAATAGAAATATATTTAAAAGTTATCAGTTATTTTGAGATATTGTATAACTTCCCTGTGACACTTTCCCAAAGTGTGTTCCTTAGTATTCTGGTTTCTCAAGATATTTTACCAAAAACGTTTCCATTGGTAAATAAATTTGGAAAATCCTGCATCTTATACCTCTTTTTGGTGAGGTTAAGCATGTCAGCATACAAACTCACTGATGAGTTTTGAGGTAAAGAAACCAATTTGAAATTTTTTAACCCAGTGTATTCCAAATCTACTTGACCAAGAAAAATTGTTTATTGTTTTAATTAACACTTTTTAGTATTCTATTCTATAAAACTCAACTTGGGAAATGCTGCTTTGTTGGGCATATGCTTTTGTCAAGATAATCTTTAAATATTTACTTAATTTCCAAAACAAGAAGCATTTTATATACTGTTATACTACAAGCATCTTATATACTTAAAATTAAATTGATATGTAAAATTAAATAGCAAAATCCCCCAAAAGAAAATGCAATTTAATCTATAAAAGTACTCAAATTTATTAAACAAATAATTTTTTAAAGTAAGGTGAAAATCTAAATGTTAACATATTGGTAGGAAAAAACACTCTAAGAATGAATTCCATTTTTTAAAATTAAAAATAATGTTTAAAGTTTAATTGAATCATGTTTGGAATGTCTTTATACTTAGTATTATAGTATTATATTACTCAGTGTAGGGGGAGATTAGCATAAAGTGGTGGGTTTGTCTCATATTTCCCATAATAAGATCTGAACCAAGGGAGTTTTTAACGGCAAGGACCTCATTATTACTCTCTGTGACTTTTAGATAGCCCTGTGGCCTGAGTTCTCAGGACAGTATAATAGAGAAGCTCCAGGGATGTATTGAATATCTATGTATTTATCCGTCTAGATCTAATCTGTCATCTATCATTTAGCACATGGGAAGAATTGTGTTTAACATTCTTTCATCTCTGAGTTTCAGCTGAGGCCCCAAAGGCCGAGAACAAACATTAGTTGTCATGTGCACCCACGTTCTAAAGTGAGGTGCTAGATCACCGAGGTAGGACTTGCAAAGGGAGTGTGAACATATAGGTCCCGCCAGCATTGGCCCACTGCCCACCTGCTTCAAGCTGCGTGAGGGGAGGGGAAATTAATTGGGAGGTGTCTTGGTCGGGGTCGTTCAGAGGAGCAGAACTTCTGTGAAGGATTTAGGGGTGCATGGCGGGCTAGATGTCACATAGCTGTGGGAGCTGCTGAGGTAGCCTCTGCGCGCTCTTGCCCCTTGTCTGCCGTTGTGCCTGACGTTGCGGAGCATCCGCGGGACTGGCGGTTGTTGAAGTGTGGACGTGGATGAGAACCAAGTGAAAATGAAACCCTCGGGATGAACTGGGACCCCAAAGGAAAACTGAATCCTGCCAAACCAGCCCAGGCGTCTGGCTCCCCAGCTCCAGCTCAGGAAAAGCAGGCGCCCTCTGCTATGGAGCAGCGTGCCCACTTGGCCCACGACCCAGAGAAGCCAACCGGGATCTCCTGGGGACTGGAGAAGCTGCACATGCGGCTGTCGCCCTGCGGCAGCTAGGGAGAGAGCAGATCAGAGAGCTGCCTACGTGCACAGCCAGGGCGCCTTCAGGACACAGAAATGATGGCTGCCGCTTCATTTCCACCTTCTATATCTTGTGCAAGTTGTGTCATGTGGCCAACCCTAGCCCAGAACCATACAGGGAAGGGAATTCTGGAAAATGTAGTTCAAAGCCATCGCAGAGGCCAAAGGCTGATAGTGAGGAATTGTTTGGAGAGAAGGTCAGTGTGCTGTGTCCCCAGCCTGCCATGTGGGAACTTCTCCACACCTCTAGCTATGTTGGGGTGGTGCTTCATGAGAATCACTCACAGGGCTTGACGGGTGTACCCTGGAGTTTGGGGACATAGGAACTGAATATCTGCCAAGGGAAGACTGAGGCGAGATGTGGTTGCCCATCACAAGCACAGGGCTGTGTGGAATAGCCTGTGTGCCAGGTCTGCCAGGGTCAGGATATGAGGGATCCCGGAGGGCCAGAAGGGAGCTGGCACAGAGTGACACTCAAAAAACATTTGTTGAATGAATGAAACTATTTCTTTTATGCTCTAGGTAAAACATGATTTAATCAGTTATTTTCCAAATATCCAAATTTCCCTTCTTCCTTAAAAGCAGAATCCTAATTTTACTTGTGGTAGCGGTGCACTCAGTAAAAGGCCAGACTGGCTTCCCTTGTAGTCAGATATGATCATCTGGCTAAGTTTTGACCCTGTATATATTTACCATATAGAAAGTTGTAAGGAAACTTCCAAGAAGGCTACTTAAGGAGAGCTGACTCATCTGGGGGAGGTCCCTCTTAGCTTTTGCATGTGGACATGATGGCTGGAGGTCCAGCAGCCATTTTGGACCATGAAATAACATTGAGTGGAAAAGTAGAATGACAGTATTCGTTGGTTCCTCTGTAGTCCTGGGGTAAGCAATATGAACAGCATCATCCTAGATCTTTTTTGTTCACAATGCTTAAGCCAATACAGTGTTTCAAGAGTGGAAAAATTGTGGCACGGGGGTGCTGGTATTGAAGGGAGGGAGTGTTGGATTCTTTGTGAAAACAGTATTTTAAAAACTGAAATACAACTGACATAACATTGAGTAAGTTTAAGGTGTGCAACATGTTGATTTAACACATTTATGTATCGCAGTATGATTACCACCATAAGGTTAGCTAACAGCTCCATCGCATAATTCTCATTTCTTTTTTTGTGGTGGGAACAATTAAGATCTAGTTGCCTAGCAGCTTTGAAGTTTATAACAAAGTATTGTTGACTATAAAGGAGAGCTGTTTTTGAGGGGAGGCATACAAAGAAAAAGCCATGTCAGTGGGCCTTAGTTAAGTGAGGAACAAGGTAAAAGACTAAGAAAGTGAGTCATGCATTAGGCTTTCTTTCTGCTTCTCCAGAAAGTTAGAGAGAGTAATTGTAAGAAAGCACTGGAAAATATAGGCTATAAAGTGTCACATGTAGTCTAGGCCTTGGGCCATTGCTTCTCCCAGACCTGTGTGGAAGGGACAGGGTGTTCTTAGTTCCAGTTCAGCCAGAACATGTAGTGAGTACCAAGAGATGATATCATTAATTGTGCTTACATTCACAAAAATACAACTGGCATTAACATTTTAAAAAAAAATGATAGTCGGTCTGACTCAATCTTTAAAGGGCAGAAGTAGTTCAAGTTGTAGCTTTTCTCAGTGTAGCTTTATGTCTGTGTCTCTCAGTGTATTGTTCTTTGTATCCAAGTGTCTTTTGTCCCAGTTAGGTGGCTGTTTCGGCATATCTCTCTGAGTGTGTGTGTGTGTGTGTGTGTAAGAGAGGGAGAGAGACACAGACACAGAGACAGGGAAAGATGGGGAGAAAGAAAGAGAAAGAGAGACAGAGGCAGGGAGAGGAGGCTGCCTCGTTGGCTGACTTTCTACTCCCTCATGTTTCCCCCTCTCTTTCTGGCTTTTCATTTCCTTCTCATTCTTCCTTCCCTTTGACTTGATCTCCATATCTGCCCTGTGAAAGAATTGAGCCACATTGTGTTTTCCTTAAGTATCTCCTTGATTCCTTCCCCCTGATGCTGGGCCAGTCACCCTTGGTAGAGGAGGTGTTCCTTGCTTGGTAGTCTAGCCCAGTGGAGAAGGATGGGGGGCCTTCAGCTGGCCTTCAGCAGGGCTCTGACTGGCACCCAGTTCAACAGGCTTCTCTGCTTGATGCTACTACTGAAATCTCATCTTCACTTAAAAAATGCCTTGAATGGAGCTTCTCGTCTGTGTTCTTGAAATTATGTGTGTTTGCTTGGTGTCACTTTTCAGTAAGGTATCAGTAAGGTATTAGTTATTAGGGTCTTTGGGCATAGCCTCCCAGAAGGGCTTCCCTTAATCAGTGAGTTCTGTGAGATTTGAGGACCTGTAATAAGCATACGTGTAAGTCTCAGGGCCCAGCATCACTCCCTCCCAAACATTTCCACAGGTTCCAGCGTCTTTACAGAGATCAGCACCTCGAGGACAAGAAGGATGGGAAGTAGGGAGAAGTGTGCGTAATTCCGGAGCTGAGAGGCGGCCGGCCCGGCTGTAATAAAGCTGTCTGTTAGGAAGTTATCTTTCATCTACAATTGCTTCCCCTAAGCTCTTAAGCACATTAACTGCACCTGTAATTATACACACCTCAGAAAATGCATAAAAGCTGCCTTCTTTGCCAGACTAAGTAAAACTGCAGTCTCCTTCATATCCTCTACTGCCTACTGTACCTTAACACTAGGGGGAAAGAAAAGGAAAAAGAAATGAAAGAAAAGAGGTAATTGCCCATTAAACAGTTGCTCATAAGTGAACTTTGTCTCTCGTTTCCAGCATTAATTTTGCTCTGCGTGAACTGCACTTGACACTGCTTGGAGAGCCGGAGAGTCCTGGCCGCTCTTGCTGGCCTACGCAGCTATTTGCTGCCCCTTTACATTTCAGACAGTGTTTGAAACAACAGCAACATTTCCTGTGACTCTGAGGAATAGCTTTGCATCAGGGTGGAAAAACACATATGATTTTCACTGAGAGTCTATCTTTTCCACTGACCTACTTTCCTGCATTTGACTATTTTGCACCATTCGGTACTAATGAGCCTAAAACCCCTGCTAAGATCTCCCTTTATGCCATACTGATCTCCTCCTCCCCCTCTGGTAGCTCTTTCTCAGGTATTTTGGGGGCTAGAGGGAAAAGACAAATTCTCTGAATCTGGGCTCCTTAGGCATAATCCCTTCCAGCTGGGATTTATCCACCTACAACAGGGCATAGCCATGGAGACAGCTCTGGCCCAGTAGCCAGACACACTTCTCACATTAGGAGAAAGTAGATAGTGGGCAATGACTTAGCATCATCTACTTTCAAAACCTACTTTAATATAAACCTTCCTTTTACAGTGTCAGTAGAATTAATTGGCTGGTAATCCACAGGAGATGTTCAGATCACCTACAGTTTATTTTATGAGTCCTCCAGGATCAATTTCATGTTTGAATGACTATTCCTATCATATATTTACATACACAGTTGTCCTTTGTATTCAAAGATGACTTGGTTGCCTTTTTACTCCCCAGGCATATTCTTTCTGGAAGAGAAAGGCGGAAGTGTTACCTGAAGCCCTTTAGAAAATTAGCAAATATTTATCCAGCATCTAATCTGCAAATATGTGGAAATTAGCTGTGGAAGGAATCTAAAAGACATAAAAAGACAAAGTGTCTGCCCTCAAGAATCTTATAATCTCCCTGGAGGGAGGAATATACACACACACACACACACACACACACACACACACGAATGAAACACACTTGGAGCAACTGCAGACAACATAATAATAAGTGCAGAATAATGACATTGGCGTTGAAATAGAGACCTGGTGGGCTGTCAAGCAGGTGTGGTGACCAGAGAAAGTGGAGTGAACTTCCTGGAGGGGCCAGGTCTTGAAGATGAGTTAGATTCTTCATCTTGTGTTGAACTATCACAGGAACAAATTATTAATTTCAAAGAATGTATAACCTATGCATGCCTCTTGTCTTTGGGAAGTTTTTTTTTTCTGTAATGCCCCATTCCTGGACCTTCCTCCAGATGATCTGGGAAGTAGGTGAAGGGAGAACTCCAGGGCTCTGAGGGCGTCAATTGTGTGAGGAGTGTGAATTTAATACTGTAACTTACAAGACTATGAAGTTAATACTCTCTGAAGAGTGAAAAAGACCAGGAAGGCCAGAGGAGGTGGAGTGAAGGGAGAGGAGAGGGAGGCATCAGGCCAGTGCAGGCTGTCGGGATGCGGGTGGCCGGTGCTGGGAGAGGGATGTGGGGTTGGTGGCAGCGGGTGTGCAGGGTGAAGACTTCCGGAGGAGAAATAGGGAAATGGGATTTGGGGGAGTTTGCTCCTTGTATGTCATGTGAGGCTCCCTTTGGGGACTCCTTTAAAGTCCTCAGTAGAAGTGCGGCTCTGCAAGGATTTTCGAAGCCAGGTTGATGTTTCTTTGTGGTGCGTGTGGCAGAGTGCCAGGTTATCACTGGAGAGAAGGGAGGCTGCCCCTGAGGCCCAGCTGCTTTAAAAGGAGAAGCTGTTTTATTTGTGTTTGAGCTGAGAAAAAAGGGAATGAAATGAACTCCTTAAAGTTTTGGTGACGTGTTGGATCTCCTGTTCCATTTGGCTGTTTCGTTTGTTAGGGATGTGGACATGTTTGTAGGCTCATCACTCGTCCACTCATTCATCATGTATTTATCGAGGGCCTTCGGTGTGACAGGCCCTGTTCTGGGCTCCTGCAGTGCAGAGTGAGTAGAAGTAAAACCCCAGCTCTCATAGAGTTCACATTCTAGTGGAGAAGGTTTTCACTGTTGGAGTTGGAAGCAGGCGTTTTTCTGCTTTGGCAGATCTTGAGATTGTTCAAATATAACTCAAACCTCATGCCTGTTATTGACAAAGTTTAGTTAATCAGTGTTGGAACAAACAGAATCATTTGCAGCAATTCCAAAATGCAGGCCTACAGATGGGTGTTGGTCTCTCTCTGCCTCAAAATCATCTGAGATACCTTTTAAAATGTAGAAACCTGGTCCCCTACCCACAGAGCCAGATTCAGAAGGTCTAGGGTAGGGCCAGAGAATGTGTGTTTAAAAAAAAATCCCAAATGATTCTTTTTGTACAATAAACTCTGATTACATACATAATTCTGAAATCTATATTTGGTAAGGTTGCACCCTCATCCTGTTCTCAGGCCCAGCCCCTTTCCTCCTGAGTTTGATATATATATAAACTATATATATATCAAACTATATGTATATAAAAACTATATCTATCAAACTATATATATATAAACTATATATATATATATATTCAGACCTATTTCTATAACCTTACATGTATACAGTTATACTGATAGAAGATATACAGTGTTGTTTTATGGGCTTATTGTTTTATATAAATGAGATCATTCTTTCCATGTGGTCAATTTCTCAGCCTCCCCCTTTCTTTTTTTATAAATTTATTTATTTTATTTTTGGCTGCATTGGGTCTTCCCTGCTGCGCGTGGGCCTTCTCTAGTTGCAGCGAGCGGGGGCTACTCTTCGTTGCGGTGTGTGGGCTTCTCATTGCGGTGGCTTCTCTTTGTTGTGGAGCGTGGACTCTAGGCACGCAGGCTTCAGTCGTTGTGGCACTCAGGCTCCATAGTTGTGGCTCGTGGGCTCTAGAGCGCAGGCTCAGTAGCTGTGGTGCACGGGCTTAGTTGGTCTGCGACATGTGGGATCTTCCCGGACCAGGGCTCGAACCCATGTCCCCTGCATTGGCAGGCGGATTCTTAACCACTGAGGGAGGCCCTCAGCCTCCCCTTTTCCTTCTTTTCTTTTTAAGGTAATGTCCAGGTATATAAGTGGACACATGCCTCGTTCTGTCTTAGAGCACCTGGGAAGAGTTGGGGTCTTTGGAACTAATATCTTTGCTTCCTCTGGCAAAAGGGCGGTGGCCCTGCTGCAGCTGGCAGCAGCTTGCCCTCGGTGTTGTCAGTGTTCAGTGATGCCCAGTGGCGGGGGGCAGCTTCACCTGGCTAACTCTACTCCCTGACTTGGGATGGTCTCAGCGGCATCCTCCATCCAGCCTGCTGCGGGCCTCCTCCTCCCACTTCTCAGGCTCCAAGGAAGGCCCATTCTCTGTCAGCTCAGGGCCTCTCTACTACAACTCCAAACTGCCAAACTGCCCCTGATGCCTAACAGGGGAAGTTAAGGAATACAGACAATCCTTTCCTAAGACAGTAGCCTATTCTTTATGGTTATTTTCTTGCAGAAGAATCCCTAGTGCATGTCATAAGCCATGGTCTCTGTCTTGGCATTCTTTTGGTACCAAATTCTAACTATCCTCCAGGCAGACAGATGCTTCAAGTGGAGCAGGCTAGGGGGTCTGCACTTGAAAAGGTGAAAGAAAAGTGCGTGACTCATTTTAAAATATTTCCCCTGTTCATCTCAGAAATATGTTGTCCAGCCATTTTTCGCTGGGTCGTGTGACTGACAGTCAAAAGGCAGCCAGAGCGTTTACTATGTTTTGCACCTCTTTTCAAATGAACATATTTGAAGGCATTTCTTGGCCAAAGATTAGGAGAGACTCCCCTCTCCTAACCAGGCCCTAAATTAATTAATCTGTTCTTCTTATAGTTTAATGAGGAGATGATTCATAAACCCAAGAGGCTGACATAAGTAAAAAATCCTTCACGACTGCTCCCTTTATTATTTTCTGCTTAAGAAAATATGGAGTAACTGTGGTGAACATACCATAAGGTGATTCCCAATGAGTCACATCTTTGCATAATCCCCTGCCCTTGAGTGTTCATGGAAACTGAGACTTGCTTCTGGCCTATACAGTGTGGCAAAGGAGATGAGCTGTGGTTATATTACATGGCAAAGATGAACAGATTTTTAATGAAAGTCCCGAATCAGTTGATCTTGAGTTAATAACAAAGATTACCCTGGGTGGGCCTGACTTAATCAGGCAAAAGCCCTTAAAGAAGGGTCTGGGACCCTCCGTGAGGTCAGAGACTCTTTCTTCTCACTTTGAAGAAAGAAGTGCCTATGAATTCTACAGCCTCAAGTAGACTAATTCTGCCAGCGACCTGGGGGTACTTGGACATAAATCTTTCCCCAGTCGAGCCTCTGATGAAATGTAGCCCAGCTGACATCTTGATTGCAACCTTGTTAGACTCTGAACAGAAGAACCAACTATGCCTTGGCATACTCCTGACATAGAGAAACTGTGACATCATAAATGTGTTTTGTTTGAAGCCATTGCATTTGTGCTAATTTGTTAGGCAACAATAGAAAACGAATACAGTAATAACTAGTTGCCACCCATCCCGGTTTCTCAGCCCTCTGTTGGTAAGGTTTCTCTCTCCCTCTCTTCCCTATTTCCTCCCTTCTTTCCTTCCGTCCTTTCTCTCTTTCCTTTCTTTTCAAAAGTCTGAAGAGTGACGATCTCTCTTCCTAGGATGGCGAAAAGGAGACCGAATTCTGTGGATGGAACCTGGTCACTGTGGTGAGATGAATTCACTTACAGAAAAGAAGACTTTATGTTTTTAGACTAGTTTTAAGCTCACAGCAAAGTTGAGCGGGAGGTACAGATTTCCCATATACTCCCTGCCCCGACACGAGCAGAGCCTCCCCACTATCAAGACTGGTACATTTCTTAACAACTGATGAACTTACATCCACAGGTCATTATCTCCCCAAGTTCATAGTTTACATTAGGGTTCACTCTTGGTGTTATTCACTCTGTGGGTTTTGTAGGTCTTGACCATTATAAAATGACATGTATCTACCACTGTAGTATCATACAGAATTGTTTCACTGCCCTAAGAATCCTCTGTACTCCTATTCATTCCTCCCTCCAACCAAACCCTGGCAACCACTAATCTTATTTATTTATTTACTATCTCCATAGTTTTGCCTTTTCCAGAATGTCATATAGTTGGGATCATACAGTATGTAGTCTTTTCAGATTGGCTTCTTTCACTTAGTAATATGTATTTAAGTTTCCCCACATGTCTTTTTATGGCTTGAGAGTTCATTTCTTTTTTTGTAGTGGTGAATGATACTCCATTTTCTGGATGTACCACAGTTTATTTATCCATTCACTTCCTGAAAGACATTTCTGTTACTTCCAAGTTTTGGCAATTATGAATAAGGCTGTTATAAGCATCTATGTGCAGGTTTTGGTGTAGGCATAAGTTTAACTTCATTTAGGTACGTACCAAGGAGTGTGATTGCTGTATCATATGGTAAGAGTATGTTTAGCCTTGTAAGGAACTGCCAAACTGGTTTCCAGAGTGACTGTACACTTTGCATTCCCACCAGCAATGAAGTTCCTGTTGCTCTGCATCCTTACCAGCATTTGCTGTTGTCAGTGTTCTGGATTTTTGCCATTCTAACAGGTGTGTAGTGGTACCTTGTTGTTGCTTTGATTTGAATTTCCATGATGACAGATGATGTGGGGCATCTTTACTCATTTCTTTTTTTATATATGAGATGAATGCCAGTGATGAAATCCATTTGTGACTTTTCCTTTCACCTGTGGGGCTCTGAGAGGTGGGCTTTCTCTGTTCTCCAGTGAAAATATTGCAAAGCAGCAAGCATGCATAATATCTGTTACGAGAAAGCACGTTAAAAATTTGTGGAACATCTTCACATTTTATTCCTGTTCTTTATTGTAATTTATGTAAATGTTCTTTGGGAAATCATATGGTGTGGGTCTTACTGTAGCAAATGAAGGAAGGATTGGGGAATGGACAAAGAAGCTCTCAGGGCAAGGTTCTCCGAGGGTATCCCACATGGGGCGAAGCAACGAAGGTGGCGTCTTGTGAAATTGCTTTCGTTACAGGTTTTCTTTTCTGGTGGGCATGAGGGAACACACAGGAATTTAGGTTTGTGTTTATCTGCTGATCCAGTCTCATATTGCCCAATCATCTTAGTGCCCACACCAGGGAGCTGGGTCAAATGAGGCAACTGCTCATCCAGTTATTGTCAGAAATTAGCTCAGCTGTCCCTTTGGGCTGCAGAAACACAGCCCGGACAACTGGTTTGGTTAACTTAGTTGTGGTATTAAAGGACTAGGGCAAGAAATCACATCCATTTCCTTTACAAGTGGAATATTCTTCCTCTAGTTTACAGTTTCAAAACTGAGAAGTTACAAAGTGTCCAGAGCTCTGGCAATGGTACAGTTTAGTAGGCTGCACCATTTCATAGTCTCACCCTAAAATAACAGTGGCTAAGCTTTGTGACAAATGGTCTAACTCTTGCTCAAATGATGGCCTTGTTACTGGAGACAGGAACAGTTGAGGATGGATGGCTGGCTTTTCTCACTTTTCTTTCTCCAGGCTCGAAATGAGACTGCATAGTTGTAGGGGGTCATATTTGAAACAAATGTCTGCAGTGAGGACACAGCTCACCTGTTTACAGTCAGAGATGGTGGGGCCTGAGGTTTTTGCATGTTCCGAGTACACTCTGTGTAAAGCTCTTAGATCACATAAGGGCTTAGACACACATTTTTCTTGTCCATGAACATGTTTTTGTTTCAGAAGAGCCAGTTAAGCATGGCAGATGGAACAAATGTGTTTTGTTGCCACTTCCTCTGAAAATTGCATTAAAATGATAATAAAGGCAGAGAAAAGGCCTAGGCTCACAGGACAAAAAGAACAGGGGAGGACGCAAGCTAGAAGTAACCACATTTTGCCGGCTCTAAGTCTAGTGGTCAGTGATTTTGCAGAGGTGAGCTGGCCAAGGAAGAAACCAGACGCAGGCTGAGTTGAGCCACCCGAGGAAGCCTCAGAGATTGGAGTTTCCAGCAACTTCCTGGAGGTGCTGGTTGGGACAGAACGAGGATTGGTTGAAAGTCTTTCCCTGAAGCAGTGAGAACCCTCCCAGCACAGTCCCTTCTCTTCTTCCACAGGGGATCAAGCTGCCTCTCGCTCCCGAGCCGGAGGCGAGAGTTCTACAGTCTCAAGAGGCAAAGTGGAGATCTTAGACATGGGGATGCCAGCTCAGCTGAAGGCAGGGGCCACAGTACACACAAGGAAACCAGCACAGATCAACACACTGCCCGTCGCGCAGGGCTCCTCTCCCCAGTGTGGCGGCACCATCCAATTAGAAGCTTCTCTCTGGGGGCTGCTCTTCCTCTGATACCTGTTGGCCTGATAATGGAGGGCCTGGGCTTTGGGGTCAGGTAGCTCAGCTCCCCTCTTACTTGTGTGTCTCCCTAGCTCTATGAGATGATGGATGTTCACTAAACTTACTGTGGTCATCATTTCACGATGTATGTGAGTCAGATCATTATGCCGTGCACCTTAAACTTATACAGTGCTGTATGTCAATTATGCCCCAATAAAACTAAAAAAAAAAGATGCAACTGTTCTGAAAGCCAGCTCTCAGTTTTTAGGTAGCTGTATAGAAATGTTTTCAGTACTCCGGCCAGTTATCTGTTCTTTTATGTGACTCTTTAAAATTCAGTTCAATAGATAACATACTAAATAATTAAGGGGGCTTTTCTAACCTCCCCTTACAGCTGTGGGGACCATATTTAAAATGTTAGCCATGGGACAAACCTGATTAGATGATTCCTTTTTAACCAGTTTCAAATCAGCTTAATGGCCCTTTTCTTTTAACTCCTTTCTTTCATCTCTTCTCAAATGTGCATCAGTTTCACATCCTGAATAATTTCAAAGACGTAGGTTTGATTAGAAAACATCCATAGTGGTCCAGAACGTGTCTCACGTACTGCTTAACTGTAGGCCCTCTCCAGACGTCAGTCTCTCACAGGCTCCGTGACATCTCACTGTTACTGAATGAACATCACTTATACCTGTATCCTGAGGAACATCAGTCTGAATTAAAATGTGCCACATTTCTTAACAGCACCAACAGATTTCCTAATTAACCTATGAATACTGTCAATCTGTTAATATAGTTCTCTTGTTCTTTTGGAATGAGTTATGTAAGATTTTCTTTTATTTACTCCAGCAATTTTAGAACTAAAGTGCTCCTAAGGGCATTCCAAACTTCCTTTCAAAAGTAAAGAAAATATGAGTAGCATGAATCATCAAAATGGCTGAAGACTTTTTGGCTTCTAGACTTTTTTCAAACCAGTCAGTTGAACTTCATGAATTTCCCTTTCTGCAGTGCCTCTCATCCACATTGCTCTCTGTCCTTACAGAATTCTTGTGGTGAGGAGGATTCCTGACGTTGGTCCAAGAAGCCTGTAGACAGTAACTTTTATGATCCTTAGAATGGCTTTCTTGACAAAGTTGTTACAATGTGTCCATTCTGAATGGACCTCAGTGCACAGAATTGGATTAACCATAATCCTTGTTTCATGCCATAGTCCCATTACTAATCCAGGCATGGATGTTATTAATTACTGTAATAATATGGATACCTAAAGGTCCACCACCCAACCCAGTAAATGGAACACTGGTAATGTCTTCTGTCTACTTAGGTGATTTCCTCCCATCCTTCCCTCTACATTCCACGTCGTCCTCAAAAAAAGGGAATAGCCTTTTTCCCTCTTCTGTTTTTTTTTTTAAATCACTCATGATTCATCCTGTGTTATAGCTTGTAGTTGTAGTTAAAAATTTTTACTGCTGGGTATTACTCTACTCTGTGGATATAGTAAATTTATATATCTGTTTTCCAATCAGTAGGCACAATCTATAACTTTACCATGGCCAACTCTTGGCAAAATTGCGAGGTAGGATGGAGTTTGTCTTTGATGACTTTAGTATGTTTTTCTACCCTTCTTTATCCTTTTCTCAGAAGATCATCTAAGCATCCTTCCTGTCACATAGTAAAGTGCAATAAATGTTTATTGGACGAATATTGTAAGTGACAGGTAAGACTGACGTCAACTCTAGTCAAATGGAAGTAGCTGCCCTGAGCACTGAGCTGAAGAAGCTTCTGCAGCCTCATCTCAGCTCAGGGAAGAGTGCCAGGATCAATGACCAGTGTCTGCATGGGCGGGGGGCTGGGGGTGTGGTAGCTTGGGAGCCCCTTCTTACCACCCCAGGTTTAGTATATTACCTCCCTCATGGACATTTACAACCAGCTGGAGTCATAGGCGTGGGTTTAAAAGCAAAGGAATAAAATTTCCATTGCGGAATTTCAAGTTCCAGCCAGGAAGGTCATTTTTATGGGGGGAGGGGTAGTTGGGCTTTGAAGACAGTGTGTTGCTCTTAAGCCACACTGTCTCCCCCGTAAAGATTGATCCTGATCTTTATTCTATGTCAAATATCTAATACAAAACCTTGCACGTTTCTCAGGAAAATAACTGTAAAGGATGTTATTTTTCATCCCTATGGCTAAATGCATATTTTCTGTTTAAAAGTAATCTTTCACTTGTAAAGACTGAATATTATGACACTTAATGTGTTTTTAAGTTGTCTAGTTGTTTGAATGTAAAGTGCTGAAAAATTAATCAGTATTTTTGGCTATGGACTCAATGTCCTTTCCCTAAATATTTTTTTAAAGATTTATTTATTATTTATTTTAGTTATTATTTTTGGCTGCGTCGGGTCTTAGTTGCAGCATACGGGATCTTTTTGTTGCGGCGTGCGGGGCTCTTCGTTGCAGCACACGGGCTTCTCTCTACTTGTGCCGTGCGGGTTTTCTCTCTTTAGTTGTGGCACATGGGTTCCAGAGCGCGTGGGCTCTGTCGTTTGCGACACGCAGGCTCTCTGGTTGAGGCGCACGAGCTCAGTAGCTGTGGCGCGCAGGCTTAGTTGCCCCGCGGCGTGTGGGATCTTAGTTCCCTGACCAGGGATTGAACCCGCGTCCCCTGCATTGGAAGGCGGATTCTTTACCACTGGACCACCAGGGAAGTCCCCCTAAAATTTCAATTTCTTTATAGATGTTCTGTTCTGGCTCAAGTGTTGATAGCAATATTGGCTTCAGTGATACCAGTTCCAACGGCAGCTTTGCTTGTAGATGGCATTATCATAAAATAATAGAGCTGGAAAGAAACATCAAATATCATCTAGCTGAGTGTTTCAGATCCATGGACCACCTGCATGGAATCACCTAAGGAAACTGCATAGAATGCAGATTCCTGAGCTTCATCCCTGATCAAATAAATAAGGTTATTGGGGCAGAAGCCCAGGAATCTTCATTTAATAAATCTCCCAGGTCATTCTGATCCATATAAACGTTTGAGAAACATTGAACCGGTCTAAATTTCACTCTGTAGTGGAGGTAACTAACCAAAGAGGTCAGTGGCTTTTCTAGGGTTGAGAACTAAGTGATTCAGAGCTGGGTAGTCACTTGAGGTGAGGTTATGGCAACAGAAATTAACATGTTTATTTTTCAATTTATATGGTGGGATTTAAAATGGCTTATTCTTAAATAACTTCCAAGCCCCATAGGCTGCAAATGTGCCCCAAACGCCTGTTATCAGAGGTTAATCGTTTCTTTTTACCCTGAGTATGCTAAGGTATGCAAATATTTGATGTTATCGGAAATCCGTGGAAAAAAATTCTTGAGATCCTCTTTAATTACTGTGTAATTATTCTTTGGGGGATTCTTTTGGGAACAAAGGAAATAGTCACCATTCTTATTCAAGTGACAGCAAGATCTATGGATCCTTTTTCCAAAGATACTTGTGTCTTGCAACATGGGAAAATAGTAACATTTGAAAATTTCCTTTTTGAAAGTTCTTTTTTGTTTAGAAAGTGGACTTGCTTGTTGTTTTATGATTCAGTTGAAGAACAGGGATTCAGTTCCTCTTAAACTCCTATGTCTTCCCCAAGGGAGATACAAAAGGGAGAGATACAAAAGGGACTAGAACCCCACCCCCAGCTGGATACTTGCCAGGCCAAGTCCATGGAAAGCCCCTCTGTATCTGCCTTCCAAGACTAAGTTAAGCTGCGTCAGCTGAAGTGTCCAGATCGATCCAGACATTTGAAAAAGCTAAACAAAATTCCATCTTTCAGCAGTGTGGGTTGACTTTTGCTTGAAATTATATTGATCAGAGAAAAAGGGAAGTGAAAGTCTTTGGTCCAGGTTCTTTGCTGTCATGGATATTATTTATAGAGGCAAAGGCTTGGAAGTCAACCCTAATTTGGGTTGTTTCTAAAACACCCAGGATCAGTATCACATTAACATTGTAGCATGAATTAATTTTGTAATTTGGTAGGCGCTGGTCTGGCCTCCTTTAAATAGCCTATCAGTGTGTGGGCCTGTCATTGGTTTTAGGAAAACACCATCAACATCAATCATAAAGTTAACCTGGACTTACCTATGATCTAGTTGAGTTTACCTGTATTATTGGTCATTATTCTGATGCTGTTCTGGTTCTCAAAAGAGAAAGTTCTTGGTTTCAACATTTAGGAACAAACTCTGAACTATTCATGTTGTTTTGGAACCCCCAAAGATTTCAAACCTAAAATCATTTATACACCTTACTAATTTTTTTCTTGAAACTGTGTGTGTTTACTTTCATCCATGTTGTTGTGTGTATCAGTTTGTTCTTTTTTGTTCATGAGTAGTATTTGATTTATGAATGTACCACAATTTGTCTTATCAACAGTTGATGGATGTTTGTTTCCAATATTAGTTGTAATGAATACATCTGCTATGAACATTTAGGTATAGGTGTTTGTGTGGCCGTAAGTTTTCATTTCTGTTGGGTACAAATCTAGGAGTAGTATTGCTGGGTCATATGGTAAGTGTATATTTAATTTTTAAAGATATTGCACAACGGTTTCCAAATTGGCCATTCTATTTTGTATTCCCACCAGTAGTGTGTGAGAATTCTGGTTGCTATTTGAAATGGTTTCTGATGGAAGCCTAGGAAGGGTGGATAAGTTGGTTTTCATAGGAAAATGTGAGTGGCCGATGAAACTGTTAGAGGCGGTCATGGCTGGTGCCATGGTGTCGTCTTACAGTCACTGAACAAAGTGGCCACCACAAAGTCTTTTGGTGTGTCTGTCTCTCCTCTCGGACTGAGAGCTGCCCGAGGATGGGGGTCAGCTCTTATTCCTCTTTGTTGCCTCAGCTCCCAGCATGTCCAGCCACAGCAGGTCTCAGGATGCATTGGCTGGGTTGAACAGCAAATACCTCTAGTGGCCAGGAGGGGTTAGGAAGGAAGAGCTCAGGTAGGGTACCTTCTTTCTTACTCCTGACTTCTCGTCCTCTGTGACGGAGAAGCACCCGTGGTCATGAATTCCATGTAATCACACAGTAGATGTGGAACGAAGTTGAAGAAGAGTGAAAGTTTTAATGGCCGTGGGAAGGATCTATCAAAGGGAGAATATGAAAACCATTGACAACCATCAAAGTCAAGCATATTGTGATCAAAAACATTAGGAGGTACCAGAGATTTATTTTGCAACACACCTTAATTGCCTTCTCCCATGTGTCCTCCCCCACCCCCCATACATTTCCCTCCCTGGATATATTTGGGAGGGGAAAGGAGAGTGCTGGCATGTTAAGATGCTACCTGGGGCTTCCCTGGTGGCACAGTGGTTGAGAGTCCGCCTGCCAATGCAGGGGACACGGGTTCGTGCCACGGCTGGGCCCGTGAGCCATGGCCGCTGAGCCTGTGCGTCCGGAGCCTGTGCTCCGCAACGGGAGAGGCCACAACAGTGAGAGCCCCCCCCCAAAAAAGATGCTACCTGATTTTTGCTCTGGCTGAAATCAAGTAAGCCCCACTGATGTCTGCACGTTAGTAAGTCCTGTTCATGGTGCTCTTTTCCGCAATGTCAGTGACCTTATTTTTAAACCATTCCCTGTCCCTTCTCTTTTCTATTTGTTAATGTGCTTTAGATGGTGAAAGTTAGGGGCGGGTCACTCATTCTTAACAAAGTCAGTCAGCCACTGGACTCTCCTGTAAGATGTTTCCATCTAGCAGGCAAACCATATTATTTCTTTTTCCTTCCTTATTTCCCCCACCTCCACTTTTATCCCTGAGAGCAAATTCAGGTCCCGTCTGAGTTTATATCACCTTTGATTAATTGGCATTAACGCAAGTGTTCATGGCTGTGTGTGGGCTGTTTGTAAGTGTGAAATGCATTCTGCCTGGGCCTAGGAATGATTGCTTCCCTTCAGGTGTGTAATTCGTTGTGCTGCAAAATGCATTTCCTGCATGCTACTGCTGTTTCAGGAGGAGCCACGCTCAGCTGCCCCTACAGTAGGACTCAGGTACAGACATTTACTTATGGTCACTTAAAATGTGAGTAACTCTTATTGGACGTTACCATACATGACCACAACCTGCAATTACAGAAACACAGAACTTTCCAGCAATCCGAAACAGTCCCAGAAAGATGTGGGCTGCCTTAGAGGCAAGGGGGTCCCATCACCGAGAGAGCTCAGGCAGGGCCCAGATTGGGGAGTGTAGAAGGGAACACCCTAATTATTTCATAATGTATAGTTACATAAAATCATCACATTGTACACCTTAAATGTATATAATTTTTATTTTTCAATTATACCTCAATAAAGCTGGAAAAATAATTAGATTGAGCTAATCAAAAAAATGTTAAGTACATAGAAAAAGGGAGAGAGAGAGAGAGAGAGCTGTACCTGTCCTGTCCTCTAACTGTAGTTCTGGGCCCAGCACATATTCTTGCCCCCATCTCTCCCCACTGGGATGGGGTATTTTTTTCCCTAGCTCCCTTCCTTGAGCTGCAGTGTGTTTTCACTAGTGCACTAAGGGCAGTGCTGTTTGTTGCCCTTCCCTCCACAGATGAAGGCTTTTGTTTCATAGAGGAGATAGAGGAGAAGTGTGTGGGTGGTTTGTACCTCTCCCCTGGTACCTGCTCTTCCTCTCCTCCAGGCAGAACCACTAGGAGATACATGTACACACACATACACAGATTTATTATAGGGACTTGACCTTATGGATTTACCCAAACCAGTTCAATAGTCTAGGGGAAGATGTTTCTTCTGTTTCTGGCCCTATAGCCTGAAGTCAATAGGATAGATAGATAGGAAGAGAAGAATTGGGAAATGACAGGAATGGACTGGAACCCATATCGGCTTCTCACTACCTCCAAGACTCCCAACTTTGATGATGAGGTGTCCTGCAGAGGAACCTGGCATCCTTTGACATAGAGCTAAAAATGTGCCCATACCAGGATTTGAAGAGATTAAAGAAGGAAATCTGAGAGGAGCTGGCTGATGCTCCAAGCCTACAAAGTGAGTGAGCAGGTAAATGACAAGGTATGTAAGCTGCAACAGTGCTTTGTGCCCTACTATGTCTCAATGTAAAAGGAATAGGGCTGCTGATTTACTTCTGTCTTCTTAATCTTGCACAAAGTGTCTCTTGTAACCCACATTAATCCATGTTATGCAGGGAAGAAAATTCTAGCAAAAGTAGTTCCAGCTTGGCTAAGTTGGCATGATACAAATTCATCTCATACCTGATTATCTCATTCTTCTCTTTCTGAGCTCCAGTTACGTATATTAGACATTTTCTTGCTGTCCCATGTCTCTTATATTGTATTTTGTATTTTCTATTCCTTTGAATCTCTGTCCTTCAGTCTGGATATTTTCTTATTAACTATCTTCCATTTTACTACATCTCCCTTCTACCATTTTGAATCTGCTATTAAACCCATCCTTTGAGTTCTTAATTTTGATTATTTTATTTTCCTGTTCAAGATTTCCCTTTGTTCCTTTTTTATAATTTGTAGTTCTCAACTGACATTGTCTGTATTCTCATTTACTTTCGTGAACATGTTAATCATAGTTATTTTCACATTTATATCACATAATTCTAATATATCTTTCTCTTGTGGGCTTGTTTCTATTTTCTTTTTATTTCTTTTGGTTTTTATCCATTCTTGTCTTTTTATTATTTATTTATTTATTTATTTATTTATTTATTTATTTGTGGTACGCGGGCCTCTCACTGTTGTGGCCTCTCCCATTGTGGAGCACAGGCTCCGGATGTGCAGGCCCAGCGGCCATGGCTCATGGGCCTAGTTGCTCCGCGGCATGTGGGATCTTCCCGGACCGGGGCATGAACCCGTGTCCCCTGCATCGGCAGGCGGACTCTCAACCACTGCGCCACCAGGGAAGCCCCCTTGTCTTTTTATTGATTGAATCTTCCTAGTTACTTAGATTGGATTATAAGCATTGTGCATACAATTTGGGAGATTACTTGAGACTTGAATGATTTTATCTTTCTTCCAAGAGAATTTACTTTGTTTCTTACAGCAATAAGTGTAGGGACTGATAATTTCAATCTAATCAGAGATTGAGCTGATTCAAGCTTAGCTTTGTCTTTGTAAGGGCTTATATATTTCCATGTACTCCTACATGGAAAAGCATATATTTTCCAAGGAGTGACATTTTAGAGGGTCCCAATGGAAAGCTTCAGGTTTTTAGTAGGACTCTACTTCTTCATGGGTCCTATATTTTAATCTCTGTCTCCCCAGCTCTATTAGACTCCTGATATCTTTGCTCAACTTCTCAGCTTCGCTGCTCTGTTACTTTTGAGTAAAAGTATCTGCAGGAAAAGAGTGACTTCCTTTCTCTTGAAGGATTTTGGTCTTTCATTCCTTGCTGCCTTGGTGATCCTCTGATACCTTTGAACAGATGTTCCTCATATTTTTTCATGTTTTCTAGCTATTGATGGGAAATATAGTCTGAAAAAATATTCATTCATTGTAGGAAGAAGCTATTTACCTTCAATGCATTCTTTAAAATTGGTTTTCAGGTTGTTTTGGTTGATATTTAGTTTTAGGGATTTAAGAATTCATCTTTCTGAAAGAAAAGCTATTTTCGAATCTTGAGCTGTAGCAGTATTAGGTGGAACAATGCCCTCAGTGAAGTTTCTCTTGTCTGCTTATTTATTTTAACAAATAGATGTACAGTGCTATGGCATGGGAAATTCATGATCAACACACTCATTTCATAGAGGAAGAAACTGAGGCAAGAGGATCGAGTCATTCGGGTTTACGAGAGACAGTTGAAGATATCATAGAGTTTGAGCTTGTATGCTGTATTCTTAAGCTCAGAAAATCTTATACCTTTTGATTTTCTCATAGTATTTTTGCTTATATTCATAAATCAGAAAAATGCTTTAGACCCTTCTCCTCAGCCACTCATGAGTGCTTTTGGCTGAGATTTTGCTGATGTTTTGGCTTGTAGGTTCCATCTCTTTGCATCATTTAGGTGAGTCTTGGATAGCTCTACATCTTTTAGTTTGCTGGGATTATCTTGTGTAAACTTACACACAGCAGGAAAATCAACATCCTTTCAAATATATGTACAGATTCTTGAGAGTTCCCTTCATTTTTCCTAGTCATCCTATCTTCAGATTTTAATTTTGTTGAATTCTTATTTAGCTCCTGTATTTGTTGTTTTCCCCCTGTTGTCTCCATGCTCTTGTCAGTCATCACCCCCAATTATGGGCATCCCTTCCCAGCTCTACTTCACTGGGGTCATGTTGGTAGCTTGGAAATGACCAAAATGGAAGTATTTACAGCCTGGGAATTGGAAACACTACTTACCAAGGCTTTTATTTCACAGAGAGCAAGTTGTTAAACATTAACCAGCACACCTGTGCCCTAATCCCTCCATGCAGCAAAGTACTATCAACTCAAAGATGGATGTAGGTTTGGTGCCACTAAAGCGGAATTGCATCACCCAGCACCAAGTAGCACAAACAGACTAAGGATGGGACATTAGCACCTCTTGTTCATAAAACCCCCTTGATTATTTCTGCTTCCATGGATCGTTAATTTGTTCCTCTTCTGTTCAGTCTCCAGCTTCTCACTTGGATGTTTGGGAAAGAGGAGGAAAGGAGTCATTCCTCTTCTTTTTTTTTCCTCCAACCCCCAGTTTGCACAACTACAGAGAGCATCATTCCCATGAATGCATGTGAATGGAGTCCCGGCATAGTGC
This sequence comes from Delphinapterus leucas, assembly GCF_059928025.1. Taxonomy (NCBI): domain Eukaryota; kingdom Metazoa; phylum Chordata; class Mammalia; order Artiodactyla; family Monodontidae; genus Delphinapterus; species Delphinapterus leucas. The sequence goes on along the minus strand of NC_143140.1, from coordinate 85,975,057 downwards.
AAGGCAGTGGGGTCGAATCCATATCCCTGTCCCAACAGTACGTGTTTTCCAGGTCTGCCTTGGTCTTGCAGTACGATGGAATCGAGGTACAGACCCACCTGAAAATTTCACGAGAGTGGCACATATTAGCCTCAGTGTTAGCCCAGCAGAGCTAATGAGAAGAGTCACTGCTGTTCCTGTTGCCACTGCCATGGAGTTTCTCTCTGGGAGCTCCCCCAAAGCATCAACACAGGCCCACAGCTGGGACCAGCACATGTGAATTAGGAAGCTGGGATTTAACCTTCCATGTTGATGTGCCACGTGCAAGTGACTTTTGCTATTTTGTGTTTTTACCTGTAAAATGAGTACTGTGTTAGTTGACTTTTCTGTCTTTTATAACAAACACAACAGTGCTCATTACCTTATTTAATCTTTGTAAGAATCCAAGATGGTAATAACTATAAAATGATTTCAACAGCTACTGTCAATCAATCATTTATCTGCCATCGTAATCTTGGGTACTTTACACAAGTTACCTCGTTTAATTTTCACAAGGTAACTTGTGTATGATAGGGGTTAGCTGCTCCTATCATACCAATATTCAGAGAAGGAAACTCAATCTACTAAAAGTTAAAAATGATTTGTCCAGAATATCATAGGAAATGGCAGATTCAGGATTTGAGCCCAGTACAGGACTCTTAACACCTGCATTCTTAATCACTGTTCCTTCTCAGAAAAAGAGAGAAAGATGAAAAGAATGCATGGTGCTATAATTTTTGTCTCTCAGAGAGGAAGGAGGTAAAATTGGCCTTTGGTGTGGGGCTTCGAGGGTGGGGGGCACAGGCCTTCTGGGGGCGCCCCAGTTTGAATCCGGTTGCTGTTCTGCTCTGTGCCCCAGCTTTCTCTCCCCTGAGAAGGTTTCGCTGAGACGGGGCTGCTGATCTCCAGGGAGGGAGGTGCTTCTTGCCAGCTGCAGTCTTCAACTGCAGCCCTCCAAGGGGATTAGCACCACGGAATCGGTGTACAGACCAAACCCGAGTGTCACGAAGTAAATATTTCACATTTCATGTTAAATCATATCCTAAAACAAGTGTGAATAATTGGGATTCAGTGAGAAATGCACATTTCAGGATTGGAATGGGTTTTGATCGGGGTGCAATCCTATCAGCTCTCTGCCCTGCCCCCACCTTTTCCTGGGGGATCTGGCCGTTCTGTCACCAGCAGTGAGAGGTGATGAGGTGGGCACGGTGGGGAGGGTGGATGGAGTGCCACTAGCCACAGGCTAATAACGTGGGGTTTGGGGCTCAAGAAAAGGTATCTTTCTGATTATGCATTAAAAAATTAACAGAAAAAGGACCCTGGGGCCAGGAATAGGCACAGATGGATAAATGTAGCATCTATGAGATTAATTCAACATATTTTTAAAAATAAGATTAAGAATCACAGGCCGCAGAGGTTTTCCTTAAATGCTAGCACTGCCCGTCTTCTGTCCTCTTTACAGGCAGTGGCATAAAGGTCTCCGTGGTACTCTTATGCTGGGCTTGGCTGTTTGGCTTTTGTATGACTGATGTGTGTCATGGGTGCATCCCCGGCTGGGGGTGGTCCTGTGCGAAGCAGACTCCTGGCAGGTCCTGGAAGAGCCCCCCCAGCATTGCCATAGGCCTTGCATTTCCTGCCTGTGAGCTGGGGCCGTGGAGGTTTCAGAGAAAGGCAAGGTTCTGGATGCACAGGAGAGCCAGGGAGAGGCCCCATGTCAGGGAAGGAGAGGACACGGGACACTGTTAGCCAGTGAGCCAAGAGCCTGGTGAAAGCTGAGGCCGACCCTGCAGGAGGGTCCGCAGGCCTCTTCCCAGACTGAGGGGACAGCTAATTTTTAGTTCTTCTCTTTTCATATGGTTGAAGTGTTGGCTTATTTAACTAAGGGATTATTGAGGGTTTTTGTTATTGTTTTTGATGTTGTAATTCTATAGCAAATACTACTAGATAACATCATGAAAAAAGTCATCTTTTCAGTTGAGATTTCTATGTGGGTGGTTTCCTTTATGTGTTATGTATGTGCCTGACATAAATACCCGATGACTATTTGGATCCCAGTCAATGCCTGATGGGTTATTGACGGCCCCGATAGCGTCAGGTCCCCTTCTTGTCACGTGTCATTGGTCTTCAGTGGGCACCTCCTGCGGGAGGAAGGCTCACTGGAACTTGGGTACCAGTGTTATCACCCTACTTCCATCCATGGGGTTTTTCAGAATCTGTGGCTCTTGTTTACCTCTTGGGTTCAAAGCTCTGCAGAGACCTTCTTTTATGCTTCTATTAAGGCCATGTCCTTTAGCCTACAAGGGAGCACAGGTCTACCTCTGCTGTATCTCCCCCCACCTGCCCCCCAGTCTCTGCCCCACTTCCCCTGTGTAATGACTCCACTATACGTGGATTTGCAGAACTTCAATTCTGACTGGGTTAGCCGGCTAGGACTGCTGTAACCATGTACCACATACTGGGGGGGTGGGGGCTTCAACAACAGACATTTATATTCTCACCATTCTGGAGTCTAGAGGTCTGAGGTCAAGGTGTCAGCAGGGTTGGTTTCTTCTGAGGCCTCTCCCTCCTTGGCTTGCAGACGGCCGTCTCCTCGCTGTGTTTTCTCAGGGTCTTCCCTCTGTGCGTGTCTCTGTCCTCGTCTCTTCTTATAAGGACACCAGGGATACTGGATTGGGAGCCACCCATATGACCTCATTAACTTAATCTTTTCTTCAAAGACCTCATCTCCAAGTCCAATCACCACCTTCTGAGGCACCAAGGGGTAGGACCTCAGCATATGGATTTTGAGGAACACAGCTAAGCCCATAACACTAACTGAACAAAAATGGCCAAATGGCCAGTGACCATGACATTCGGACAGCCCTGTTGGGGTGGGGAGAGCAGAGGAGATGGTCCTGTCACCAGCAGGCGGCACAACCTTGGTGATGCCGGGGGCCCACCAGGTCAGTCGGCTTCACCACCTCCCTCTAAGCCTGTCCTCGCCTGGGACCCCCACTTCTCCTGTCGCATTGTAGCACACCCTCTAACCACTTGCCCCTCTCACCCGGCTCTTTGCCAGCTCTGACCCCCTGCATCTCATCTCTCTTCCTACTTGGGACTCCCAGAAAAGTGGTTTTGGCTACTCTGAACTTCCAGTTCAAATTTTAACCCTTTTAGCTCAAGATTTAAATCCCTGTAAAAAGATCTCTCCCGCTTCACGCTATTACAGTGGTTTGTGGTGTGGACATGAATCTGAGGCTGGTTTTGACAGGGGTTGAGGTGGGGGCAGTGTGAATGGGGGTGATGAGGGAAGAGGCACCGCTCAGGGGGAAACGGGCTGGGTTGAAGTGTTGTGGGCCACCTCCTCCTCTGCCACCACTGGCTTTTTTCATACTCAGATCTCATTCTTTTTTTTTTTCCACTGGCTTTTTAAAAATTGAGGTATACTTGTTTACAATATTATATTAGTTTCAGGTGTATGACATGATTCAGAATCTTCATAGATTATACTCCATTTATAGTTATTATAAAATATTGGCTATATTCTCTGTGCTGTACAATGTATCCTTGTAGCTTATTTATTTTATACGTAGCAGTTTGTACCTCTTAATCCCCTACCCCTATCTTGCCCATCCCCACTGGTGACCACTAGTTTGTTCTCTATATCTGTGAGTCTGTTTCTTTTTTGTTACATTCACTAGTTTGTTTTATTTTTTAGATTCCACATATAAGTGATAACATACAGTATTTGTCTTTCTCTGTCTGACTTATTTTACTTAGTGTGATACCCTCCAGGTCCATCCATGTTGTTGCAAATGGGAAAATTTTATTCTTTCTTATGGCTGAGTAGCACTCCACTGTATATATGCACCACATCTTCTTTATCCAGTCATCTGTTGATGGACACTTAGGTTGCTTCCATGTCTTGGTTATTGTAAATAGTGCTGCTGTGAACATTGGGGTGCATGTATCTTTTTGAGTTATTGTTTTCATTTTTTTCAGATATATATGCAGGAGTGGGATTGCTGGATCATATGGTAGTTCTACTTTTAACCTTTTGAGAAACCTCCATACTGTTCTCCATAGTGGCTGCACCAGTTTACATTCCCACCAACAGTGTAGGAGGGTTCCCTTTTCTCAACATCCTCGCCAGCATTTGTTATTTGTGGTCTTTTTGAGGATAGCCATTCTTCATGCTCATATCTCATTTTTAAAGTACAGATAAATTTAACCTTTTAGGTTTAGATCAGAAGTGAGGGTTCCATTCCATTCTCCCAATTTAGCTGAGCAAACATACATTTTATAATATAAAGAAAAGAAAGTGGGAACATTGGGCTGTGATTTCTGGTGTGTCAGTGCCTCATTTGTGACCCTGTGGTATTTAAGAAGGGACATTTTGGAGTAGAGGTTCTGGCTGCTTGAGTAGCAGTGGCTGGTGGGTGAGGTGTGGAGTGCTGGTGGACCCAGAGGGAGACGTCCACCCTGGTGGGTTCAGAAGCCCATGAGATAACCGGCACCATGCCCCTGGGGCACAGAAGTTGCTTGTCCTTTCTTCCGATCTCCCTAAGTGAAAGTGCTTTGTAAATTCTAGGGCAGTACTTCTCAGTGGGGTCCTCAGGCCCCCAGCATTGCCCTGCCTAGAACTTGTTAGTGGTACATGTTCTTTGTTTTTTTGTTTTTTTTTTTGCGGTACGTGGGCCTCTCACTGTTGTGGGCTCTCCCATTGCGGAGCACAGGCTCCGGACGCGCAGGCTCAACGGCCATGGCTCACGGGCCCAGCCGCTCTGCGGCATGTGGGATCTTCCCGGACCGGGGCACGAACCCATGTCCCCTGCATCGGCAGGCGGACTCTCAACCACTGCGCCACCAGGGAAGCCTGGTACATGTTCTTGAACCAGAAATTCTGGGGGTGGGTCCCGGTAATCTGTGCTTTATATCAGGTGATTCTGATGCATGAGAGGGTTTGGGAACCACTGCTGTAAGGTCACCTGATACATGACTAAGATACTATTTGTTATCTGCTCTTCAGAGGCAGGGATGGTGTTGATATGGGTGCAGAGAAACATCTCAATTACTATAACCTGGTTACTGCTCTTAAATGAAATAGCATTTCATTCTCTTATTCAATTCAGCAAATGCTTTTAATAATTGTTATATCTACATTTCACAATATACTTTTAAACTAGCGTTTGGTAATCAATGAGTCATTTCATTTGAAATTTGTTGGACATCTATTACCTGCCAGGCAGTTCGCTGGCCCTTGATTTCAATGGTTATAGCAAAACCAGGAAGTATTCTTGTGAGACTTCAAGAGCGTGTATTTGAATGTGTGGTAGTTGGAGGAAGGGTAAACATTAAATAAATCATCAAAGAAATTACAGTTGTGATTAATGCTTTAAGGAGAAGCAGAGATAGCATTCAAACGACTAAGCAATTAAGTGTAAAATTATAAACCTGATACGTTCGATGAAGGAGAAGTATGTGGTAGATTGACCGAGGGACCAGGAAACCTTTCCTTAAAGGAGTGACTTTTAAGCTGCGGTCTCAAGTGGCCATCGGCCTCGTGTGGGGAAGCAAGGCTGATCTAAGGAAACAAAAGTAGGGCTTTGAAGCCAAGTTATGGATTTTGCATTTTAATTTAAGAGTACTGAGAAGCCCCATGTGTTAGTTGGCATTTACTAGATAATGCTGTGTAACAGATAGATACTAATATCTCAGTAGCTTCCAGTAACAAATGTCCGTTTCTTGTTCATGTTATGTCTTGACTCTGGACCAGCTGTCCTCCATGGGGCCATTTCAACTCAAGTTGAAGAAAATGCCTTTAGGACTTCTCCTCAGCCATGGCACATGTCACCTCTGATCATGTTCCATTGCTTAAAGCAAGTCACGTATTGTGAGAGCGGCAGGAATAACTAAGATTAGGGCTCCTTTCAATTGGCCCTTGAGGAGTTTTTTGTGTGGGTGGGCTGGTGGTAACATAATCAGACTGTTTTGGAAAGTGTAGGGACTGGACGAAAGCAGGTGTCAAGGTGCGCAAGTGCAAGCCTGTGGTCTCCTGGTGCTCCAGGCGGAGATGACATGAGCCTGCACTGAAGAGGTGGGGGTGGAAGTGGGGAAAAGTACATTTGAGAAACATTTTGAAGATAAAATGTATAATCTTGATGATCGACATGGGGGCTGAGGGAGAGTGAGTTTTAAGGGAGACCCCTCGATTTCTGCCTTATGTTACTGGACAGCTGTGCACCACTGATGAATGGAACACAGGAAATGACCGTGTTTGGCAGAAAAACATCATGAGTTTGGTTTTGAGTATATTCGGTTTTGAGATACCGTGGAACCATCCATGGGGTTATATCCTACCAAGTAAGTAGCTGGTACAACAATTAGTATATTATTTTAACAGAAATCTTCTCCCAGTTTCCTTTTAAATATTACCTAAAAGTCAACCTGAGAGTAACTTACTTTGTGTCATCATTTTTTGTTTGTTTGTTTTTTAACCTGTGGAGTACATAGATATTAAAATGAAACATTGTTCATGGGTAACAATTTTTTCCTGTTTTTGTCTCAGGTTATTCAGTGGAAGGAAAAGCACCCTTCCTTTCTATTTCTCAGGTATTGGTACAAGTGTTCCTCCTTCACCACAAACTAGAGAACCGCCTCCTTTTTCTTGGTAACGCATTGGCGTGGGAGCTGGGGGAATCAATGTGTAAAAATCAGACAGCATCCCTTTCCACCACTGTGTCTGCAGACCTCCCTAACGGAGGCACGGCACTGAACACCTCCAACGTTTTCACATCAGAAAATATAGTCAAGGACAACGAGCAGCTGGAATTACAAAGGGCTCCTGGACCACTGAGACAGATTTCAATCCTTTTAGGGTCAGCTAACCTTTTCTGAGTGTTGCTTCATCTTATGTAAATTATTGGAGTTCAAGAAGATATAGTCTTTATCACACGAAACAGGACGGATCACAGCTTTCTTTTTTGTTTTCTCCCAGTGTTTCTAGAGTAAATACGGTTTCAGAAAACTTACCATTTGATTTTTTAAATGTGTTATGGCCGCAATCGTGGCAACACCCGTCCTTCTCCTGGTGATAGCTTCCAATACATGAAGTTATTGGACCTAGATGACAAATACCATGGAATGTCAGATGTCTCCACAGCCTTACGTGAAGTTTGCAAAGGTTTACACAGAGTGTTTTAGTAAAAATCAAGGTATTCTGTTTTCTCACTGATTGCCATCCAATAAAGTGTTCATCAGTTTCTTTCAATGCACGCCAGAAAATTACCACGTGTGACACTCCAAACGACACCAAAATGTAAGCCCGGTGGGTCACAGAGAGAACTTAACAAGTGTCTGTTTATTAGATGTGAGCTCCAGGAAAGCTGGCCTTCTTCATCCTGGTGTCTCTCCAAGCACCTGCCACAGGGCCTGGCCCGAAGAATGTGCCCCAGTAGGGCTCATTGAGTGGACTCAGCTTCCTAAGCTGGGGAGAGAGTATCTACCCCTGCAAGGACAGCTGCACCTGTCAGGTGGGCGAGAGGAGTTCAGCAAGAGCTAACTGAGCTCGGTGGGGGCCAGTGTGGGCTCCGATATCAGAAAAGCCCACTTGGAATCCTGGCTGTGTAGTCTTAAGTTATGTAGTCTTTAAGCCTTTGTTTTCTCTAGAGTGTGTATTGGGATTGAGGGATGCAATGTGTAAAAAGCACACAGATAACTGATAATAGTAATCTCAATAGTGGGACCATCATCGCACCCAGAATGGGCTTTGTTTATAAAACACAGGTAGATATGAGGAATAGTTCACTTGTAAAATAGATCCTTATTTGCCTCAAGATGTGGCTTTTGGGCTTCCCTGGTGGCGCAGTGGTTGAGAGTCCGCCTGCCGATGCAGGGGACGCGGGTTCGTGCTCCGGTCCGGGAAGATCCCACATGCCGCAGAGCGGCTGGGCCCGTGAGCCATGGCCGCTGAGCCTGTGCGTCCGGAGCCTGTGCTCCGCAACGGGAGAGGCCACGACAGTGAGAGGCCCACGCACCGCAAAAAACAAAACAAAACAAAAAAAAGGATGTGGCTTTTTATTAACAGTGGACTTTTTTTTTGGCTGCACCATGTGGTGTGTGTGTGGGATCTTACTTCTCTGACTGGGGATCAAACCCGTGCCCCCTGCAGTGGAAGCGTGGAGTCTTACCCACTACACCATCAGGGAAGTGCCCTGGAGCCTGCGGCCACAACCGGAGAGAGAAAACCTGCATGCAACAGTTAGAGAGAAGCCCGCACGCCACGATGAGCGCTGCAACGAAAGATCCCACATGCCGTAACGAAGAGCCTGCGTGCTGCAACCAAGACCCGACACAGCCAAAAATAAATAATAAATCTTAAAAAAAAAAAAAACCTAAAGGGACTTGGTGCATTCGGCGGCTTGTTGTGTCCACTCCACTTGGCATGAGCTGGAATGTTCCAAGCCCTGTCCCTGCCCAAGTTTTCATTACCTTTGTAATCAGGTCTGTAGAAGAGCTTTGTGAACGAGGTGTATAATCCCTGCAAATGTTAGTGCGAGGGGTTGTTTCTCCCTAGTTGGCTTTGCCTTTTCATCTCTCCTGATATGCGGTCACGCTTGTGTCCCAGGAAAGAGCATCTTCCCACATCAGTGTGCGGAGGGATGGTGGGGAAAGCCTGCCTCCTGCACTTGGGACGGTGAAGAGCTCTGGACGTGAGTGAGAAGCCGTAGTGTGGATCCAAGACCCGCGCCATGAGGATGCGACGAATTAGCCAGGAGCTTGGGTTCCTTGTCGGAAAGATGAGGGTGCCCTCCATTTTTCCTGGCAGCATTCTTCTGGGTGTCAGCTGTAGGAATGAAAGTGCTAGAATATTATTCAGCTGTGAAAAGGAAGGGAATCCTGACACATGCTACATGACTGAACCTTGGGGACTTCATGCTAAGTGAAATAAGCCAGACACAAAAGGACAAATATTGTATGATTCCCCTTTTATGTGGTGCCTAGAACAGGCAAGTTCATAGAGACAGGAACTAGAAGGGTGTTTGCCAGGGACTGGAGGACAGAGGGATGGAGAGTTAGTGTTTAATGGGGACAGGGTTTCAGTTTGGGAAGATGAAAGAGTTCTGGAGATGGATGGTGGTGATGATGTATAACATTGTGAATGTACTGAATGCCACTGAACTGGACACTTGAAAATGGTTAACATGGTAAATTTTATGTTATTTTACCACAATGCCAAAAATTGCAAAAAAAAAAAAAAAAGAATGAAAGTATCATAAACATTGCAAGGCCTGGTACAAACTCAGGTTATAATATGAAATGGCAATCGTTTGTTTGTTTTGCTTGGTGAGAGACTAGAGGACAGAATAAGAAGACATTGGGGTTACTGGTACCTCTGGCGGCCTTTGCATCTTCTGGCTCTGATAGTTGTGATGAGGACATAGGCTCAGAGTCAGGCACGGTCTGGGGGTGGCCTGGCCTCGCTTTGCTAGTGAGGGTGGTGTGAACTCTCTGATCCTCAGGTTCCTCATCTGTCAGATGAGGGCTTCATCCCAGATGGCCTTCAACGCCCTCACCTCAACCCATAGCCGTTACAGTTCTAAAATTTCACTTACCTTCTTTCGATCCTGTTCTAGTCTTTTAAGCAATTTCATCCTCATTTACTTTTATAAACACATAGGAGCAAATCATATTATTTGCTTTACTAATTTAAATTTTAAAACGTGAAACACACACACACACGCATGTGTCTACAGATTCTGAGAAAAACACCCTTTCCCATGAAGAAATCAACACCCCAGGCTGGGCTTCTGTGCCTAGGTGGTCAGAGTCTCTGGCCCTGGAGGGGGCAGGCTGTGCTGCTCTGCGGCGCCCTCTGGCGGCCACTCTCCATCATGGTCACCGTTGCTGGAGGGTTCTCCCCGGCTTGTGCCTTGGGCTGGGGGAGGACACTTGTCTGAGGAAAAGATGTACTCGGGCAACGTGTGTCTGGTGCTTCGGGTAGAAACGTGGAAAGTGACATCTTTCTATTCTGGAAGTCTCTTCATCAGTGGCCAGTGATGGAGATGCCAGAAAAAAGTGGCCCATTCATTATATTTATGTTGTGTGCTATTTTACCACAGAGAGTAAAGTCAATGAGAAGAATAAGTAATTGAAACAAGCATTTTTTTTCCCTTGGCAGAAATTCACTCATTAGCAATATACCTTTTTACAAAGGGAGATTAGATAAATTAGAGATTAAAGAAAGTGGAACAGATGTTTTTCCTCTGATAAGCATCATTCTATAAGAAAACTCTAGAGTTAGAACCAGTGCAGAAAGCATGAATGCATTTTTTTTTTTTTTTTTTTTTTGGTGCTAACCCATTTTTAGAAGGCAAAGAAATACTAGGCGGGAGGGGCTGCTGACCCAGCACAGGGTCACAGCCAGACAGCTGGCTGACACGCCTGCAGCAATAGCACCAGTAGTGGTGCCTTCCATCTCGTGAGCACCTGCGAGCAGCTCTGTGCTACGTCCTTGTGGACCTTGTCTTTAATCCCTTTGATAATAGCGGCGTGGAAGCTATTATTATCTCTGTTTCACAGATGAGAAAGGAGACTGCAGCTCAGAGACGGCTAATGATTTGATCAAGATCAGGGAGAGCATGGTCTCAGCCAGCAAGCAGCATCAGCATCGCCTGGGAGCTTGTTAGAAATGCAAATTCTTGGCCTCACCCCAGACTCCCTGAATCAGAAACTCAGTTGTGGGACAAAGCAATCTGTTTTAACGAGGCCTCCGGGTGATTCTGTTGCTGCTAAAGTTTGAGAACCGCTGAGTGAGAGCCCCATTTCTCAACGCTCCCCAGGCATCTGAACCCTCTGCGGGGCTTAAAAAACAAAACCACAGGTGTCTGGATCATCCCCAGGAGACTTAGATTTAATTGGTGTGGGGTGGAGCCCAGGTAATTCTAACAGGCAGCGGGGATTCAGAGCCACTGGAGTAGAGTAAAGGCATGGTGGGAAGTGAACTTAGGTCTGTCTTGTCTTGAGACCTCTGCTCAGAACCACCTGACTGGTTGTTTCTTTGGTCCACAACCTGCCTCAGTGGTGGGGAGAATGTGGAAGACATCCACTCGACTATGAAGAAGGCAGAAATGGCCAAAAGGCAGCTGAGCAAGTGAATCCCATGTGGAACTGACATTGTGCATGCCCTCCAACCCTGGTGACCAGGCAGGCTCAGGATCGGCTCAAGAATGGACCTGCCATTGATTTCAGCCATGTGGCTTGACCAGAAGTTGGCTCTAGGTCTTCAGGGGAGATGGTCTTCCCCTAAGAGCAAGCGACAGGAAGAGACAGCAGACAAATGGTCTCTCTTCTTCCTCTTAACTTCGTTGCCCCTGGAGGGATGCTCCATGATCTGGGCACAGCAGGGAGGCAAGACGGGAAGGACCCATCACCCTGAGATGTTGAGAGCACCTGCCCCTGGGCTCAGCCACAGAGAACGAATTCCTTGGCTGGTTAGAAACCCAGCTGAAGCATGCTGTCCCTTGCAGCTGAAAGCATCCTAACCGACACGCCAATCCAAATCCCACCCGCCTCTCAAGGCTGCCTCCGAAGGGACGCTTCTTTTATTAAGGAAGGCGCCCCTCCTGGAAGAACTCTAGCTCAGTTATGAGCTCCCACGCATCTTGTGGCATCCCCTTTTCCGCTACTTATCATGTTCTGTTTGGCGATGTAGTTATTTCTATGCCTGTCTTATCTTTCTCTGTAAGATTGTGAGACCCACGTTCACGTTGGAATTTGTCCTGCTGCCTCGCACACAGTCTGGTGGGGCTTGGGCATCATCAGTGATCAGTAACTAGTTATTGCATAGTGAACAAGTGAAGGATTGTCCATGTCTGAAGGATTTCCAGAAACGGGTAGAACTGCAAGACGTTAGGCGTGAAAGAGGCTTTCAAGAGGCCAGTGAGATAACTGAGGGCCCAGGAGAAGTGACTTACAGAGTCAGGTGAGTGTCTGGAGGGTGAGGGTGGGATTTCTCTGGAGTCATGATTCCCATAACCGGATGGGAACCCTTCCTAGTCCTGTTACTTCGATTAGGGTCTTGCTTTTCTGGAATTGTAACGTTGCCTCAATTCCTTATGCCTCCACCTTTTGACACAGGGAGGTGGCCCAGCACATGCTTGCCTTTTCATTCTTCTAGATGCCTTTTCAAGTTCTCCCTCTCAGGTTGGAGGGAAGATCCATTTCTTCCATAACCAAAGCTTTATAATGGGGCCTCCGTAGATGGCAAACTGTCACTGGAGAGAACTATTAGTGATAATGATATTTATTCAGTTTATTGTTTAGCCATTCATTTCTTCATTCAACAAATGTGTATCGAGTATCTACTGTGCACTGTACCCTCAGTTCAATGAGATAATGAGAAGGCGAAGTACTACTGTTTAAAAAGTTCTACTGCAGGGAAAATATGTTTCTCTGGAGGCACTGACGACAAGCTCCTAGTGCAGCTTGGGGAGGAGTGTGGTGAAAGCTCCAGGAGAAGCTGGGAGGATGCTGTACGACGTGGAGGGTTTACCAGAGGAGGAGGAGGGAAGAGTGGGCCAGCACAGGCACTGGGACCACCGAGAGGACAGGAAGCCTGGGATGTGCTGGTGGGAAGTGTGGCGGAGAGGTGAGCAGACAGAAGGCATCACACCTACAAGGTTGGACTTTATCCCGAGAGCACAGGGGGCCATCCAAGGAGTTAGAGTGGAGAGCAGCACCAAATAGGTTTCACCAGGAGACATGCATTTAGCTTTGGAAACGGGAAAGTGCAGGCGGATGCAGAAGCACAGAGAGTAGTAAACTGAAGCGCCGTGTGTCCATCACCCACTTTCAATACTGGTCAATTCACGGCCCGCTGGGTTTTCTCTCTTCTCCCACTGACTCCCCCTTTCCCCCACTTAGATTATTCTGAAGCAAGTCCCTGGCATCATGTCACTTCTTCTGTAAACATTTTAATGTGTGTCTCTGAAAGATAAGAACTCCTTAAAAAAAAATAACCGTGATATCATTATAATACCCCAAACTTAACAGTTCCTAAATAACACTAAACATCCAGTCTTAAATTTCCCGATTTTCATATATATATATATATATATACACACACACATCTATACACGAATTTATTTTCATATATAAATGAACAAACTGTAAAAAAATATGTTTTTCACAGTTTTTTTGGGATCTAATAAGGTCCATACATTGCAATTGGTTGATATTTCTTAAGTCTTTTATAACCTGTACCCCCTTCATCTCTTTATTTCTCTGCAGTATATTTGTTGAAGGACAATGTTGTTTTGGTTCTGTGGTGTTCCCCACAGTTTAGATATACTGACTGCTTCCCAGTGGTGTCATTTAACATGTTCTTCTGTCCCCTGTAATCCCTGTAAATTGGGGGGTGTGGATGAAATTCAGGCTTGGTCCTGTGGGTGAGTGAACCTCATAGGGGCTGTCTTGGTTCAGGGCACTCTAGTATCTCAGTAATTTTTCATGATGCCCGAAGAATATTTAACAGTTCAGTTGATTAAGTAGATATTTAAACAGCCTAACAAGTATTTATGCTCTAGCAACTTAGTGGCCTTTTGAAAACTAATATGCACAAGTTAAAGGAAAAAATATTTTCATTGCCTTCTTAAGCACAATTTCTTACTAGGTGGGCATGGAATAGCTTCTCACACCTTGGAATCATATTGAACACCACCACCCTTGTTTCCCCTTTCATATTGATTTTTGCAAGGTTCTCCTTTTTTTGTGGTAAAATAGACAAAACATAAAATGTACCATTGTAACCGTTTTTAAGTACACTCACAGTGTTGTGCAACCACCACCATCATTCATTTCGAGAACTTTTTCATCTTTCCAAAGTGAAATTTCATACCCATTAAACAGAAACTCCCCATTCTTCCCCTCCCTCAGCCCCTAGCAGCCACTATTCTCCTTTCTGACGCTAGGAAATTGACTAGCTACTCCAGAAAAGTGGAATCATACAATATTTGTCCTTTTGTGTGTGTGTGTGTGTGTGTGTGTGTTTTTAACTTAGTATGATGCTTTCAAGGTTTGTCTATGTTGTAGCATGTATTAGTACTTCATTCCTCTTTAGGGCTGAATAGTGTTCCATTGTGTGCGTGTACCACGTTTTGTTTACCATGCCTCTGTTGGTAGACATTTGGGTTGTTGCCCCCTGTAGGCTCTTGTGAATAGTGCTTCTGTGAACCTCGGTGCAGGAGCATCTGCTGAATCCCTACTTCCATTTCTCTTGGTTACGTAACAAGGTACTTACGTTTGTCACAGCAATCTGGGTAACCCAACTTCACAAAGACGAGACGTCATTAAAAGGAATGTGGGGTGACCTAATGAGGAAAGGGGGAACCTCCTTGAGCTAGTAGTTTGCACAGTGCCTACAGCTGTTGAATTTGCTTTATCTCTTCAAAAATTCAAAATCTGTGGCAGTGTGAGTTCAAGGAGGTGCCTTAGCCATAGCTTGGTTTGGAAATCACAGGTGTTAGGTTTATATTTGAAAAGAGTGTCTGACTTGGAGGGGGTCGAGGAGGCTGGGCACCCAGCAGGGGGCCTTGGTCGCAATCCAGGACACAGATGCTGGCGGCGGGGGCTGAGGCAGCAATGCTGGAGAGGAGGAGAGGGGCTGGATTTGACAGGTGCGAGAGAGAGAGTGACTGTTAGTGAAGTTGTGTTTTGTTCGTAAGGAGACCTTTCCAGAGCTGCCACGGCCTGGCATGCACAGGAAGGCACTGTGCGGTGGCTGCCTTTGGTCTCTAATCAGCGGTGGTGAACCCACCACCAGGCTGAGGCCAATCACCTCAGCGACGTCCATTCCAGTCTGAGTAGCTCTTGGTTGCAGCTTAAGTCCTTGTATCACTGCAAGTGCTTCACAGATAAATAAGTCGGCAAATCAACCCATTCTTGCTTTTGCTTTTCTCACTTTGTTTAGATCTTCTGCCTGGAAAAGCAGAGGAGAGACAAGTGTTGCACTATCGATACCAGAGCAGTGACTTCAATTCGGGGACAGAGATCCTGACTCTCTTAGAATTCTCTTCTTTGCTAGGTCGGTGGAATTAAAATTTCTTTTATTTTAATAGATTTGGTGAAAAAAAAAGAATCCAGAGTTCTTTCTAATTCTCAATGGATCACTGAAACTGCTCTAATGACTGCTAGACAGGAGACATTCAGGCTGTGCTTCTCTTCTTGTTCTGAGGGTTATGCACACCTGCCAGTTACTTCCGGTGACACTGTTAAAAATCACTGTGTGACCCCAGAAGTTGTTCTCATAGAGCTTGGGCGGTCATCCCGGGTGGTAGGACCAATGCCCTGCTTTGAGTCATCGCTGCTTTATCCAGAAGGCTTTCTTTGGAAGATGAACTCTTTTCTGCTGGATTAAGAGGCTCTCACCAGCAGGGAGGAGAGCAGACCCAGTGTTGCCAGTTGTGGGAACTTGGTCCTTTCCTGTGACATGAGGCCAGCAGGGCCTCCTGCATTGGGTGGCTGTCAGTCTCTTAAGATCACCCTTCAGAGCCGATTAGGCAGTATCCCAAGGCAGGAATCCATGGCCTGGAGCAGGCAGTAAGCTGTGGAAACTCAAGAAATCAGAGGGCCAGCCGTGTCTCCGTAGGTGGCAGTCGGTGACGTCATGTTTCCCAGCCGCTCTGACCTGGTGAGTTCGTGCCGGGCTGACGGTGCTGGTCTGAGAGTCAGCACATCACTGTGCTGCATAGAGAGGCGTTTACGTTGGACAATTTCTCAGTATTTGTAGAGCACCTCCTAGGAGCCAGCACTGTTCTCCTTTCTGCCAACGCTGGGAGGACTTTCTCCCTGGTCACATGGAGCCTGCAGCAAGGGAGAGAAAGACAAAAAAAAACCCACAACAGCAACAGCAAATAACCCCCCCCCCCACTAATAAGTATGTGACTAAGAACTGAGACACATGACGGGAGGGGAAAATGAAGGGTGTGAAGGGAGATTCTAGCAGGAGGGCTGAGAGCAGGGAGCGGCTCTCTTAGGAAACGGCTTTGGGCTGAGACCCGTGGTGATTGGGAGTTATCCAGGGAGAACCCCCCCCCCTCCGCCCCCAAAGAAGGCCTGAAGGCCAGTGTTGTCCGATTAATCAACAAAGTGACTGGTGATGAGCCGGAAAGGGCAGCAGAAGCCGTATCATGCAGGGCTCCACAGGCCATGTCATCTGACCCTCAGTGGAAACTGCAGAGGATTCGTAAGCAGGGTCGTGACATGACTGGTGTTTAGGGGGCGTCTATCTGGCCACTGCATGGAGGAGAGACCACTGCGGCCAAAGTAGACATGGGAAGCGGTTGGGTGGCCACTGTGGTCCCCAGGCGGAGGTGGTAGGGCAGGTACAAGAGGAGATGTAGGATTGGAAAGACCTGGGTTGGGCTAGAAGCACAGGGTGCGGGAGAGGGAGGCGGCCAGGCCAGGACATTGCCCAGGTTTCCGGTGGGTGCAGCCGAATGCAGGAGACCCCATTTACTGAGGGGACTGGAATCGAGGCCCAGGCATTGTGTTCGTTTCTTAGAACTGCTGTAACCAAGGGCCACACACCAGGAAGCTTAAACTGTAGAAATTTATTTATTTAATTTTTCTTCTGGAGCCTGGAAGTCTGGCATCCAGGTATTGTCTGGGCTGTGCTCTCTTTGAAGTCTCTAAGGGAGGATCCATCCTTGCCTCTTCCAGCTCCTGGTGGCCCCAGGTGTTCCTTGGCTGGTGGCAGCATCACTCCACTCTCTCCCTCTGTCTTCACATGCTGTTCTCCATGAATCTCTGTGTCTTCCCGTGGCTGTCTTCTTATAAGGACCCCAGTCATATTGATTAGGAGCCACACTACTCCATTATGACCTCATCTTAACTGCTTACATCAGCAGTGACCCTGTTTCCAAATAAGGTCACATTTGGAGGTAATGGGGGTTAGGGCTTCAGTATAACTTTTGTGGGGGAGGCATAATCCAACCCATAACAGGCGTGCTGCCTTTGAGATGGTTGCAGACCTCTAAGTCAAGATCAGCAGTTGAAGTTCAGAAATGAGGCCTGGGTTCAGATCCAAGATGAACGTGGATGAGATCCTCTAAGGAGAAAATGTTGGGTAAGGAGGAAGAAGGCCTCAGACTCAGTCCTGAGGACCTGCAGAGGCCAAGATAAAGGAGACTGAAAAGGGAATTACATAGATCAAACCTTGTTTTCTTCCACAAACTAGAAAGTTTCCCATCTGGGACATGACCTTAAGAATTCTGGATTCTAGAGGTTGCATTTATGTTACTACTTACTGTTACTCATAATTAAGGATTAATGTAATTTGTGCTCTTGCTATTAAAAAAAACTCTAATCTTTTTTGTAAAGAGAACACACCTTTTTTAATGAGAGGAGTCAACCACTGAATGTCTTCTTTTTTGAGTTTATGATTTCACCTGTCAGTTGCACCCAACAAAGCCTCTCTTGCCAGACGGGCCCCCGGGAGGTAATGAAGGATACTATTATTGTTCCAAGGCAGTAGATAATCGAGATGCACAGTGAAATGAAAGTGGACGGTTGTACACAGGCCAGAGCCAGTGGGCAAATTTCCATGATGCCTGTCCCCTGGGTGGAACCTCCTTCGAAATGAAATGATGTGCTTGTTCAGGATCTTGGTGGAGGCTGAGTGGGGTGCCACGGAGCAAGGGGTATGGGAACCAACACGTGAGTCAGTGGGTTCAGCACTTCCTGTCTGCTCTCCTGGGAGAGGTTTAGAATCATCCACGCGCTACAAACGGGGAAATGGAAGCACCAGGAGATAACCGACTTATCCAAGATCTTGCAGCAGAGCTGGGATGTTTTTCCTCCCCGCAAATATGCCTTCAGTATGGTCTATCTGATCATGGAAGGGAGCCTGCTGGCCCACTCCATTCACATTTACAAGACACAGCGGCTAACTGGGCTGGAGAATAAAGTCCTTAGCCCAGGGAGGCAGGACGAGGAGGCTTTTGTGGCTTTGTGCGTCCTTGGGGGGCTTGGGGTCTTTATCGGCCTCACACATCACTAAACCTGTTGAACCAAAGTCCCCCACTAGGCGGGCGTCGGGGGAGAGATTTTTATTTGGGAAAATATCCCTGGTGGTTTTGATGTTCACCCCTCTTCCAGATGAGGATGGTCTCCGCTGGGCCCTGGTGCCAGAGGTGACACGCTAATTGGATTGGCCCTGACTTTGGCCTTGCTGAAGGGCCTGGTGAGTCTTCAGATCACCTGAAGCTTTAATCGAAGACCTCGGAAGCCTTGATTTCCCATGTGGTAGAGCATGTGACGCTGGGCAGCAGCAAGGCGCTTCAGTTTAGCTGGGTGTTAGGTGGCCTGAGCAGAACTGAGCCGAGCCCTCGGAGAGATCTGGGATTGAATCCTCGCTCTCCTGGTTGTGACTTTGGGTAAATTGTTTTACATCTTTGGGGCTTATTTTCTACATCTAGAAATGGGAATATCTTTCTCATATGGTTGAGAATAACATCAACATTATGAAACAGTGACCCTCCATTATGAAATAATGGAAAGCGTATTGCCTTGCTAGGGTGACCAGCTTGTCCTGTGTGCCCAGGAATTTTCTGGATTAAACCTAAAAATCCCTTGCCATGAGAAACCCTTCAGTCCCCACAAAACTGGGACAGTTGGTCACTCTATGCTTGGCACAAGTTAGATGCTCCATAATAAAGAATGACTAACCTCCCTGTTGCCTTCCCGCAAATCACATCGTGTTGGTACCTACCCGTGAAGCCACCTTTTCCATGAGGCCAAGTGAGGGAAGTCTTCTGTGTCCTTTCTGTGGATGACAGTGCCCTTGAGACACTGTTGAAATGACAACTCCATAAATTCCACCTCTGATCTACACCAGGTTGGGTCTGAAACCCCTTGTGATGTGTGCCCTGCGCTTGCAGAATTGCCGATCCGAGCGGAAGTGCAAACGGTGTGTGTGGAATCTGGTGCAGATTATAGTCTTCTGGGGGAAGCAAATGACCTTATCAGGTGGGCCAGCCAGGTGTTTACTTCTCATTTTTGGGTGAACAGGGCAAGGCACAGAGCTTCCAGAATCTAAATCCTCTGGGTAACAGGAGCTGTGGCAGGTGGCCCTAGGAAAGGTCCCCAGTTCTGTGCAAGGAAATACAGAGCTACCCGTGGGCAATCTATGTACAGAATTAAGCTCCTGAAATTGTGCTAAACTATTTGATTTAAATACTGGTCTATCTAGGGATGAAGACGCAGGCAATGCAGATTCCCATTAATAATGAATGATTTGCTGTATCCTAATCCTGTTAAGCATACAGCTCCTCTGCAAATGTATTAGTGGCAACGTGTGTTTGTGAATTAAGCCGTTGGTGTGTCAGGTTTATGAGCCTAATTGTCTATTCAAAAGGCTATCACTTTATCATGTCATGCAAATTAAAAAGGTCCCTTTTGTTGGAGTGTTTTGTTAATCCTCCACACGATATTTCCTCTTTCTTTCTCATTTTCTTCTTATTGAGCTTTATTAGGATTTAAATGCAACTGAAGCAAATCCTGCCGTTCCGCTGAAATTGATTATTAAAATAACACCGATAATTATACATAGGTACTAGAAAATAACACATATGGCTCACTTGCCGGGAGATTAAGGGTTCCCTCCTCCTCAGCTTATGCGAAAGAAGACACAGGGCACTAAAAATAGAACAGTACAATGTATCTCTGAAATGGGTTAAAGATTTAGTGACTGTTCTACCTCAAGGAAGTTTGAGTGATTTCTGCTAAAACTATCATCTGGATCCACAAATGACACCTGATGGGAAGGTCTGAACAACCCATTTGCTGATATCCTAACATCAGGCACTTCCATGGTTGGGAGTGCTTTCCTGTTTAGCTCTTTTATTCATTTTCTTCCAACTGTGTCTTTTCTTTCTTGAAAGAAAGAAAATCCTTTTACATGAAAAAATTTTGGTGCCTGGTCTCAGTCGCAAAATAGCGCTCAGGGGAAAGCTAAATTCTGCTTGGCTGTACTTGAACACCAAAAGAATTCATTGGTGTTTTTTGAAAGTTAAAAAATAACCTTTAATTAAATTAATTAATTTATTTATTTGCGGTACGCGGGCCTCTCACTGTTGTGGCCTCTCCCGTTGGCGGAGCACAGGCTCCGGACGCGCAGGCCCAGCGGCCATGGCTCACGGGCCTAGCTGCTCCGCAGCATGTGGGATCTTCCTGGACCTGGGCATGAACCCGTGTCCCCTGCAGTGGCAGGCGGACTCTCAACCTCTGAGCCACCAGGGAAGCCCCCCAAAATAACCTTTTCTTTTAGTATGTGTTTAGAAAACTCAAAAGTATCTTTGTTTTTAAACTTCAACTGACTAAGGACTCTGTAACTGCTTTGTTTGAAGAAATTGGCTTTTGAAAAACAAAGGTTAGGGAGTAGAGAAAGTGCAGGCTCAGCACCCTGCCCAGCCGCCTGGTGCATCCCTCCCTGTCACCTTTACAGGGACATCCAGAGAGTCCACATCTGAGTGTTCGTAGTAGTGGACCAAAGGACAGGTGACTGAACTTAGAGCAGGCGAGGAGATGACCCATGAGGGGCACCTAGGAAGTGATGGGGCTGGTTTTTCAAACAGGTGAATGTTCCTTTCAAAACTAATTTAAAGACACTCATGTTGGGAGATTAGAAATATCTTCCAGTTAGGCTCCAATTAGAGTTAGAATCATAGACTCTAAAGATGGAAGGGACCTTCCAGGACATGGTATGGTCCAGACACCATATATGGATGTCTTTATGGTAAGATAGCTTTTTTCCTAGAAAATTGATTGGGTGTTTGAAAATTGCCCAATGCCAGTTAGAGTCAGAGTTGATAAATAAGGTGCCCCACTGAACAGAGAGCTGTTGGTTTTGCCCATCTGATGTTTGTTTTCCCTCTTTTGATGCTGCTCCCTAGCTTTTTTTAGGGGAATCACCCATCCCCTACTCTCAGTCTACAGGGACAGCAAGGGACCCACTCACCTTATGCTCTAGGAGTGGACATGTGCCCCTGGCTTTAGCCCATCAGCAGATTCTCTCTTCTTCATGGTGACTGTTCAGGATTGACATGGCCCAAATGAGCCAGTGAGAGTCAGGCCCAGGGCTTGTGTTGTAACCTCTGGGGTGAAAGGAGGGTGGGTGCCTGGGCTGCTGGCTGCCGTCTTACCACAAGAGAAGAGCCAGCTGGAGAAAAAAGCAAACGCAGAGGAGAGCAGAACCCAGAGCTGGAGAGAGGCCAGAGCTGCCAGCCCTGCCTGCACTTGACTTTCCAATCTTTACTTTTGGTTCAAGCCTGTTGGAGTTGGAGTTTCTGTCACTTAAACATAAAAGGGTTCTGCCTGTTATTGTTGTCAAGCTGGATAAAATACTTTAGAAAACAATATTAGAAATAAAGTATTAGATTAATATTCCTGCAAGACTCTGTAAAAAAGGAATTAACTATTGTTTGTGTCCTCATTGTAGAACCCGTGTCATCATTGGAAGGTAGGATGGTACTGTAGTTAACAGGAAAGGACAGAGTGTGGTGTCCAGACTTAGGGAGAGCTGATTTAAATTCTCCTGGAAATAAGAGAGTCTGTATTTGCAAGTCATAGGTGCCCAATCATGTTAGATCTTTATCTTAAACTCTAAGATGTTATACACCAGCTTCTACACTCCCATCCTGAATTAGTAACTGTTGGTTTAGCTGTTGAGCTGAGGTGGTCCAGAAGAAGCATAAACCACAGTTTTGGAAGGGGGTGTGTTAGTTACCAGTAGCTGTGTAACCAGGAGCCACAACTTTAGTACATTTACCGTCTCACAGTTTTCATGGGTCAGGATGTGGGCAGAGCTTAACTGGGTTCTCTGCTTGGGGTCTCACAAGGCAGCAATCATAATATAGGCCAGGCGAGTTTCTATCTGGAGCTTGGGGTCCTCTTTCAAGCTCACGTGAAAGTTAGCAGAATTCAGTTGCTCTTGGTTGTGGGACTGAGGTCCCATCTTCTTGGTGGCTGTCAGTTGGGGTTACTCTCAGCTCCTTACCATGTGGCCCTTTCACAGGTGCTCTGACAGCATGGCAGCCTACTTCTTCAAGGCCATTGTATCAGTTCTTATTGCTGCTGTAACAAACTACCACAAATGTAGTGGCTTACAACAGCACCAATGTATTACTTTATGCTTTCCGTTCTGCGGAAGTCTGGACACGGCGTGGCTCAATTGGTTTCTCTACTCTGGGTCCCACAGAATGTTGGGATCACAAGGGCTGTGATCCTTTCTGGAGGTTTTGGGGAAGTAGCTGCTTCCAGATTCCCTCTGGTTTTTAGCAGGATTCTGTTCCTTGTGGTTGTAGGACTGAAGTCCCCATTTCCTTGCTGGCTGTCAGCTGGGGGCTACCGTTGACTCCTAGAGACCTTTCTCTGGTCCTTGCACTTGGCCCCTACATCTCAGAACCAGCAATAGTGTGTGGAATCTTTTTATGCTGGGAATCTCTCTGACTTCCCATTGGCTGCATCTCACCTGCCTCTCTTCTGCAGTATTTCTCTGACTCTAGCCAGAGAAGTTTCTCTGCTTTTAATGGCTTATGTGATTAGATTGGGCCCACTCAGATAATCCAGGATAATCTCCTTGGAAGTCTGTAATCTTAATGGCATCTGCTGAATTTCTTTTGTTATGTAATGAGTTCCTGGAATTAGGGCGTGGACATCTTTGCTGGGGTGGGGGGAGGATTATTCTGCCTACCAAGGCAGTCAAAGAGAATCTCATTCCGTGGCTAGAATGGAGATAAGATGTGATGTAATCACAGGAAAGATTATCCAGTCACCTCTGCTGTTCTCTGTGGGCCAGAAGGACGTCACAGGTCCTGCCTGCACTCAAAGGGAGGGGACTACACAAATCTGCGACTCACAGGGGTCACGTAGGTGTGTCCACTGCAGGGGATTAGCTGGGAGCTGGGTGGCCTTGTGGTTGTTGGGCCAGGTGGCCTTTAAGACCAGTGCTCCAGTGAGAGAGGGAGGGAGGTTTTCTTCCATCCTTATCACTCAGGTCAGCTCCAGGCAGCTTTCTCTTGTCTGAGTCTTCCCTCTGCTTTATTACTGCTTCTCCCCACCTGTGTGGGTTTGGTTGGGAATTTTGAGGTTTCCTTTGGAGTGGCCTGGCCAGACCTTACTTTTACACTGTACACCTGCAGAATCTATTGTTCTGGGCTGAGAAGAGAGAGAGAGCCTAAGGTTTAGATGGGGGGTTGCTTGTGCCTGAACGAGGGTTGTGCTGGGGGACATGTAGTGCGTGCTGTTGGGTCCTCATATAGGGCAGACTCTTGGCCCTACCTGCCCGGGACAGCCTGTGGAGGCGAGGGGATGCGGGCATGTTGCGGGAGAGTGGGGTGGTCCTTCCTACCCTGGGGGACCCCTGAGGTGGGCATTTAAAGCTGCACACGGAGGTGTTGTGCTGAGAGTCCTGTCTCCTCGGCCTCATTCATGCTGGCTACGTTTCTCAACCCTCTCTTCCCATTTCTCCAAAAATCATTTGCAAAAAGGTATTCTTACTGACATTCCTAACCATTCAGCAGGGAACCAGTGATATAGCCCCTCTTAGGGTGTGAATGAGCCCCAGTCTTCCGGAGATAATAGTTTGGCTGCAGTCTCAGTTACTGCAAACTGGGGGTCTTTGTTAAGTAGAGGTTTATCACAACTGCAGCAGAAAAGAATACAAAATGCCATTAAATGCAAATACAAAAGTGTTCCTGGATTTACATTCTGCAACGAAACACATTATGTTCCTCCCCCAAAGAGTGGTACTTTTTTTGTATCTTTTCTGAAATAGACTGTTTTGCATTTTGTCTTATCTAGAAAACAGCCAGTTTATGCCTCCCCTGCCTTCCACCTTATTCAGGCTTTTCGGGAGTTTTGAGTTGTGTGTGTGTGTGAGTGTGCGTGTGCTTGCTATGTGTGTACATGTATGTGTTTACGGCTGGTAATCTTTATGATAGGTGGGGTGCAGAAATGTACTCTCTTTAAATGAATTGAATAACATACTAAAATATTGTCCCTAGCCATTGTCAATTTTATGCTGAATGGAGGTAAGCCATGAAGTGGCAGCTGTCATTTTGTATTTCCACTTAATAGTGGAATAGCTCAAACAGCTCCCCGTCTTTAACAAGACCCAAATCGACTCATCTTCCGTGTGTGGGAAAGAGATGAAGAAAATACACACATGCCCTGCTGGATCTGGGTGCAGGTTTTGTCAGCACCATGAACTTGTTGGGGATCAAATGTCTAACTTAAGATAAAACTCAAAGACAGAAACTAGGGAATTCCCTGGCCATCCAGTGGTTAGGACTCTGCCCTTCCACTGCAGGGGGCACGGGTTTGATCCCTGGTTGGGGAACTAAGATCCTGCAAGCTGTGCAGCACCGCCAAAAAAAAAAAAAAAAAAAAAAAGGCAGAAACTGTAAAATGTGATGTGATGCTCTTGGTTCAATGGTTTTATGGGCAGATTAATTCTGAGATGTATTTAACCAGTCTGGAGTATCAGAGATTTTGATAGATAAGAATAAGAGCTCTAAAAGGATCCTTTAATAAATTAAGACTTATTTCAATGTCTTATTTTGGCCCTCTGATGGAGCCCTTTCATCCAAGTGTCTAGGCTTTCCATCATTCTTTAGATAGATACCTTATATCGTTTAAAAAATCCTGAACACTGAGGCTCAGTATGCTTTCTTTCCTCTTTTGACCTGATTTGTCCTCGTAGCCACTCACTTGCTCCTCTCTTTTGCCGTGAAGACTGGTATATGGAAGAGAAACTCAGGTCAATGGTGACTTTTGCCCAAGGTCCCAATGTTCCCAAGTGGAGACAATGCAGAGGATGCAAAGTGAATGACGCATTTGCTGTTCAGTTTCTATTAAGATGCATTTGCTGACTTATTAGTAAATAGGCAGGTGCCCCCATAGCTGAGTGGAATGAATTTGTGGGGAGGGGGGCTCCCCGGTGTTCCCAGTTGCCCTGTGCACGTTGCCTAATGTTCTGGGCTCTGCAGAACATTCAAAAAATTAACATGCTCACCAAATATGTTTTTCTTGCTCGTTAACTCGATAAAGCCCACTGATTTTTTAGAATCACAACAGCAAGTTGTAAATGATGTATGAAATGAAAAATCTTTTCTCGCCCAGTGAACAGGGAGAGAGAACTGACAATGCTTTCTCACTGCAGCCGCTTGCAATCACATCTAAATGCAGAGATGGCCACATACCAGCGGTGACCTCAGAAGGCCTCCGGGATGAGCATGTGGTGAGCTCACGGTCAGACCCTTGCGTCC
The DNA here is from genome assembly GCF_059928025.1 of Delphinapterus leucas. Classification (NCBI taxonomy): domain Eukaryota; kingdom Metazoa; phylum Chordata; class Mammalia; order Artiodactyla; family Monodontidae; genus Delphinapterus; species Delphinapterus leucas. The sequence continues at coordinate 85,949,735 of NC_143140.1, read as the reverse complement.
CCAGGATCTCCTCCCCTCCTTCACATACTCCGCTGGAGCCCAGAGAGAATGTGGTTGAAAGAAATGCCACAAGTGACCCAGTTGTCTGCCCTCTGGGGACAGGGACGGCCTGGGTTCTGTTTAGAAGTCAGGACCCCCCTTGGGGGCCACTGGTGTTTGAGGCTTAATTTGAGTCATACAGTTGCAGTGGCTGTAATATGTCGTTCAGCTGCTGCTGTTTACTCACTTGATAAACTAACACCTATTTGCAAACCCATATACCCAGCACTGGGCCAGGCGTTGTGGAGGACAAAATAGACATAAAATATAAATATGTAAAAGATAAAAACCCAGCTCTGCACTCAAACTGCCTATAAGTCGACAAAATGGTGAATTTACTGAACATTTCTCCCCTAGATGGAATAATTTTATTCTTATTGTTGCCCTTGTGGTGCTATTGCAGTGATTCATATATAAAAATTGACAGTGTATTATATATTCACCCACTTTTGTAAATAGTATGCATTCGTTGTTTTGAGAAATGGGGAAAGACTGAAAAATGGAGGCAGGCGGTTTTCGCTGGTTCCATCTCACGGGGATGGACCAACATTAACCAAACTCAAAAAGGCTGATGTGTAGACCAGAATGCTGATTTAGTGTTTTGAAATGTGCTCATGACCTGGGAAGGTGCATTATAATCAGAAGATGGCAGGTGAACATGGACTTCTAACAAGGTGCTCTGAGAACCAGCCCTGGTCATCTTTCTCAGAGAAGCTGGCCTGCCCCTCGGATGGCTGTTGGGCACCTGGACCAGGTAGCCCTCCTGTGTCAGTCAAGTCTTGGGGCTCTTCTTTCTTTGTTTCCATGACTGTCCATCCGTCCTGACTGATGTATTCTTTCTTTAGATATTTAACCTCGTTAGCCAGGTGACTGTCATGTCCTACAAGCCTATGGGGGTCTTTCTTTAATTTTAGGAGCCTTTGCATGTCTCTTTGGTCTGCAGATACCAACTTTATAGTTCATCTGTAAGAGGAAATGTCTCCAAATTTGTGCACCCCGTTTTGTCCCTGTCACCTTCTACTGTATAGTAACCATCACGACTTACTCACGGTGCTGTAATGGAGTAGACGACACCCAGTTTGGGAGTCTAGAAGTCCCCCAGGAAACCGTGCTCCATCCCCGCAATGAATAATAACTATGGATTTTAAGATTGGCTTTGGGTTTGGGGTGAATTATCTTTATAATATCTGGGAGATTGTCTTTACCCATTTAATCCAGTTGCTTTAATGGTAGCCATTGAGCAGCTTGCTGGTACATGAATGTAAATGTATTAATGTCTTCTTGGGAGAAGTCACAGACATTCTGGTCTCTGGACCAGAATGGCCAGGTCATGGCTTGACTGTCCTGATCTTCTGTCCATCTTAATGGTCACTGTTGTATTTCTACACCATCGGTTGTTCTCACGGTTGCTATCCTGTCCCTCAGTGATTGAAAAGGTAGCTGAAATAACTAGATTGCCTTGCCAAGGTTGATTCTGGTGGTTGTGTATGTATGCGTTCTGACTCCTCGTAATCAAAAAAAGCCAATAGTTCAAAAGCTTCCTATGTTTTCATCAATACATTGAATGTATCCGGAAAAAGGCTGTATTCTAGGATGAGAAGTCTGTCATTGACGTCAGTTGCTCTGTAAATGCCAGGAAGACATTCGTCTTGGGGATCAAGTATAACCACATTGGTAGAAGATAGAATTTCCACATTTCAATAGTCGCAGAAATTACTCCATTACTTTCCGCGCCCTCTTGCCCCCCACAATGGCAATGCTTCAGAGCCAATTCCATTTTGCACAAAGATTAGCAAATACCAGTCTGAATCTATGCAGATGTCTACATAATTACAACATAGGAAATAACATTTTTAGACAGTGAAAATCTGGATAATCCCTAAGATGAAGTTATCTCAGAGGCCATAGGAAGCATGTAGTTTTGAAACATCGTTTGCCTTGAGGATTTCACACTGACAGATGGGGATGTTTGGGCAGGTGGAGGACCCAGAGGAGAAGGCAGATGTCCTGGCAGTGGCTGACAAGCCCCCTTCACACATTAAATGCTTGGAAGGAGGATGTGGACCTTGCTTGGAGTCCCTTTACAACCACAAGAGGAGTGGAAATTGAACATGGGCTATAGAAGCTTAAAGAATTTGGCAGAATGACTATAAAAGTGAAATGTCTGCTCTAGAAAAATCTTACCTTTGACCGTAGATTTATCCCTAAGAATGTCTGCAGTGTTTAGATGCTTCCTGTCACCTGGAATGGGCACGCTCTCAGTTTCATTTTTCCTCTTAAAGAAGTTCTGAATGTAAAATGTCCTGGGAGTCCCCTTCTGTGGACTTAATCTGCCTCAATAGCCCGGGCCATCCCGAGAAAAGCACATTGGGTTTTGCTGTTTACATATCTTGACAAACTCAGCCTCTGAGGCAATGCATATCGAACCAGCTGGAAGGACATTAAAATGAAAAGCTAGCATCTTTCCTGTTCAGTGAAATATTCACTTCAAGGCAAACTCGCCACTCAGCCTGAATTTAAAAGATGCTGCTTGAATACAAGTTGGAGTTAGTTTGAAAGTTAGTTCACTGCAGAATGCCCTGTAATCAAAGGGGACATTGCCCCTTAAATTTTGAAAGTGTCAGACATGCACCCCACCCAGTAGGACTATACTGGTGACAGAGGATAAAATACACATGCATATTTATAACACTTTCCTAGTGTTTCTAGAAAGCCTTCTAGGAACTCAAAAGCTTTACTAGTATTACCTCGGGGACTTCTGATGTTGGGGGAGTCCCCCTAGACCGCCTGGTTCACCTCTTTGCCTCCAGGCAGCCTGATCTAGACAGGTTCCAGCCTCTCCTCCTGCAGTCTCTGGGGGAAGGGAACTCACAACCTTTATGATAACCCATCTAATAATGATATTCCTCTGTTATCCTTTAAGCACATTTGTTCTTCTCTCTTTAAAAGAGACTTTAATAGTCTGATCACAATTTATACACTCAAGGCGGTTTTAAAGTCACCTTCTCAGCATGCTTTTCTTAACTTAAATCCTACAAGCCATTTTCCTCAGGTCGTACTTTTGGACCATGGATTTGATTTCTTTGTTTTCCTTGGGTGGGGTGGGGGCCAGGGGAGTGGGCGATGGGTGTTTAAGGGCGAGGCGTCTGGGGTCAGATGGACATCAGTTTGAGTGTCAGCTCCAGTATTTCCTGGATGTGATTTGGGGCAAATTACTTGGCCTCTTTAAGCTTTGGTTTTTTCATCTGTAAAATGGAGATAATACAGTTGTGACTCACTGAGTTGTTGTGAAGATTTAATGAGACGATAAAGAATTTACACCACGCTGGGCACGGAGCTGTTTCCTCCACTACGTTATTTTCAGACACGGCCTTCCTCATATTCCAAAGAAAATGTGCTTTTGAGAAGCTGTGCAAGAGTTCCAGTTTGAAATCAGGGTAGGGGTTTGGGTCCTTTATGTCTGGCACCTGTTCTGACTGGTCCTGATTTCTTTCCATGTGGTCACTGTTCTTCCCATACCAGTTGTCAAATATTTAGAAATGTATGAATTTTAAGTCAAGCTTGGAGCTAGCTAAAAGAGTATGTAATCGTCTTGAAGACATTATGCTAAGTGAAATGGCTCAGTCACAAAAGGAGAAATACTATGTGGTTCCACGTAGATGAGGTACCTAGAGGAGTTGAATTTACAGAGGCAAAAAGTAGAGCGTGGTTGCCAGGTGTGTTGGGCGGGAGGGAGGAGAGTGAAGAATTATTGTTCAATGGGTACAGAATTTCAGTTTGGAAAGACGAAAAAAGCTCTGGAGATGTCTGTACATGCACAGCAATGTGAATGTACTCAATGGCATTGAACTCTACATTTTAAAATGGGAAACTTTATGGTATTGTATTTTATCACAATAAAAAAGAATATATAAGGAATAATTTCATTTCTGCAGACAGAAACTCCTTTCATACTGCAAATCATCAGTTCTTTAGTTTTGCTGAGGCATATTTTCACATATTAGGCAATCAGTCAATCAACCAAAAAAGTATTCCCTACTTGCTCTACGTTAGGATGTGTCAGAGAATCACAAAAGTAGTGAAAGGCAACCCTCCTGCCCGTATAGTTGGGGAAAGTCTGTACTCAGGCAAACAGAGGGGAAAACAGAAGATGGTCCTGAAGGAATCAGCTCTGTGCTCCCGAGATCCCTGAGAAAGAGGCAGGGGAAAGAATGTGACTCGGAGGATGAGGGAGAAGGTTGAGATGGGAAGGTACCTGGCTGGAGCAGGTCCACCTTCCAGCCAGGAGAGAAGGGGAGCCCCTCAAGGTGAGAGAGACGCCCCGCCCAAGGCAGGGCGAGCTGTCTCAGTGCAGCACCCAATCAAGTGGGAAAATCAGAGGCTTTCATGGGGCCTGGGAAGCCAGGCAGAGGGCTTTAAAGGGCCGTCAACAAGGAGCCAGTGTTGAACTGGAGAAAACAAGCCGTGCTTCAGCAAAGTTTGTCAGTGGCTAGGACTGGGCTGCGGAGAGGGGATGGAGTTCAGAGTGGCCTATCTTTTTCGCTGTGGGGCTGCACTGTTTTTGAGGACTTGTGCAATTCCTTTTGTCCAGATGGCCCCCTACCTTGATTTGGATTTCTCTGTCTCCAAGAACCTGCTGAACGTATCTAAACTCTCTCCCAAACCGCGTTTCCCTCCCAATTTCCCGGTTTCTGTTTTGGCAACATGTTTCAGACTCACACACTTGAAATACTGATACTGTCTTGGCCTCCTGCCTCTCCTTCAATCTGCATATTGTAGACATCAGATCATTCTGTTTTTTGTTCTTTTTTTTGACGGAGGCCTGGTTGCAAGGGTAGGTAGTCTAGTGTTATGGAAACGAAGGAGAATAAGAACTTAAAAGGAGCCAAAGGATTTGGCAATAAGGTAATCACTGGTGACTCTTCTGAAATTGTTTTTTTTTTTTTTTTTTTTTTTGTGGTACGCGGGCCTCTCATTGTTGTGGCTTCTCCCGTTGCGGAGCACAGGCTCCGGACGCACAGGCTAAGAGGACATGGCTCATGGGCCCAGCCGCTCTGCGGCATGTGGGATCTTCCCGGACCGGGGCACGAACCCGTGTCCCCTGCATCGGCAGGCAGACTCTCAACAACTGCACCACCAGGGAAGCCCTGAAATTGTTTTTAGTGTAACATTAGGAGTGTGTGTTGAGACCATAAAGATGAAGCAGGGGATTGGTAAGCAAAGTGGCAGAGGAGGGCACAGCACCTTGCATAGATTTATTCCTGATAGGATGTTTGTTCACTTCAAGGGCAAAAAAAGCAAGAAGATTCTTATCAAAAAAATGCAGCCCAGCATCTCAGCGTTTTCGCTGCCTTCCTTCTGCACTCCCTGGGGGGAGGCGGCGGTCGGTGTTGAGGGCAGAGTACCCTGCCCTCCTCTTCTGTCTGCAGTACACGAACACACACCTGAACTTTACTGCTGCGCAGAGACACGTGGGCTTTCTGTCTAGCAAGGCCTTGGCATCACACACGGTCCAGATATAAAGAATACTGCAGCTTCCCCCTCCATGCTGCTGTTGTCCAGAGTGTTCACCTTCTTGAATTAAATTATTGATGAATTTTTGAGCGTTACTGAAGTCATTATGTGTTTTTCTCGTTTTCTTAGTCCATTGTTGTCAAAACCACAACTATTAATGACCCAAGAAAGCGAAGGAGAAAAACTAGAAACTTGATTTTCTGGACGATGTCATTCTCATTGCTGTCTAGGTTGTCTCTTTACACTCGGCCCTTCCGCCCAGGCTCTTGGACAGCACCAGACAGAGCTGCTAACAGCAGCAAGCGTCTCCTTCAGCCACTTGCCCCAGACCCTCCAGGTGACTCTCCACTTCACCTGTTCCTGCTCTTCCGAGCCCTGGCTGTGGACTCATGGCTGCACACTTGCTGGGGCCTGCGACCACTCAGATTCCTCCTTGGCTTCTCTTGTAGAAGCTTCGGGTCACTCTGCACCCCCCCCCCCGCCACCCTGTGGCGTGGGCCTCCCCAGAGGTCTCCAGGGCTGGTCTTGGCAGAGAGAAAACCACTCTCTGGGCTGGGCCCTGCCTCCTTTTCTCTGGATGTCAGGTGAAGGTTAGGATGTGGTAAGATTCAGTGCATTACAGATATGACCTCATTAAAAACAAACAAGGCTTCCCTGGTGGCGCAGTGGTTAAGAGTCCGCCTGCCGATGCAGGGGACACGGGTTCGTGCCCCGGTCCGGGAGGATCCCACATGCCGCGGAGTGGCTGGGCCCGTGAGCCATGGCTGCTGAGCCTTTGTGTCCGGAGCCTGTGCTCCGCAACGGGAGAGGCCAGAACAGTGAGAGGCCCGCGTACCGCAAAAACAAAACAAAACAAAAGAAAACGTGAGTCAGACTGTGTAACTTACCCGCTTAAAACTGTCCCCAGGGACTCTTACTCCACCCCTCTGAAATCCTTTACTCTGGTCACCCCGACTTGCCTTCCACTCCCTGGAAAGTCTGTCTGTCTGTCTGTCTGCTCTCTCTCACCGCTGAGCCCTTTGCAAGCAACCACTCCACCTCCATTTCCACCCTGGAGAGTCCCCAAAGCATGAAAGACATCACGTGGGGGCCATGCCTTGCAATCCAGGCTGGATGGGAGATCTGAGGAAGCTCGTGGGTGTTCCAGAAGGACAGTGACAACAGTTCATGGGGAAGGGAGTGAAGTCTGGGATCAAGTATATGGTGGGGCCTCTCAGCAGAGGGATCTCTAAAGATAAGTGATAGGGATTGTTTCCAGAGTGTCCAGCATTTGGCTGCGGAACTCTGAGGTCACTGCTGAATTGTTGCAAGGGCTTTGTGAATCCAGACATCACCTATAGAATGAACAAATGTTTCACATACAACTCTTTCATGTATACTGATACTGTAATTAATAAAATATAAATTTACTTTAAAGTATAACTGAGTTCAGTTACTTTTAAACAAATTATGATGTGTTTTCTCAAACAACGCCTACTAAAACTATAATTTGAAGTGAGTGGACTCAGATTTTCAATAAATCTAAGTTTGAATCCTAGCTTCTCCATTATGTGATGGTACTTAACCTTTCTATCTCTTCTGCTTCACCTATTGGATTGAGTTTATATAATTCCAGCATCATCATATTGTCGTGAAGTTTAAATGACAGAGTATATATTACAAGTTATGAATACGCTCCACAACAGTTGAATGCAAGAAATGTGTGAGATTCCTTTCTTTTTTTGAAAACCAAACAGCAGAAAGCCCTGCCAACCACCAAAAGGCTGTGCAATTCAATCGCAGGATTCTGTGATGTTCTTGTTGCAAAATATTTAACAACTGGGTCTCTGAGTCTAGTTTGGACACAGATATTGGTTGATATTTTCATTTTCATTGGTGAGTTATATGACAGTGAAATAGTAAAGCTGTGTTTCGGAACTTCATTAGTTTGCAGCGTCACTGACGTAAGTATCTTCTTTACTGAACTGGAAAATAGTTTTGAATATTAGAAGAACATTTCTTTAATTTTTTGTGCTATTCAAACACAACTACAGGCCACATATGCAACACATATTTAAGTTTAATCTGCATTATTAACATTTTCTCCATCACTTCCTTAAGTCTAGACTGGGGGGTCAGCAAAATTTTTCTGTAAAGGAACATGTAGTAAATATTTCAGACTTTGCAGGCTATATAGTCTCTGTTTCAACTACACAATTCCACTGTTGCATAAAAAAAGCAGGAAATGCAGCCATAGACAAAGCATAAAGGAATGGGCCTGGTTGTGTTCAAATAAAACTTTATTTAGAAAAATAGGTGGTGGGCTAGATTTGGCCTGTGGGCCATAGTTTGCTGATTCCTGGTCTTATAACGTCAAGGCTTGATTGGTAGGGATTGCTGATTTTTATGGTGTAAATACTCTCATCAAGGCTGGTACCAAGCTACTGATGTGACATCACTCCACACAGAGTTGGCAAGAGGTGTGCAGCAGGCCCCATGACGGTATTTCTATCGTTCAGGTACAGCCAAGGTAAAAGACTCCAAGAGCATAGATTATAGTCCAATGTAGTCAAATACTTAGGAAGTGTGAGTTTTAAGTATTTATTGCTTTTTGTACTTAATATAATTTATTTAATTGTAAGTTTATATGATTTAATTTTTAATGATGACATGTTTAACAACTGGCTCACAAAATTCCTGAAAATTTAACAATTGACCCTCGTGAGCCAGTATGGCCAGCGGCAGTAGAGCCTGGTTGCCTTCCCCCACCACAGGATCACATAAAAGTTCCATCCATACGAGGTGTCAGAAAACAGACGGGAAGCTCTAAAAGTCTGCCACCCAAGAGTGCCAGTGTAGTAACCTGGCCCAGGCTGGTGGTGCTGTGCTGTTTATGGTCAGCGGAGCATAGCGCTCTCACTGCAGCTCTTCAGGCGTCAGTTCTTAGCGTCCAGCCTCATCAGAGCAGTGCACAGGCCCTGACCCCTTGTGGAACCCACCCTTTTCAGTCATCTCCATTTCCCCCTCATCTGGAGCTTCATTCCCTCCCCCAGGCAGAAGCACCTGGAGGCACCTCTCCTCCTAGGTCTCTGTGTGCACACGAAAGCCTGGGGTTGAGGGGCTTATTTCCAGGTGCCTGGCTGACTTCTGTGCCTTTGTCCCTCAAATAGGAGGGATGATAAAGCCCCCTCACCTGTACGCCTCCCCCTGTGTCCAGGCGGAGTGAAAAGAGAAAGGGAAATATAGTACCGCTCATTCTTTTGAGATTCCTTTTGCAGTGAGAATAAAATAGGAATTATTTAAAAAATTATCTGGCTACCTGTTTCTCCTGGTTAGAGCAGTGTTAGCTATAATTGTTCGTAAGTGTTAGCTATCATTGTTAATACATAGAAGAAACTGGCTCTCTAGCGTTTACAATAAATTCCACAGTGAAATTAAAAAAAATAGGTCAAAGTAAAGGAAACATTGGCTCAAGCCAAATGTATTTAATTTAGATTTCTAAAAATGCCTAATGAGAGTAGGTACTTTAGGCCCAAGTATATATCAGTGACACTAGCTTATACAGAATTTGAGAAAATCAGAAAACTGGTGGGAAGGTGCCGGCTAGTTGCTTTCAATTCAGGGCATGTGGCAAAACTGGGTCTTCAACTTCACCGGTAAATAGGCATTTTCCTTATTTTGTTTTTGTTTCGTAACGCAAGTACCAATATTTAGGCCACAATAAGTAGATATTAAGTTTGATCTCTTCCAAATATCTTAGGGAGGCATAGTTTTTCTTTTCTTTATTGTGAGGTGTACTCATTGATAAATATTATTGCCCTATTACAGGCATATAGCAAACCCAGCGCGGCCCCTAATTCTGAACTTATGTGTCCCAGAGGCAGTGCACAAGCCTGGGGAAAGTTAAATATAATGCAGCGGGCACCCAGCTGCTAGTCTTCAGACTTTGTCCTCACATTTAATATACCTCAACAGCAGCGATTTGCAATGTTTTTTCTCTCCCATCTGGATTCCTTATTGGCCTCCCAACTTCAGCTGACTTCCATCTTCCCTTTCTCCCACCTGCTCCTTTTAAGAAAAAGTAATAGACTATTTTTAAGACTATTTTTTGGCTCCCAGAAAGATGGAGCAGAGAATACTGAGCTCCTGTATACATCACCTGCACAGTGGCCCCTGTTGTAACCTCTTGCATTAGCGTGGTAACTTTTTTACGATTGATGAACCAATATTGATACATTTTATTAACTAAAGTCCATTGTTGAATTAGGCTTCCCTCTTTGTGTTGTACATTTTATGGGTTTTGACAAAAGTATAATGTCATGTATCCACCATGACAGTCTCATACAGAATCCTTTCACCTGTGTTCCACCTATTCAACCCTCCCTTCCTCTGAATCCCTGACAACCACTGATCTTTTTATTGGTTCTAAAGTTTTGCTTCCTTCCTCTCTTTTAAAATTAATTAATTAATTATTGCTGCATTGTTCTTGCTAATTGGATAGGCCACTTAGTCTTATCTCACCACCTCCATTCTAGAACTCATTGCTCCAAGAATTGCAGTTTCACTATTGCAGATTTTGTATATAAACCAGAGAGTTCTATATAAAGGAAAATACTTAAATCCTTTCTAATTTAATGTGGTTTCCTATCTCTTTTAGGAAACTTTTTCCTTGAGTATCTACCCACAGTTTCAATTAGGTCTAATAAAGCATGTCAAAGCTGGGAAGCAGATCTGAAGCAAACCTATTTTGCAAGCCCATTTTCTCCTTTAATTATTTTGAGCCGCGTGTTTCTAGTGCCTAAATTATGCTCCCACTTCGCATAAATGGGGCCCTTCGGAAGATGCAGTTTCTCTTTGAGGTTCCCAAGGTATCATTTACCGTGCTACAGCTTTAGTTAATTGAAAGCATCTTTCTTAGATCTTGGAGCTGATGGCTTACTCTGTGCCCATCTGCCTAAAGTGAGTTATACTTAAAGGACAGGCAGTTTGCATGTGTAATTAAGTCATATGTAAATAGTAGTAATCCCCTTTTCTTGGGCTGTTAGACCTGGTCCAATGTGAAACTCCAGTGGGAGTTCCTTAGGTAAATATACAGTCTTGAGAATCACCACATAGAGAGAAATGTTATATGAAGCAGTATGCCATATTTAATTTTAATATTAGCCTATGAGATTAGCAGAGATGAAATTTACCCTGGGAAAGAGAGCTGACAAAGTTCACCCAAAAGGGGAAAAATCTCTTTGATTTTCAAATTTTGCATAGAAAAGAATTCCTTCATTCCTTCTTTTTCTTCTTCCTTCCCTCCCTGCCATATGGGATGCCAAGTCCTCTCTTAAACTCTTAAGAGGCTGAGATTTGGGGCCTGTGGTCATGCCTGAAGGGTATGATGGAAGCAGAGGGGCCATCTAGTTTGTGGCCGTCCTCACTGAGATATAGCCTGGCCTTCTTTATAAAGACACAGAGTATGAAGTGCATGATGCTTTGCCCACGACTGTGTCACTTGGGGGCATATTTTGATCTCCGTTGCCTTGCTCTCAATCATTGGAATCTCTTTCTTCTCTCTCTTTAAAAATATTTTTAATAGACTGTATTCTGTGTTTGGTAGACGTCCTCATGGACTTTAATAAAGCTTTCAAACATGAGGAACCAGATTGGCTGGGGCAGTTGTTTTTCCTTGTTTCAGTTGATAACCAGCTCTGTTTATTTATTTGTCATAGTTTTGCTTGATCTTACAAGGCACTGAAAACACAACTCCTATTAGCATCGCACTGAATCCATTACATAAAGATCTTGTGTATGTCTCCTGGTGGGGCAGGCCAGAGAAGGTTCTGGAATGTGGCAGCACAACACCACTGATGATCCATACACAGGGGAGCAAAACCCCATGGGTTATCTATGAGTTCAGATGGCTCTAGACTCTTTTTTCCTCCCTTGCTTCAGTGGGCTGGAGAGCTTCTGCCTTTGGTCATAGCTCAAGATAAGTTATTTAATGTGCCACCCTTGAGCTGTTCTGGTTTCTGGGTGAGGTACATTGGAGAGTTTGGTGTGAAGAGTGTTACACGGTGAGCATTTGAGCTCATTAGATTTTATTTACAGTTTGCAGATCCTTTCTTATACCTAGAAATGCAAGAGAACTGATTTTACTTTTTATTAAACAAAATAAAACAGAAACAGAGCCACAACAAAGCCAACTATTTTTAGACTGAGAATTTTATGTTGCTTCTGCCCACACAGCACCAAAAAAATTTTCATCCTGTTTATACCCCAACTTCAAGAACATTTACAGCCTTGACTGCTTTTGGAATTTGAAGTACAAGTGCTGGAAATCACATTTTGTTGAATACCTGTTTGCACACCTCAGTTCGAGCACTGGCTACAAGGCATTGCAATTCTTTGTTTATATGTCTGTCTCCTTCGATAGACTGTGAGCTACTTGAGAGCAGTTACTGGGCCACTTCTCCATCCATCCATCCATCCATATGTCCACCCATCCATCTCTCCTCAGCATTTATTGAGCGCCTATCACGTGGGAGGTACCGTGTTTGGCACTAGGAATTAAGCCATGAGTAGGAGATTGTTTTCCTCTCCCCTTTGTAGTCTCAGCATCTAGCACAATGCCCTAACTAGTGGTCGGTTAAGAAATGTCCATTGAATGAATGAATGAACTGATGACTTGTTACAGCTTACTCCTGATGCAGTGATCTGGCTTCTCACATGAATTTCCTCTGGTTGTCTGGAACAGGGTGGGCTCCTTGGAGCTGGTCCTCTCTGCTGGGCGTGCCCAGTCTCCTGCCTCTTTTGATCTGATGTGTCCAAGGCTAACAGAATTCCAGAACTCTGTTCTGATCCAAATTTTGGTTTCAACTCAACCAGTGGGTTGGAGGCAACTGGATCTTAGAAGATAATTTTGCTCTGGGCTAGTGAATCCTTCTCCTTCCTCGTGAACTATTGTGCTGGTGCCTTTTGAGAGTCTGAAGTGATAATGAACGTTTAATGCACAATAAACACTATTTAGTCAATTTATCCTTTTTTTCTTTTTTAAAACTCAGTGTAGACTACTGATTCTCAAGGTGTGGTTCCAGGATCCTTGGAGGTACCCAAAACTCTTATCAAGGGGTTCACAAGGTCCATACCATTATATTTGCCATTTTTACTTTTATCCTCTCGTGAATCTAGAGCAGTTTCCCAGAGATCAAATGACATGTAATTTGCAATAAATTAAATGCAATGGGTATTCAGTTCTTTTCTGTTAAGCCAACATTAAGAGATTTGCAAAAAGATAAAATAATACCATTCTTCTTACTACAGTCGTTTTTTGTTTTGGAAATAGAATTTTATTATTTATGTTAACATGTGATGGGTTGTCACTGCTATTTTTAGATGAATTTTAAAAATTCTCATTTTGAATATGGTAGACATTAATAGACATATTAATAGAGGGAACCAACTAAACAGAAGCTCTTTGGGGGCTTCAATAATCTTTAAAAGTGTAAAGGGATCCGAGACCAGAATGTTTGACAATCGTTGATGTAGATTGATATAACTGTGTGTGTGGGCTTTGCAATCATAGGGCCTGAGTTTACCCACTTTACCACTTACAATCTGCTGGCTTTACCACTAAGTACTCTGTGACCTTGGGTAAGTTACTTACCTTCCTTTGGCTTTAGTTTTTCATTGGTAAAATGAGGATAATAGCACTCATTATCTAACTCGCTGATTTGTTTAGAGAATTAAATGAGATAATACACACTAGATACTTTGAGTAGGGCCTGGCACAGAGTAAGCACTGATTAGTTATTAACTTATGACAGTGTTTTAAATATATATTTAATATATATTTATTTTAGAAAATTTAGAGAATATGGATAACTATTGGAAGAAAATGAAAGTCACCCATGCTCTAACTACTCAGAAGGAGCCATTGTTTATCTTTCGGTGTCTTTCTTTCCAATTCTTGTGGTTGTGTGTCTGTGTATTTGGTCTTTACACAAAATTCCATGCCCTACATTGTGTAACATATTCTCAGCAATCTGTTATATAGTCTTATGAAACATGATTTTTCATAGCTGTATATTACTTATATTTCATTTTATAGTCAATATATGCCATAATAAATTTAACCCTTCTCCTTTTAGACTGGGTCCAATTTTTCACCCTTATAAATAAAGCACAATTAACATTCCTGAACATAAATCTCTGTCCATGTGATTATTTTTTTAGGATAAATTTGCAAAAGTATAATTACTGGGCAAAAACTCCTTATGGATATTTCCAAGTTGCTATTTGGAAAATTTGTATCCATTGCATTCTCTTCAACAGTGTATGAGAATGTCCATTTTATGGTGTAAACATTTGCCATCATTTAAAATTACTGGTTTATTTTAAAATTATTTTTGCCAATCTGATAGGGCAAAATAGCATAGAATTAAAAAATTTTTTGCATACTCATTAATTACTAATGAGTATAATTTTTGGAAATTTGAATTTTCGTTCTATGCATTGATGTTAATTTCCTTTGAATTTTAAAAAGTGTGGTATATTATTATTGTATATAACTCCTATTGATTTGTACGAGGTCTGTAACCTTTATCTATTAGACTTATGGCAAATAATTTTCCTGGTTTGTTGGTTGACAATTTTTTCCTTTTAAAAATATGCGGAAAATGTTTTGTGAAAAATTTTACATGGTCAGATCTTTTTGTCTGTTTAAAAAATTTTTTCTTCCCTTGCTTTTATGCTTAGAAGGTCCAGTCCTATCTTGAGTTTAACCACATTTGTGACTTATATTTTCTTTTCTCTCCCTTTTTCTTAGTTGTCCTTCATCCTTCCTTTTCCTCTCCCTGTCTCCCTCTGTCCCTGTATCTGTCTGTAACATTAACTCTTTTACACATCTCGATTTTATGTTGTTGTACAGTTGAATTTCAGCTCAAGCTTCGTTTTTGTTTCAAAATAGCCAATCTTCTTAATAAAAGTTTTTGAATGGTGTTTGAATAAGCCTCCTTTATTTGGGGTGGTTTCTTTATCATTTATTAACTTCAAATGTATATGCGGTCTGTTTCAGGGCTTCCCATTTTCAGTCTGCTGCTCTGCAGAGTGATTATTGTGCCAGGATCATGCTGTTTTAGTTGGTTTCATAATATGGTTTAATATCTGGCAGAACAAAATTCTTCTTACTAGTTTTCTTTAAATCCTGCCCACCCATTTGCATGTTTCATTGTTTTAGAGATCTTTTGAATCATTTTGTGGGGTCTCCCACTCTCCCATTCCCTGCATCCCATGGACATTTTGGTTTTGATTCTTATGGAGGTAAAAATTAATTTCAGAATTGACAACTTTACAGTGTTCTCCTGAGGAACATGTTCTATCACTCTGCTCATTCAGTTCTTCTTTTATGTGTATCAGGGAAGTTTTGGATTTTCTTCACACAAATATCACACATTTATTGCTAAGATTATTTCTAGGATTGTTACGTGAATGATCTTCCCGTCCTTTAGAACCTCTGCCTATTGCTGGTATACACAAAAGCTATTGATTATTGTATATATACCTCATATTAAGAGCTCTTGAATGGTGTTAAGTTTCAGAGTTTACAGGAACATCTCTTGTTTTTTTTAATATGTATAATCATATTATTTGCAAATCACTGTAATTTATTCAATATATTCATATATAATATAAAAATATCTGTAACATGTTATATATCATGTTATAAAAATATTATCTATTATATATTTTTTGTTTCATGTCTTATTGATTAATTAAAATTTACCGGCAGACTGTTAAACGGTTAGTGATAGCAGACATTCTTATCTGGGTTCTTCTAGTGTTTTGCAATTAAATGTTAACTGGCAGTGTGAGATAAACAGACTTTGTTACACTGATGATGTGTTCTTCTACTAGTCTGTCCTTTCCTTTCTTTCTTTTTTCCCTTCTGTTTTCTTTCTAACAGGACAAGGGTAGGATATCCCCAAGTCACTTTTGGCATTGACTGCACATAGTGAAATTTTTCTTACGTGTTCTTTTGATATGATGTGTTATAATAATATAGTTCGTTATAGTAAACTATCATTGCATTCCCAGGATAAAACCCATCTGTTCAGATTTTTATTCCTTCTGAGATTTATAGGATTCCTTCATCTTCCAAAGATAAAAGGTAAGGGAAATTGACTAGTTTTATAGGTATTGGTAGTAAACTGACCAACTGCTTTAAAGATGCAATTGTTTGTGAACTCTCTGAATTCAATGACAAAATTTATTCCAGAAATTATTTTTCAAGTTTTAAATCTATAACAATACAACCTTTTCTTTCTGTGCAGAAAATACTTTGTAAACTATATTTTTCATTAATAAAGGCAGTTCTCTTCCTTTTTCTTCTTTTTTCCTGTTTAGTATGACTTGGACCTCATGTGTTAGCAATATTCAGAGAGTTTCCTAATCCAGTTAGGGAAAATGGTTACACTGCATTAAAAATGAACGTCCATTAAGGATTTTATTCCTTTGTTATTTACATTGCCTTACAGAAATAGGGATAATAGGGATAAAATATGGGTGGTCTAGAGACTAGACATGGAATAGATTAAAGTGATTATATAATAATAATTAAATTATAATACTTTAGTTGTTAAATGTGAATATAGGGCTTCCCTGGTGGCGCAGTGGTTGGGAGTCCGCCTGCCGATGCAGGGGACGCGGATTCGTGCCCCGGTCCGGGAGGATCCCGCGTGCCACGGAGCGGCTGGGCCCGTGGGCCATGGCCGCTGGGCTTGCGCGTCCAGAGCCTGTGCTCTGCAGCGGGAGGGGCCGCAGCGGTGGGAGGCCCGCGTACTGCAAAAAAAAAAAAAAAAAAAGTGAATATATTTTTAGTGTATTGGGAAACATTATTTTTAGTAATATTGACTATGATTGCATTTATATCTCCCAAAATAAAGAGAATTACAGAATGTTACCCGAAAATAATTTTTTCTCATTTTATTCTTAGAAATTACTCACTGTAGTTGCCAGCAGGAACAAACCAAATAATTATGACTTCAGTGAAAACTATTAAATTATAAAAGAAGCCTTAAACTTTTAGCAAAAACACAGAACAGAGAGTTTTTCTAGCAGGTTAGCTTTTGGAGTGGGGCAGTCTTGGCAGCCCTCCGTCAGTTCCTAGTTCATCATTAAGGACCTCTCCCTCAGGGTTCTGCACCCCGAGGACTTGGACTTTGAAAGTATGAGGATGGCTGCTCTCACTTCCTCTACCACTTGTAAGGTCTCAGCCATCTCCCACAGACACGAGGGTGCTTGACTGCCCCTTCTTATCTCTCTTAGGGGTGAGGGGAGGTCCCCCAATTTCCCCTGTCTCAGCCTGGTCAATGGGCACCAACCACCGGTCAGGTGTTGGGGGTGATTCCTCAAGATTGGCTTCCCTGACTTCAAAGCACTGAGCTTTAGTCCTCAGACTGGCGTTTAATCATGGCCCCATGAATAAGAACAATACATAGGTAAGTTTGCCTCATCTTGGTTCCAGAGGAAACTACAAAAATGCAAGTCCTGTCTCTGGCACAGTGTTAACGCAGGTGGGCTGAGGGGGAATGACTAAGTGTTCTGTCTACTTGTCGGTGTGGATGCTGCCTACTTGACAGTTACAGTCGAGTATTGAACACCCACTATGGGCCAGGCACTGTGCTAGATCCTGGGGCTAAAAACATCGAGGGTGACCTTGTTTCTTGAAGCACTTGAAACATTGTTCCGCTCCACTCCTGTGCGCCGCAAACACTTGTTGAGTGCCTTTTGCATAGTTGGGGCTTAAGGAAGGGACGGCTGTTTCTTGGTCAGATGGTAAGCATGGCTGGACTCCTTAGCCTCATGTAGCCATGACCGTTAAATGTCAGTGCCAATGGAGGCAAAATGGCTATGGGACCGTTGGTCTAAGATGCTAAGTGGCACGATTCATACTACAGATTCACTTCCTTGGATGAAATGAGGAAGAAAAAGCCATTCCTAGTCAGCTTAGTACTTTGGCTCAGCAAAATAGTATGCTCACTTTCAAAATTAAAACTGCAGAAAATATCAAAGTGTGGTTATTTATACTAATTGTTCAAAGCTATTAACCTTAAAAGATTATTTTTCTTGTTTCTATATCTTGTGTTTGTATCTTGGTTATAGCAAAACCAAGATAATCAACATTGGAAGAAGAGCCTAAAGGCTTTAAAATCATGTAGGGGAGAATCTGTTTTTAGATGGTTAACGAATATATCTGGTTTTGAATTTTCAGTTGGACACACCTCGTTAATGTATGGTGTAGAAATGTCAAGGAGCAGAGAGGTGGGGTGGATTTCACTGTAATTCAGCATCTGGTTGGTTGGAGCTCCCAGAGATGTCTGATGCTCTAACATGGGACATGCTATGTCTCCCCAGAGTGGTTTGCTCAGACTTTAGGCAGAGGCTGACCATCCCCAGCAAAGCAGGGTTCAGAATGTCCTTCCCCTTTGGCATAACTGGAAAAATGCTGTGAATGGTAGTAGAGGAAAAATGGCAGGAGAGCTTGTTCAGATTAGAGAGTGAGATGCAGTCACAGCAAATGGCAAAAGCATCTCTGGGAGTTTAGGAGACCGTGGGTGGACGGCATCCTGCTGGGGATGCAGGGGACCTGGAGAGCGCAGGAGTCACTGATTACGGCCCTGGGCGAGCGGGGGACCCTGTGACAGGTTAGGAGGTGAGACATTAGCATCAAAATTCCCCGGGGACCATTGCTTAGATGGGAAACCTGGATGAGAAAACACTGAATACCTCTTGGAAGGTAAAAAAATCTCCAAACCAATACTTTTAGCGTTAAGTATATTATTTTAAAGTTACATCATTTAAATTTTCACACGCAGACGCACACACAAATAGAGGGGAGAGGAAATGACGAGCAAATACTCTTTTCTCAGTTAAATCTGCATAGGAATTATAATGCTTTATTGTCTAAGTGTTTTAAAATACACTTTAAAATGTATGGGTTACAAGTCAGGTAGTAAAAGTTTGAGAGGAAGTTTTGTCTGGGTTCGGAATCTTCTCATTAAGATAAAAATTTCGCAGTTTGAAGACCCCAAAAGCTAAAATATTAGCAGCATAGTTTATAAGTTCTATTTCTTTTATTCCAATTCTTTACCTATAAGAAGCCTGCATAATAATTGTATTTTAACCCAGGGAAGCCCTATGCCTCTGGTGGGGGGAACCTTTCTTTTTCTAGAGTGGGTTTAAATGTCCGTTGGTGCCTGGGGTGGGAGTGGACGCCTTTCCCACCCTTCCCGGAGCACCCCATGATGGAGGCAGTCCCAGCGCGGGCCTGTCTGATTTCGGGGCGAAAGAAGGAGTAAGGATAAGGTTAGTTTTCTTTTGAAGTTAATAACCTCCTACAAAGGCCTTCGGTAAAACAGACATGCCTTAAACATCACTTAATGTTCCCTCTTTTTTTGCCCTGGGATGGTGAAATCTGAGGACAGCAAGGCTTGGGAGGCAGGTGTGGGCCAGTCACCAGGGGATGCATGTGTGCCCAGGACTCCCTGGGCAGGACAGGTGGGGCAGCGCCTCCTCAGCCTCTTCTGTTGCTTCTCCTCAGCTGGGCGCCCTGTGCAGAACAAAGAATCTCTCTCCTGCATCCCTCTTCCGCCCAGCCTAGACAGGAAGGCAGCCCAGGGAAGCGTCTGCGTGGCTGATGTTTCCCTTTTCCATTCCACTGCAGGAGGCAGGGGATCCTTTTGAATGAGCTCAGTCTTCTTGTTCAAAGGCGCGCTCTCCAGACGGCATTTGGAGAAGTCTGGCTGTAACAGTCTGTGTCTTCTCACGACCATGACTCATTTGGAGAGAGAGATTATTTGCAGGACAGATTCCGCTGGAGATTTTGGACCAACTTTGAAGGATAAATATTCCAGATATGTTGAACTTGGGGTGATGTGTGGATGCTTTAAAAGCAGCAAAACCAAACAACGTAATAGTGACCTCATACTCAGACAACACTCCCACCGTGGACAGACATTGTATGTCTATGAGGTTGAAGTCTATGGAGGTAGGAAACATGGGACGAGGGAGATGAACGATGAACTTAGAACATTTGTAGACTGTTGTATACACAGTACCTCATTTAATCTTTCCAAGAACCATTTTGAAGTGGGATATTTTAGACTTTTATTTTATCAGTGAGAAAACAATCAGAGAGGTTAAGCCACTTGCCTAAATCACAGCTAGTATGTGCTGGAGTTGGAATTGCACCCAGTTCTCAACTTCACTTTCTGTATTCTTTCCCTTCCCCATTGTTAGCGGTACAGACAGTGGCCTGCTGGATGCCACTGGCAGTGCCCCACCTCAGCACCTTGGTTAGGTTTGAGGTGGCTGGTTGGGTCCACCCAGGGTCAGATGCTTCTGCTGTAAGAACATCTAAATGGCATTCTTTATCCTGGGACTCTTGGAAGCAAATCAAGAAGAACCATAAATAACAACTTGAGTTAGCATGACGCAGGTTTCCTCAGCGGCTACACGGGAGAGCACAGAGTGAGGGGCTTTGGTGTCAGAGAACACAATGGCGTGACCTTGGGCAAGCTACTCAAGCTCTGGACTCAGTTCCCCTTTGGTGAAATGGGACTTAAAATAGTTTGTACCTCAAAAAAAAATAGTTTGTACCTCAAAAAGGTGTTGATAAATATTAAAGGACGTGATGCAAATAAGCACTTAACATAGTGCCTGGCACATGGTGAGAGCTAATGGGGTTAGGTGTTGTTGTTACATATAATTAATTGAATTAATTCAACAGGTCTGGCTTTTGCTAACTGCCTTATCACTTGGGGTTGGATTTTTTCTGGCCACTGGTGTCTAAGAGGCTGACTTTCCATCCCACTTCCTTCATTCTTACCCTAAGTATCAAGCTTATTTGTTGATTATTTATAGGATATAGGAATTTTCTGGAAGGGTGTTACTATATTAAAAAAATAAAGTTCTATAAAGAAAACCCAGGGAGGAAGAGCGTTCATTTAAACTCACAGCAATGGAAACCTGAATAAATATTCTTGCATGGACCCATATTTCTTTTCCAGTAAGCCTTGCTATTTTGTAGTTTGGGGATTTTAGGATCTTGGTATATTTATGTTCCGTCTCTGGTGTAGTTGGCACATGTGTGGAGTAAATACTTCTCCTTAAAGTCTCAAGTCTGTGAAAGAAGTTCCCGCTGTCCAGAGTGATACCAGGGTGCACAGCACAGTTCTAATATGGGAATATCTTGCTGTTTTCTCAATCCTGTCAGGATTTGAAAGACTAATGGGGAACTTATAGACTGTATATTCTGGTAGCTCACAGACTTTTAAAAAACCATGCTTAAACCGGGATTTAGAAGTCTTATAATATCCACTCTTTTAGTCAGTTTGAGCAGCTCTAACAAAGTACCATAGCCTGGGTGGCTTACAAACAACAGAAATAGGTTCCTCACACTTCTGGAAGCTGGAAGTCTGAGATCAGGGAGCCAGCCTGGTCAGGTTATGGTGAGAGCCCTCTTCCGGGTTGCAGACTCCTGACTTTTCCTCATATCCTCACGTGGCAGAGAGCAGAGAGGAAGTAGGCTTTCTCATGATTTGTCGAAGGGCACTAATCCCATTTATGTGGGCTCCACCCTCCTGACTCATCTAATCCTAATTACCACCCCCCCACCTCCTAATAGTATCACATGGAGTGGGATTAGGGTTTCAACATATGAATTTTAGGGGGACACAAACATTCAATGCATAGCACCCACTCACTCCTTCTTGTTTTGCTGAGGCTGAGTCTGATGGTCAGTTGTCATTTATTGTTGTACCTGTGCTACTGTCTTCACTGAGCCTGCTTCACTCATCCACGTAACCTCCCATCCTCTGTGGGTAGTTCGGTTGGTGAACTCTGACTTAATCTCCTCATCAGGCAAGCCCACTTCCTGACCCCCTTTATGGAACTCAACTGCGCTTTCCTATAGGTCCTCCCACCTCCCACCTGGGTTGCTACTCACATTCTTTGGTTAATATCCCATCTCTTTCATTAAAAAAACCCTGCTCAAGACACCCCCATGAATCCTCCTAAATTCTTTCAGTCATGCTGATCATTCCAGCAAACGCTCAAAAAGGAAGAAGAAAGAAGATAGAGAAAAAAAAAAAAAAAGACTAATATTTACTGAGTACCTGTTAGATAACTGGAAATTTTAGGTTCTGTTTGTACCATTTCTCAAAGGAGAAATTGAAGCTCAAAGAGGTCAAAGATCCCAGTTTTTTTGGTGTGGCCAATCAGGACCTAAATCTAGACCTGTCTGGTTCAAAGATCCATACTCTTTACAGAATAATAACATTTGTACCTTTTGCTGTGATTATTGTTTTCTTTTAATCTTGGTCATTGTAAAATAAAACACAGATATGGAAAACCACAGGCAACAATTATGTAGCTTAGTGGAGTTTTATGAGGTGAACAAACACCCTTGTAAATGCCATGCTAGTCAAGAAAAAGAACTTTGCCAGACACCCCATGGGGGCCTCCCTGTGTCTCATTCCCCCACCGTCCACTGCCCACTCCCTCCAAAAGAAGCCACTACCCTGACTTCCTTGCATTTAAAAATGGTTTTGTCACTCAACTATGCATCCAAGATGGCATTTATTTGATATGTTTTTTAAGTTTCATAATTATAGATTGCCCTACATCCCTTTCTGTCCCTTAAAACTTATATGTTGAAGAACGGAGCCATTTAAGTTTTCCAGAGTCAAGATTTTGATGCTTGTATACGCATGGGACATTTTGATATGTGCTTCTAGCATCTCTGTTCCCTGCAAACTGGCAGATGAATACAGAGGCTGGGTCAGACTCAGGGTTGATCTCTTTGACAAGACTTGGTGACCTTGTATCTCTTATCAGGAGGGACACAATGCCTGCTTTTTACTTTCTTTTGATGTTAGCAACTGTTGATCCTCAATGCCTAGATCTATTAATTTATAGGGGTTGCCAAATAATGGTGTTCTAATTCTACCATTTTGTTTTCATTTGTTAACTGAGATGATTTTATGAGATAATATTTCCCCTCATCTACTATTTGTATGCCCAGAGGAGACTCAGACAGGAAAGGCAGAATAAATGTCTGATTCTCTCCTTTTATTTACCCAATTTTGAGATCACGCATTGGTTCTCTGTCACCTTTAGAACGTGACCACTTAAAAAAATCATTATTAAGCCCATGGATTTAAATGTTTATGTTGAGTTTTAATCCATAGCAATTTTAGTCCTTACTGAAGCTCAAACAGACCTCCATAGCTTTCTTGATATCTCGTATATTAGGATGTACCATGCTCATCTTATCATCTTTACATTTCTTTTCTCACTTGTTGCTCCAAGAAGGTGTCCTTGCTTTTTTTTTTTTAAATTTATTTTATTTATTTATTTATTTTTGGCTGTGTTGGGTCTTTGTTGCTGTGTGTGGGTTTTCTCTAGTTGTGGCAAGCGGGGGCTACTCTTCGTTGCGGTGCGCGGGCTTCTCATTTTGGTGGCTTCTCTTGTTGCGGAGCACGGGCTCTAGGCACGCAGATGTCAGTAGTTGTGGCTTGTGGGCTCTAGAGTGCAGGCTCAGTAGTTGTGGCACATGGGCTTAGTTGCTCCGCAGCATGTGGGATCTTTCCGGAACAGGGCTTGAACCCGTGTCCCCTGCATTGGCAGGTGGATTCTTACCCACTGGGCCACCAGGGAAGCCCCTCTCCTTGCTTTTTAAATATCAGGAAATGACATATCAAAACTACAATCCTGGAACCAAAAATGCTCATTGTTACTGGATTGCTCATTCATTCTAGGCTTTTCCAGTAGACAGATCTAGGAAATAAATGTGTGCACATGCTTACTTAAAATACAGTATCTCATAATTTCATAGTGATACCTCAAATTTAAATTCAGAATTTGTACTTACACTATATCTTTATCTTCTTTCTTCCACATTAAGAACGACACAGGGGATGATAGAATTGGAATATTCCATAATTACTCATTTGCTTTACACCATACTACACATTAAAAAATATAGGAATAGCAATACTAATAGTACACCACCAATTTTGAAACAGTGAAATAAAACTGCTAAAAATAGTTACATAATTTTTGTATTAAAAATTATGAAGACCCAGACATTATGTTCCTCCTGATGTATTACAGCACCTATAGTTTTTCAAAAGGATCAAACCTGAGTCTCCTCAAGTCTCTGAATCCAGAGACCTGTAACTTTCTGCCAATTTACAGGAGATATGCTATGCTCACTCCTCTCCCATTCAAAAAATTATTGTGCTTTGCCTACACTGCCAGATCATTTAGCTATTGCATATTAAAATTTCTCCCTTTAAATTCCCTTTTAGTCTTACTTTGATAATTAATGCTGTGTTCGATACTCATCACAAGTCTTTTTGTTGATGTCCCTCTAGGAATCCATTTCTAATGGATTCCTTAGGAAGAGCTCATGGAAACAAGATTTTCTGAAGTTTGCATGTTAACAAGTTTGTGCCCTTTTTACTTGAAGGTTAGGTTTGCCGGGTATAAAATTTTTGGCTCATGTTTTCTCTCTTTGAGAATCTGAAATATTATATTTCCTTATTTTCTTTTGGCACAAGAGTTGCTATGTACCAGTCTGATGAAAACCTAATTTCATTCTTTTATAAGTCACATGCTCTTTTTGTCCAATGTCCAAATGATTTTTTCTTTAAAGTCCAGCAATTTTATTAGAATGTGACTTGGTGTTGATCATTCTGGGTTGATATTCTCAAGGACATAGAGAGCTCTATCAATATGTGGTTTCACACCTTTTTTTTTTTTAATTTCAGGGAAGTTTTTTTGAGTTATTTGAGTTTTCATTATTTATTCTGCCCCTTTGCTCTGTGTTTCTACTTTAGGGACAACTGTTGTCCACATGTTATATTTTCTTTGCTTATCGCCAATATTAATCTCTCTTGATTCTTTAAAAAATTTTTTATAAATTAATTTTTTAATTAAAAATTCCCTCCTTTTTAATATTCTGGAGGCACTGTTTGTTGTGTTTATTTGCTCTTGTGTTCCTTATTAACATACTCTCATTTCTAAAATGATTTTTTCTTTTATGTATAATTTTTTCATGAATTTTATCTCCTCATTTCTGAGTTTTTCTAATTCTGATTTACTGTTCTTTCATGTCTTGTATCATTTTCTTAATGTCTTTAGTTTGTTTGAAAGAGTATATTACAGTTTTGATTTTTTTTGTTGTTGAGTATGTCTTTTGGCATGCTTTTTTGTTGGGTGGGATGTTATTCTGATAAATATTTCATTTTTTCTGTCCACTTTGTATGGACATTGACCTATACATTTTTTGATTGCTCATTTTTATGTGGATTTAGTTTTGCTGAATTTTTAGAAGGTGGATGAGTTCACAGAGCTTTGCTAACTTTTTGGAGCCCCCTCTTGAGACGTTGCTTTTGTAGAGTGTTACAAAAATCAAGTGCAGCTTGCTTTCTGAGATTTCCTGACTGTTTCCTCTCTTCCCTCTCCCACTTTTATTTGCACCTTCTCTTCCCGTTGCCTCCATTGTCCCTACCCTGCTCAGTGTTGGGTACATTCCTAACAGTGTCTCCTTCAGTGGGGCCCTTCCCTAGTCAGTGTGGAGGGTTGAGAGCAGCTGGGTAACTCGAACCCCTTCGACTTTCTAGTCACAGGCCCCTGGGACTCACCCTCTGTGGGAGGTCAAAACCCTTCTCAGCTTCAGTGGCTCTTCTCAAACTAGCTACCACACTTTCCAGGGAATACCTTTTGTTCTTTTGGGTCCCCCCTCGCGGCTTGCCCTGTTCCTTCCCTCTGCTTTCTGCCTCGCGAGTGCCAGTAACATCAGGTACTTCAGCACTATCCACTTGTATTTTAGGATTTGTAGAGAAACCTTGTCACCTAGTTTTGTCACAAATGTTATCCGTGTGTTTGGTTTTACCATCTACATGCTTTGCCTGTTTTATGTGAAGAATCTGGAAGATCCAAACCTATGCTCTTGATGCTGCAGCCATTTTCCCAGAATTCCTCTACTAACTGTTTTCCTAAGAAGTTTGCATCTGTGTTGCTTGTGGTGCAAGTCAGGGTGAGTTGACCTGGTTTCCCCCTGAAGCAGAAGGGCACCCGAGGGTAGGAACCACCCCCGGTTTCCTTCCATGAAAGCTCACCCCTAGACTGAACTGAATGATAATGGTGGACCTGCCTCACCGTGACTGTGTGTCTGGAAATAACAACCAGTTGACACTTAAAAAATTCAAATTCAAGAGACTACTGGCATCTGTCCTTTCACTTTTCTTGTATGCTCCAGAATTAGCAACATCTGCAGCCAGATCCCTAGAACATGCCTCAGCAAGTCCCCTCTTCTCCACTCTAACCCCCAGAAGACTGGGTGTGAGCCGAGATTTATAGTTAACATTGCACACCCCCTGCCCGTTTTTTTTTTTGCCTATAAAACTTTTGTTTGGTCTCTGTGTAAAATGTGCTGTTACAAAAGTGCAAGGCATACATGTCTGAAATAACCTTAAGTGAAAATAAGTAAGTTAATTAGCATACCGTAGACTCTTATTGTTAAGTGGGAATGTAGCCTTTCCTGTGGGGCTTGGTGTTAAACAAGATGACTGATAAATTGTTATATTCGCACAATGTTGCTCTGTGATATAATCATGCCTTTTGTAAATATTTAGTCAAGAGAGCAATCCAGCTGTTCCCAGTCAGGTTTCATCCAGTGTCAGCCAATGCTCTGTGCTTCTGATTTATCTCTCGTGCTGTTTAAAAACTAAGGAAGCTCACATTTTTATGAGCCTCTAAATACCCATAATAATAAATAGTGAAAATGATGGCTATAATAGCAATAGCCCAAGTAATTATAAAGAAGGATATCTGCCATGGCCAGAAATAAGAATAAGAATGACGCTGGGTTTTTTCTTTCTTTGTGTAGACATAAATGCCACTCCCTTTACCTTTAGAGCACTGCTAATACCAAGAAGCCCATCATCCCTCTTTATCAGGGTCATAAAAGACTCATGGATGAGACCAGAAAGGTCTGGTGGACTGAACTTTTAACCTTTGACCATTTTTCACTGAGGAATAAAAGAATGTTCTAGAATGTACTTTTCCACTTTCTTATTTTGAGTTGTTCAATATGAACAAGTGCTTGTTTGAGGTGTTTAGAGTTACAGAGTTGGGGGGAGGGAGTAAGGATTGTTTTCCTGAACCTTCAGGCTGCCCTGTGATGTGGGAGCAGAGAGGGAAGATGGCTTCGGGGAGGGATGCTCCGGTCCATATGGGGTGGGAGGAGGGGTGGTTCTGCGGCCACTTCTCCCGATCGGGGAGGGACTCCAGGGCCGGAACCACGAGGGGAAGAACCCCTTGGAGGCAGCCCTGCACGAGTCTGGGCATGCGTAGGCTGAAGCCTCCACCCCAGGGAGAAAGAAGAGTGATGGAAGATGGGAGGGTCAGTAGTAGCTGCAGCTGTACGAAGTAGCAGGACGACTTAGCCCTGGCGACAGCAGATGGAGCAAAAACAGAAGTGTAAAATACACCTGCCGTTCATGCTGTTTTCTGCTGCAGTTAATAATTAGCTCAGTTTCATGTCATTTGGAATCTGGACCTAAAGAACTTCGGAAGCAATGATACTGAGAGGGTTTGCATTTCACTGCCATGATTTTTCGGGGTCACGTTGACCCCTTTTGTTATAGGCTAGAGTTAAGGTGATCAGGGTAAGTAACAGTCAGGTTTTTGTAACAAAAATATACACTAAAAAAATACAAGTTATGGTTATTTTTCTTTAATTAGAGAAGGTTTGTCTTGGAGCATGAGCTTCAGTTGAAGCTTATGTGGTCAATCATTATTTAGAGGTTTGTGTTATGTTTCCATTTATGTAATAAGCCACTGAACGTATATAATACATATATTTTTCCTAGGGAGAGACTAACTGCTTCAAAAGGGAGAAAAGGGGAGGCTGAAAACGAGGAGTTGGTTAAATTTTTTCATGGAGAGGCGCACAAAAACACTAGTAATAATTGTAATTCAGATGGATGGTGTCAGACATGTCAGTGTTGCCCGTATCTGACCACTTCAGAAGGAAACTGAGAAGTGTGAGCCCGAAGCGGAGAAGTTCACCGTCAAATGGAGGCGCAGCACAGAGGGCTTTCCCTGAAGGTCCTGGCGAGAGCGAGGCCGTATCTTATAGGTGTAGTCGGCAGAGTGGGCGGAGTGGGGAAACTCAGCTGGGCCTGTATGTATCTTGCAAAGATACACAATTAATTAAGGATCTTTCCTGAAGGTCCTATGACATTTTAAAGCCGCATATTTAGAGAACTTTTCTAGACTTGGATAAGCACTTCCTTGCCTAATGACTGCTGTAGTTCCATAAGTAATAGAAACTGCAGTGAAAAACCCATTATTTACATTATTCCAATTGATATTTCCTCATAAATTACACTTTTGTTTTCCAGGCCCATTACATTTCCTGTGTGGCTAATTATATTAGGCAGTTCCTTTAATTTACACACTGTTTCCTGCAATTTACACTCCTTTCTCAGAAAATGCTTGGTAAGCATCTCCATTCTTTGCTTTTAAAGAGCAGACCAAGGTTACTGCAAGCATCCAACAAGGGTTGAACATATTCTGTAATGATTGATCATTTTCTTGCAATAGTCCTACAGCAGATACTTTGATAAGAGGTACTAAAAATAGGGACTGAGACCATGGGTAAAATGAAAATGTGAAGAAGTAAATCGGTGAGTTGGCACAAAATTGCCTTGATAAGAGGTGGTTTAGCATGGGGGATGGGCAGAGCAACCCGTGAACTCCTGGATAATTTTTAAGTGAGCAGCATGCTCTAAAAGAGATTTACATTTCATATGCTGGATTATGGCTTTTTCTCTGATCCTCTGTCTTGATGGCTTGGCCTATTCAATCCATACCCAAATTGATTTAGTAAGAACCTAGTTATGAGTGACATTGTGCTCTAAATTCTACAAAGATACTTCCATAGAGCAGTGTTTCTCAAACTTTGACAGTGGAAGCTTTCTTACAAGGGCTTCAAGCAGAGGCCCAAAAGAGAAAAAAATGGGTTGCTGGCTTTAAGTAGGGGTGTCTGCTTTCTCATCCCTTCCCTTCTGATTCTGGCCTTGGTTATTCAATTCATCAATTCATTAATAAGCATTTATTCTTGGCCAAGGTGTTACAGATAAGGCCAGCTTAGTGGTGGGCAGGCTGCAGTCACACAGAACCCTGGGCTTGGTTTAATGCTCTGCTTTCATACTCTTAATACTCTTAATCATTTTCAACAAGGGGCCCAACATTTTCAGATTGCAGTGGGCTCCACAAATTATTTAGCTGGTCCTGATTATAGGAGATACTGGAGGGGAAAAATAATAAACCAAACAGGGATTGTGACCCTAAGGAATTTATCCTATTCACCTATTCTAGTTGCTTCACATCTAAGTCCTGTGGCTCTCTCCCTGGCATACCCTCAAGAAAACTGCTGGCAATATCGCTGTGGTCCTGAAGCCAAGGGTCATCGTGTTTGTGTTGCTCAGCAATGCCCAGGCTGGTCTGGAGGGAAAGTGCCCTCCCCTGGACTGGAAGGCCAATGAATCGTATGTGACACTGAGTTTCCAGGAGCAGATTCTGGACACTCTTTTTTTAAAAAATATTTATTTATTTATTTTGGTTGTGCTGGGTCTTAGTTGCTGTATGTGGGATCTTTAGTTGCGGCATGGGGACTCTCAGTTGCGGCATGCAGGCTTTTTGGTTGTGGCATGCAGGCTTCTTAGTTACGGCATGAGGACTCTTAGTTGGGCATGTGAACTCTTAGTTGTGGCATGCGGAATTTAGTTCCCCGACCAGGGTCGAACCCGGGCCCTCTGCGTTGGGAGCGTGTAGTCTTAGCCACTGGACCACCAGGGAAGTCCCTGGACACCCTTTTTGGCCTCAAATGGGTGGAACCTTTCTATATTTAGCTGTTGTCTGTGTTTGGGAATCTGACTGAACTTGGGACTGTGGAGGGTTCATTCAATTTGTTCCCTGTGTACCTTTTGGAAGCTGTTTTGATGTAACCAGGAAGTGTAATAAAAAAAAGTGACTGTCTCAGGTATTTACTGAGGTACTTGCCTGGGCTGTGAACAGGACTGAATCTTGATAGGATTGTGAAACATTTGTGCCATGCTCAGAGGAGCTGGAAAACCCCTTCATGCTTAACTGAAATCAACCAAAATAAGCAGACACACTCAGCTGTCTGGGTCTCTCCAAGTCTTCTCTCCCTATAGCCTGTAATAGTCCATGGTTTGGACAGTGACCTGGTAGAGGGACTTTGCTTTGCTGTGAATGGGATGTCAAGAAGGAAAACGGAAAAGCGAGCAGGCTCTGACATAAACGGTGTGCACAAAGAGGAACTGTTTAGTTGTTGGTACACTGTGTGAGAAAATGAAAAAATATAAAGTTTTGCTTATCTGTTGATATCATGGCCCTGTTTCATCTCAAATCAGGAGCGTGAGGGAGAAGGACATTTATTTACTTATCTTTCTTTTGTGCAAGCTGAGACGCTCTTTGTAGGATTGCATGAGCTTGAAGGATTCTACTGGTGCAGTCCTGAAAGGTGGGGCAGTTGGCTGGGGGTAGGGTTAGTGTCTTTCACCGAATCACTTAGACTTCTTTGGTGGCAAATGACAGAATCTGAACTCCAACTAGCTTAAGCAAAAAGGGGGAGTTTTAAAAAAGGTTTTGGGTGACTCTCGGGACCCAAGATGAAGAATGTGGCTCATCTCAGGCAAAACAGGGACCAGAATCTTGGGGTTTTAAAATTTGCTTGGTCTGTTCTCTCTGTGCCCCCCTACTTTCCTGTCTTCCTCTGTTTGGTCAGCTCTCTCTGTGCCTCCCCACCCTTCTGTCTACACCTCTATTTCTGTCTTCTCTCCCTTCACCAGTAGGGGCATCCCCTGGCCCACATGACTGTAAACATGGCATGCACAGTTTCCAAGCACCACACCTTGAGTCCAGTCACCAAAGAGAAATTAGCTTCTCTGCTTCAGTTTTAGTACTAGTTTCTGTACAAAAAATGTGATTGGCTCAGCTTGGGGCAATTGACCACCAGGACTAACTGGCTGAGGCTGAGCTGGGGATCATTGACTGTGTAAAAACTCTGTAGATGGTGTGTGAGGGAGAGGGATAGTTTCCAGAACTAGAGGGAGCTAGGCCCATGTAAGAGTTTACTACCTGTATACAAACTGTAATCCTGCAATTCATACAGAGGTGAACATATTTCTTTTTCTGATAAGGTGACTAGACCATAGATAGCAGAATGCTATTATATGGTAGATCTTGCTTTTATTAAGGACATTGACAAAGTTTCTTACAATATTTGTTTAGATAAGATGAAGCTGTGTGAGGTGATGGGCTACTCTCAAGAACAAGGGACACCTAAGGGAATAACAGAGTAAAGTCAGCTGGTTTCAAGGGAGAGTTTTAAAGCAGAAACTGAAGTCTGCGTTGGACAAGTTGGTTCATTGGGATGAGGACTCAGGAGCACCCAACCTCAGGAAAGTTGATTACAAGGATGGGAGGGAAGGACATCAGGCTTTAGGGGAAGGCGAGTACCAAACAGGGCCCTTAAGGGGAAGTCAGGAGCCATGGACAAAAAGCAAAGCAGGTAGCAAAATAGTGGATACAAGGGGGTTTTGCGTACTTCATTCCTCATGCAGCTATTGCATGTGGCCGACCCTAGACCAGTGCCTGCAAAGAAGTATGTGAACTGAACACTGACCGAGGAAATTTATTCCTAATTCAATGACCAAAGAGTGTGAAGTAATGAGCTGGTGCCAACCAATGGGGGGCTGACCCACGGCCTCTTATAGGACTCTAAGCTCTGTTTCATTGGCTTGATTTATTAATAATTTGAATGAAGACACAGAAAGTGTGGCCTACAAATCTATGCAGGATAAATAGCGTGCTTCTAGAAGACAGGCTTGAGAGTCATAAAAGCGTGATAGGCTGAAACAATGGGCGTGAATAAGAAAAGAGAACGTAATACTCATACATGTCAAGTCCTTCACTGAGTAACCGATGGCACAGGTGCAGAATAGGGGCGTGGTGGCTGGAAAGTCTGGTGGTTCCTGGGAAAAAACCTTGGATTTTGAGTAGGTCACTTGAAGTCCTAAGTGTGAAAGAAGACTCCCCTCAGAGCAAGTCTGCTAGTATTCAGAAGACGGGAGGACACAGTCTTACTGTCTCACAGTGTCAGATGATATTTGGGACTTTTGTTAGGTTCTAAGTATAATATTTTAGTATGTAATAGAGGCATATGGGAACTGTCCAGGGTAGGAGAGGGAAATATCTGGAAACCATGTGCTAGGAACAATTCTTGAGGGAACTGGAGATGTTTGTCCAAGCGTAGATGGTGGTACATACCCAGCAGTCTTCCCTACTTGCCAGTCCTCAGGTGGGAGTGAGACTAGATTGGATAGTTCTAGATGGCACAGTGAGGAGAAATCAGAGGACATTATATCGAGGTTGATGTTTGTATTTTAATAACCAAAAGATTGAATAATAATTTAAAAACTGAGTGCAATTCTTACAAAGTGATGAATCCATCATCCCTAGATTTGCCTGCGTTTCAGAGGTGCTGTGGAGGGGATTGCTGTTTGAGGTAGAAAGTTGAGCTACTTAATTTTTCATCTTCCTTCTGAGTAAATGTCCAGGAGACCAGGTTCCATTCCTGGCTCTGCCAATAAATAGCTGAGTGATTTTGGGTAAGTCGCTTATGCTCTGAGAACCTCTGTAAAATGGGGTTAATAATTCCTGCCCTCTCTCTCTCAAAAGAGTGTGACAACTGAAATGAGAAAAAAAACAGGTGAGAGGAGATTGAAAAGTTGAAATCACTCTACGCTTATAGGATTTTATTTTGACTCTTCCCTTTTGTGGATTTTTCAGACCGCTGCCAACCTCCAGCAGCCCTGCTTCCTGCAGCCTCGCTCTTTTGACGTTTCATCCTCCTGAAAGTTTTGTTCAGCAGTTTACACTCAAGGCTTTGAAGCCATCTATCAAAACTCCTCTGCCAGGAACTGCATTAAGATGTTGGCAGCAGGTGGCTGATTCTCCCCAAATGTGCTGCTTGTTCCAACGAAGGAACATTGGAGAAAAGTGGGGAGAGGGTTTTTTCCTCTTTCTGCCAAACCACGTATATTATGATGCCACTTAAAATCTAAAGAGACAGCTTCTTCCTCAAGAACTTTCCACAAGATTCGAGTATGCTAACCTCATTGCACTAGTAATTATTACTTTCTGTTTTTTAATAAATAAATGAGTCACAAACTTGAAGTAATCTGCCCTGTAGCTGTGGTGTTGTGTTGCCCTAGTATTTCCTGCACGCACCCCTTCTGGAGAGGGCTGTGTATGAGCAGAACAAAGCGATCTGTACTCAGAGAGGGACGAAGGCAGTTTGTAATTCCATAAAACACTTTGAGGCTTTCAGAAGGTGCTATATACATCAATAAATAATAATAATTTTCACTCTGTCTTCTTTGTAATACTCCCTTAGAAGGTTGAAAATAAAATTTCTTTTGCTATTGATTTTGTCCTTCCACATTTGGCAAACATTGATTTTTCCCTTTCCTAATGGAGCAGAAGCCAACATAGCTGTATTTCATTTACTTCAGTCTCTGAACCCAGCATCACAGCTATTGCGAGCAGGACCACAGGCAGCTCCTAGGGATACCAAGGGCAGTTGTTTAACTGGAGGGCATGGGGTCCTATGAGACTTGGCCTTGCATTTCAGGCACATAGTAGGTTCCTGGTCAGTCTTTCAGTTCAGTGTAAGTCGGAATATTCAGATTGATTCAGGAAGGAAAAGAGCTTTGAGGCATGGAATTATATGTGTGGGAATGCTGCTAATAATCGGAAAAAAGAGGAATTGGGGGGGCTAAAAAGGGGTAAGGCACATGGAAGATGAGAACATATTTATCTTAGTCTGCTTGGGCTGTCATGACAAAAATCCTGGTAAGGGTCTTTTCCTGCCTTGCAGATGGCTGCCTTCTTGCTCTGTCCTCACATGACAGAGTGAGACAGAGAGTAGTATCTTTGAGATCTTTTTTTTTTTTAACATCTTTATTGGAGTATAATTGCTTTACAATGGTGTGTTAGTTTCTGCTGTGTAACAAAGTGAATCAGCTATACATATATTCCCATATCCCCTCCCTCTTGCGTCTCCCTCCCACCCTCCCTATCGCACCCCTCTAGGTGGTCACAAAGCACCGAGCTGATCTCCCTGTGCTATGCAGCTGCTTCCCGCTAGGTATCTATTTTACATTCGGTAGTGTATATTGACATCTTTTTTATAAGGGCACTAATTCCATCATGAGGGACCCACCCTCATGACCTTATCTAAACCTAATCATGTCCCAAAGACTCGCATCTCTAAATACTATTACACTGATGACTAGGGCTTCAAAAAATGATTTTTGGGGGGACACAATTCAGTTTGTAGCAATATTTTTCCAACATTGTCTATTTCGTGCCAGTGATTTGTTGAGTTCAGTGCACAAGCATCACCTAACTTAACCCTCACATCAATATCGTTCCCACTGAAGTGCGGAGATCAGGTGCACTTGAGACTTGGTGTTGCAGAATAGGTCTGTCAGCCAGAACTGCAGGAGTTGTGTCTAAGGGTCCTGCTGTGTCCCAATGAACTCTGTTCCAGAGTGACCTGGGAGCCAGCTGGAGAGAAGAGAAATACCCTGGATGCACGTGTTTATTTTTATCTAACCATACTGAGCTAAGTAGGTTAAGTAGAGGATGCCAACTTAGCAGGCATGGAGTCAATAGTATTACCTAGAAATGGAGCTCTTATTTTTCTAAGAGGAGGGAGGAAGGCTTTAGGTTCAGACCAGGGCACCTTCTTAGGAAGGCACAAGGTCTGGGGCAAGGAACAGGAGGCAGAGGAAGGCACATATATCAGAGTCACACTTTCAGGTGAGATAGTTGCTGAGGGTCCCTTGTGGTGATGGTGATGATGATGGCCGCCACTGCCTCTGGGCCATATGCCATGTGCAGGAGAATCTGACTCTTGTGGCCACAGTTCAGGAGAACGTGGGTGCTGGGAGCACAGCCATGAGCACACCCGGGGTCCTCTACACACATTGGCCTAATTGGGAAGAAGAGAGCTGGGCTGATAAAATCATACTATCAAACACTGAACATAGACCTGTATTGAGAATTGGAAGAGAAACCACGTAATATATTAAGACTTTCTATTATTATTTTTTAGTCTCATACAGTATTCATCCCCCTTTTTCCTATTCAGTAAGAAGGGGTAGAATTAGCAAATTTTCAGGAAGAAAAAGAATTTGTTCCAGCATGCATGAAAACAGTGGGCCCTAAATTCCCTAAAATTGATCTTTTCTGTTTCCACCAAAATCCAGGGGAGTCTGAATCTCAGTGCTGAGTGATGTGACATCCTTGTGTCAACTACTTTGCTAAAGAAGATTTCTCTTTGGAAGACTCCTTTCAGCAGAGTTGCAAGAATCAACCTTCTCTTTTGAAGGTAGGCTCTTTATATGTATGTAGTTCACTTAGTATTTCTATACCCACTGCTTCCAAAATAGATTTGAAGCAGCTGTTTGTTACAAGGGATTAAAACTTTACGGTTATGATTACATGTACAAAGGGTGAGAGTCAAGGTAATTATCCTGATAATAATGAAGGTTAAAAAGGCTTTTTCCTGAAAACCCAGATAATTGAAACTACTGTCTATTTTGGCATCTGTCAGCTAGATAATAGCTTCACTTCTATACCTCACTTTGCACACGGAGACTCTGCTAGCTGAAATTTACACGGTTTGCATGTTGGAGCATCAGTAAATCTGAACTGCAGCATTAATAACAGACAAGCCAGGCAGCTGGTTTGCCAACTGTGAGAGGATGAACAAACACGGATCAACTGTCGGTCTCATTCTTG
This sequence comes from Delphinapterus leucas, assembly GCF_059928025.1. Classification (NCBI taxonomy): domain Eukaryota; kingdom Metazoa; phylum Chordata; class Mammalia; order Artiodactyla; family Monodontidae; genus Delphinapterus; species Delphinapterus leucas. Next base: position 85,914,245 of record NC_143140.1, on the reverse strand, counting down.
TTCTTTTAAGCAATATTAACCCACACACTCAATGAAAATCTGAATGCATTTATGCAGAATTCCTGGAACTCATGGATTTTTAACAGTGTTTAACTTATATATCCACTTTTATGGAGACAATCTGGGGAAAAATTAACAAGCGAAAATTGCTCGGCTCTATAAATGTGAAGAAGCGGGCATGGGGGATGGATAGTCCTCATTTGCTAAATATACAGCTCCTTCGTCGGAGACATAAATAAGAACACCGCCTAAGTAGGTCAGATTCGAGCTTGGGCTTTTCAGAAGACTTGAAAGCGGCACCGTGAATATACACTTCAAAGCCAGGATCCATTTTTTGTGTGCACATTTTGTTCCTGAGAAGTTTTCCATCTGTTCTCATGTCATGGCTGTGCCGCCGCGGCATGTCCTCAGACTCTGAATTTCTGGCAACTCAATTAGCTTACTTTCTACCCTGGCAGGTAGAGGAGGTAATGTCCAGGGGGCTGGTAGGGGGACTCCCTCGGGAACGTGAGGAAGGGGAGGGTTGCTTTCCTGGCCATGAGCTGCTAGGGTCTCCATTGGCTGCAGGATGTTGCAGGAGAGGAGGGAGGGGTCGGAAATGCTTCCCCAGGGCCTTGCCCGAAATGAGGCACCACCTGACAAAGGTTGGTGAAGTTTGGTTCACTTCTGTCTCTGTACCAGCGCTGTTCTGAATTCGGGACTCTGACAGATTTAAACGCCTGTTCATCAGCGGCAGTGCTACATGATCTGCCTGTCACTCTCAAGTGCTCTCCCTCTGACTCCTTTTCCGAGGAGTTCCACAAGAGGAGGGAACTTTCTCACTAACGTGTCACTCAATCCACCCACCCAGACACCCACTGCTCGTTGAGACTGGCAAAAAAGAAAAAAAACCTGGATTTTATACAAATCTGAGAAAATGCTTCAAGCCTTCCTCCCATACATGTGATTTATGGAATGTGACACGACTCTGTACTATTGTGATCAAAAAGCCCGAGGTTTTAGGTGAGTCAGGGCAGAAATGAACTCTCTGTTATTTTCTCAAGTAAAACTCTCCTGGCTTGGCTGGCATCACTGGAACTCTGATTGTACCATTAGGAACAGCATATGAGAACTGCTTTTGTCTGTCCTTGAAATGGAGCTGTTTGTCGCTGAACAATTTTCTCTGCAGGCCATGCACTGGTTCTGCGCACTGCCCACGGCTCCCAGTGCTGGCTGCTGTTGCAACCAATAGATCTCAAGGTGGCATCCAACCTCTCTCACTGGACTGCACAGAACTCCAGGACCATATCCTACCAGTTCCCTCAAGTCAGGGGAGCAGAGAGCTCCTGGGGTGGGGGAGGCAGAGCTTAGGGAGCCCCCAGAAGACATGCATCCCCTGCCCTAGCAGCACCCACACCAGGGAACCTGAGCCAGAGGACACAGGTTCTCATCCCAGCCTCACAGACTCTGATCACAGAGTCTACGCTCTCGGACCCCCAGTTTCTTCATCTGTAAAAGGAGAATGTAGAATTGATGATCTCTCATGCCCCACAGAGCGTTGAAATGCTTTTATTCCATAGGTAGATTTGGGAGTAATGGGTATTTACAGACTCCCAGAGCTGAAAGTGCCTTAGAATTTATCTGGTTCAGTGGATATTAACTTGGGGTTTATGAATCAGTAACAGGTTCAAAGATAGCTTTAGACAGGTAGATGGTGCCCTTAAAAGTGTACACAACACTGGAAGTGCCTGTGCATGTCTCTGGGAAGAGTGTCCATAGTATGTGTAGGACTTTTCAGAGCCCAAAATATAGAAAGGTCTTGATCTTGACTTTGATCCAAAGTCCCCCCTTTGCAGTGAGGAAAGAGGGTGGGGAGGTAAACGGATGCATAAAAGCTAGTTGGTGCCAGAGGCAGGAGCTGGACAAGGGTTTCCGCTTTCTGACTTATGCTTCCTCAGCCTGTGGTGTGCCCGGGGTGTGAACAGGGCCTTCTAGAGTGACCAGGGCAACTGAAGGTCTAGCCAGGCATGTCTGAAAAGAGGTCTCTTCTAGCACATTGCCACGAAACCACACTCAGGACCCAGAGGGCCTCTGTCTAGTCAAACGGCTGGTGTGTTCCACATCCAGGCCCAAGGATGGTTCTCCTCCACCACCAGCTCAGCACCTTTTCCTATCTACATGACTTTCCTTTCAAACATAGCAATCCAAGCTCTCACCCGATATTTCTAATTTTCATTTTTTTTTTGCCTTCACTGCCTGCATGGATTCATTGAAGCTCTCTCTTATTTCCACTGTAAAACAGAGTAGAAGGAAAGAGGCAGTCAAGCAAAAGAGGTAGGTCAGGAGGGAAGAGTGAGTGTTGCATCTTGCCTCACTCACTGGGTAGAAGGAAATTTAAAGTAATGTAAGGGAGGAAATAGAAAGATAACTAAAATCTGAATTTAAAACCACATAGTTTGTTCCTTCCTAAAGAGTAACAGCAAATTGAAATAGTTCAGATACTAGAGGATGATATGTACCATTATTAGATTCTTCCAAGAGAGGAGAGTGATTTTATGGCATTCTGCTCATCACTTGGATTACAAGACCTGATAAAGGGTCTCTTAATACCACTGAAACATGCTATTTTCATGAGGAAAATGGAGAAGGAAATCCAGCATCTGTATTTTGATTTTTTGTATTTGTTCCCAGTGGTCTCTTTCTAATGTATTTATGGATGGATATTCAAGAAGCAAGATAACTGCAATGATTTTCTTCCAGTTTTGCATGTGGCCACTCTAAGGCCACCATTATACAACCACCATTTTAAAGTAATTCTAGCCTCGAACTGTTTCCCCTTTAAGTGAAAGATAATCCTTGGACTGAAATTGAGAAATGGTATAATATACCATTTTATAGGAAGGGTTAGATGCAGGGTTGGAAAATCTGGATGTGAGTGTTGGCTCTACTATTACTCCGGGTGTCTATCTCATTGCTCGCTGGTGGAACTGTTCCCCTCCCCAATCCTAAGGGGTGGGCCTGGGTAGCCCAGCATCCTGGCCACAGCTGATTGTATCCTGCCTGAACTCTGTCCCCAAGATGAGCCAATCAAATTCATAATCTGCTGAATTGGAGGAGACATGGAACCTGTGGTTAGAAGATGTTAGGCTTTGAAGTTGGGATCAGATTTTGGTAACATGGCAACTCAAAGCCACATTCAAGCTGAAGTTGTGAGGGACAAGATCTAAGAGCATGGCAGGTACGAGAAGGGAGCAGGTGTGCAGGAGGAAGCAGAAATGAGAGAGGCTGGTGACTTTCCATTTCCTTCAAAGCCCTGATTGGATTCCGTAGGAGTCCTCGGTACTCTTATGATAAATATTCTTTTACTTAATTAAGCTAGCTTGGGTTGGGTCTCCCTTTATTGCAACCCAAGATTCCCTTACTAAGACATTGTATGACCTAGTCAAGCCACTTTGCTTCTCTGGTCTCAGTTTCATCTTGAATAAAATGAGGTGGTTGTATTAGATAACCTCTAAAGTCCCTTTAGATTTCAGGAATCTATACTTTTAATTATCTATGTTGGCTGTATATGAGGCTTAAAAGCCAGGGGATGCTTGATAACTTTGCCCTTCCCTTTGTCCTGTGTAGGCTGGGTGTGATGATATAGTTAGTCCAGAGGACCTTCCAGTGCCTATCAAGGTTATGTATAAAAAGAAAGATGCTGGCTGGGGGAGAGAGGAGCTCCCTGCCAAACTGATATGTGATGGGCTAGATTAAAAGCCTCCTCGGGTCCGTCCTGTTTTGATTCTCCAGTGAACTCAGGCACTATGAGAAAGATGTTGGCAGCTCCCGAGCATTTGCTCTAAATGAGCAGTATAAGTAAGTACAGCCTTGTTGATTGTACATCAATTTGATAGACTAACTATGGAACAGTAATTAAGCCAAAGAGAACATTCAGAAGTACTTATTGCTATTTGCTGTCTGTTCAATCCCCAGAGTGCTACAATAAATAGAACCATAGGTTTAATTAGTATCTGCAGGTCTGATTACCCATTTAGGATAGGCCATAGTGGACAGAGGTTACACTTTCAAAGACAGCCTACTGTGAGTGATGTTGGAAATGTCTGTATTTGCCTGTAGCAAAAGTCTGCACACTGTGCCCTGCTGAGTCTTTGGGGGTCCAGCAGAGGTGCTACCACCCAACACCCCAGTCAAATTCTGGGGACTCAGACTAATCAGTCCAAGAGAGCAGCATTGCCTGGTTGGCCTCCACGACACACATGATCTCTCCGCTCTGCAGGCCTTAATACTTTTGGGTCCTCTCCTGTTGCTCCTATTGTGGTGTCACATTTCTGTTGTCATGTGTGAGCTGCTGTTCCCCTTCCCACTGCACCCTAAATCTAGTTTCCACAAGATGCAGCAGGTAGAGGAGTCTGCCAAGTATCTGAGACAGCCACTGCCCCTGGGATGCAGACATCATAGCCATGAGGAAACCATCCGTCATGACTGTGCCTGACACAGAGGCAGTGCTCACCAGGGCTCAGCTGTCATGGTTGTGACTGCTGTTAGGATCATTGTTGGAGAACTCACCATGGTGTACATTTATCTCCTTTGGAAGATGTGGATGATGAAATACATTAACCCATAGTGCTGGTGCAAGGTGAGGTAACTAAATGCTTAGCTCACTGCTTGGCACATGGAAGTGTTCACGACATGTGAGCTATCATATCAGGATTAGTATTTGTCAGGTACCGCGCTAAGTGCTTCTCATTAATTGCTTTAAATAATTTTTTACAGTAGCAGCAATTATGATTATCTGCATTACAGAGGAGGAAACTGAGACCATCAGTTGGGGGTTTATGTAACTTGCTGAGGATCAGTGCAGCTGGGATTCCAGTGCAGGTTTATCTGACCCTGACGTCTATGTATGCTCTTAATAATCACACGTGACAACTAGGGAGACTGTGAGGCTGTTGCCTTCTGGGAGCTGAGGTGAAGCCCCGTGGACTTGGGGAAGGGCTTCCTCCGTTAGCAGGTAGAGGTGTGTTTGGATTAAATGAGGAGCATTTCTGGTTAGATTTCTAGCAGCAACTTATATAGCCTTCCTCTTTTCTTTTCTTTTTTTTTTAGGACCCCCCCACCCCCCCAAGTTTTATTGAGTACAATTGACAAATAAAAGTGTAAGATATTTAAAATGGACAACATGATGATTTGATATAGGTATACATTTGAAAAGATTCTCCCCATTGAGTTAATTAACACATCCAAAAGACCCCAAATAGCCAAAGCAATCTTGAGAAAGAACAAAGCTGGAAGCATCACACATCCTGATTTCAAACTGTATTACAAAGCTGTGATAATAAAAACAGTATGGTACTGGCATAAAAGCAGACACATAGATCAATGGAACAGAATAGAGAGCCTGGAAATAAACCCATGCATATTTGGTCTATTGATTTTTGCAAAGGAGGCAAGAATATACAATGGGGAAAGTAAAGTTTCATCAATAAATGGTGCTGGGAAAACCGGACAGCTATGTACAAAAAACTGGAACTGGACCACTGTGTTACACCATACACAAGCATCTACTCAGAATGGATTGAAGACATGTATAGCCTTTCCGAGAGCAGAGCAAGAGGCTTGATTGAGAGTTTTCCTATATGTGCCATGGTTGAGTCAAGGGCTAAAAACTGTTTATCCAACAAGAAAATTCAAGGAAAAAATAGTGTATTACAGATAGTGAGCAAAGAGGTAGAACTGAAAGGGAAAAATATGTTTACAACAAAAAGAAAGAAAGGTAGAAAAGAAGGAAAGAAAGAAAAGACCAAAAGAAGAAAAATTGAATTAAAAATACATGAAGCTATTGGGAGCAACAAATAATCACCAGGAAGTGAGGAGAGGGAAACGAGAGGTTAAAACTCTAGAACAGTGAATCAATCAATCATTCCAGTGTAAACACACACAAATATCGTGCAGACGTTAACAGTGGTGATATTTAATAACTCAGTCCCCTGCTGGACCAGGGTTGATTTTCATTCAGGGATCGTGCTGTGTTTAATAAATCGAGGGAAAGGAAAGAAAGCCACGTCCTCCATCTAGGTGAAAAGTCCTTGACATTCTGCTTCCTTTTGAGTCAACAACTATGGCTGTGTTGTTGGGGGGGGGGTGCGGGGCGGGCACTGGACCAAGCCAGGTTTGTGCTTGTGTCTTGTGAGTGCTTAATTAGTGAGGAAGACTTCTTCAGAAACAGTAACATGGGAAGTTTCCATGAGTTATGCAGCAGCAAGAGTGAAAAGATATGTTGAAATATTTGTAACCACACTGGATATTTGGAAACACTCTGAATAATGAAGAAGTATCTAAGTAGATACCTTGTTGTAGATGTAAACAGGAATCTATGTTTTAGGTCTGGCTTTAGAAAAATTACTGATAAACTCCTGTAAGCTGAGCTTACTAAACTGAGGCAAGGTGTTTGAGCCATTTCTGAATGTGAAACCAAATTTCTGATACAGAATCTATAATGGGTCTGATGCCAATCAAATTTTTATTGGCTTTCAAAAGCAGTTTGGAGTCATTCTTACATCATCTTGTGTCCAGTTTCCCCAGAATTAAGTTAAGATCCTCTTGTTTTGGGCTTCCCTGGTGGCACAGTAGTTGGGAGTCTGCCTGCCGATGCAGGGGACACGGGTTCGTGCCCCGGTCCGGGAAGATCCCCCATGCCGCGGAGCGACTGGGCCCGTGAGCCATGGCCGCTGAGCCTGTGCGTCCGGAGCCTGTGCTCCGCAAGGGAGAGGCCACAACAGTGAGAGGCCCGCGTACCACACACACACACACACACACACACACACACACACACACACACAAAGATCCTCTTGATTTATAAGGGAACAGGCCAACTTTGTTAATAACATAATAAAATATACTAGTTGGAGAGAATGCTGCTCACTGCTTCGAGATAATGCTGCCTCAGGCAGCAAGAGTTAAGGGTGGGGCAAGACCAGCATGGCTAGTCTAGTCTTTTTTTTCTTTTTTTCTTTTCCCTTAAGAGTTCAGATCAATGTATGGTTGATACAGTTGTGTCACGTAATCAATTGAAAAATTAAGGCAAAAGAAAAAAATACCTTGTTGATTGTGCAGTAACGATGTCGTCTCATTATGCAGATGTGCTCCGAGTCTACACAAGTAAATGTAGTGAAAAGTGAAGAGGAAAATTGAGGCAATTTCCTGAATTATTCAAGGAAAAAAAAATCTCCTTGCCTCAATTATTCATATAGCACTTTTCTTTGAAAGTGAGGAGAGTGGGAGAAAAAAGGAGGGAGAAAAGAAAGGAAGCCTGATTGCGTTAATTCTCCACTTCATTTTGTAGATTAAGGCACATCTACAGCCCTTATTACACATCCCTGTACAGTGCAGTTTACTTCTTGACAAAATATTTCTTTGTCATTGTGTTTATGTGGATTTTACCCACCTTTCATTTTTCTCTAGTTAAACAGTGAGAACTTGAACTGACAGTACTCTTTCTTTTCCATAAATAAGGTGCCTATAAAAAGACTAATTTCCCAGTAATCCAACCTTTTCCAAACATTCCACCCACAAGGCAGCAAGTCAGGGAAAAACAGAATTCTGCCTGAAGATGTAAGGCATAATTATCATCAAAAGATCTATCCCACCTCCTTTCCTTGGTGGTGGAAAATATGTGTTGGGACCTAGAGTAGAAATTTGTGAAAAGACACAAATGTCCCCAGAGTTTATCTGTGAGGGCCAGACACCAAATGTGGTGTGCAGAGGGAACATGGCAAACTGGATCTATCGATCTAGCTATCTATCTGGCTGCCAGTCACATTACAGACATTACATAGTTGTGTATTTATTAGGACAAATTTCTGCCGGCAGCAACTTGTCTTAACAAAATTAGTATAAGTGACAATTTTCCATGAGATGGAAGTAAAGTGTCTCAAGGAAGGAGGCTGTTTTCTGTTTCACATAAAATCACTGTGTGGGTTAATGGCAGCTCTGAGTTGCCAATTACTGTAAGATTTAAATAACGTGGAGAGAATCTGGAGAACAGCAGTGGAGATAGTTTGGGAAATAAACCTTAGGAGGATGTGCTAAAGGAATAGGGTTACAGAGCCAGGAAAAGAGAATGTTCAATAGAGAACTAATATTGGTCTTCCAGAATATGAAGGTGTGACGATTGATATATAGGCATCGGTTAGTGGCTCTTCTTGGTGTTCACTAAAGGGAGTACGAAATGGAATGGGCTTAAATCAAGTGAACTTAAAGTATTATCAAATTTACAGAATTGCTTAGTTAGAGTTTACTATGAAAAAGTCCCAATATGGCACTAATTTCATGACAAAGTAGGTCCTTCTTAGAGAAGAGATTTTCACCGTTAGTGTCTGTGACCTAGTGTTATCTTGTGGGCTGTGAGAAAATTGGGGAACAGCTCAAAGCCCTAACAGTGATGTGTCTGAGTGACCAGAGGCTTTCCAGTTGCCTCTCTAGCTCATAAAATGTGCTTCTCCAAGTGTGTGGTGAGCCCTGGACTGTGCACCCCACCTCGGGCTCTCTGAATCAGAACCTTCGGTGGTTTTGGCCCCGGACGCTACACTTTCTCATTTTTATTTGCTTTAGAAATACTAAATTAAACTATGAGCTGTTTGGTGACATGAATCAGATATTATTCATTTTTTAAAAATAGATCTTTATTGGAGTATAATTGCTTCACAATACCGTGTTAGTTTCTGTTGCACAACGAAGCAAATCAGCCATATGCATACACATGTCCCCATATCCCCTCCCTCTTTGAGCCTCCCTCCATCCTCCCCATCCCACCCCTCTAGGTCATCGCAAAGCACGGAGCCAATCTCCCTGTGCTATGCTGCTGCTTCCCACCAGCCAGCTATTTTACATTCGGTAGCGTGTATATGTCGATGCTACTCTCACTTCACCCCAGCTTCCCCTCCCACTCCGTGTCCTCAAGTCCATTCTCTATGTCTGCCTCTTTATTCCTGCCCTGCAACTAGGTTCATCAGTACCATTTTTTTAGATTCCACATATATATGTTAGCATACGGTATTTGTTTCTCTCTTTCTGACTTACTTCACTCTGTGTGACAGACTCTAGGTCCAGCCGCCTCACTACAAATAACTCAATTTCATTTCTTTTTATGGCTGAGTAATATTCCATTGTACATATGTACCACATCTCCTTTATCCATTCATCTGTCGATGGATGTTTAGGTTGCTTCCATGTCCTGGCGATGGTAAATAGTGCTGCAGTGAACATTGTGGTGCATGTCTCTTTTTGAATTATGGTTTTCTCAGGGTATATGTCCAGTAGTGGAATTGCTGGGTCATATGGTAGTTCTATTTTTACTTTTTTAAGGAACCTCCATACTGTTCTCCATAGTGGCTGTATCAATTTACATTCCCACCAACAGTGCAGGACAGTTCCCTTTTCACCACACCCTTTCCAGCACTTATTGTTTCTAGCTTTTTTGATGGTGGCCATTCTGACTTGGCGTGAGGTGATACCTCGTAGTTTTGATTTGCATTTCTCTAATAATTAGTGATGTTGACCATGTTTTCACGTGCCTCTTGGCCATCTGTATGACTTCCTTGGTGAAATGTCTATTTAGGTCTTCTGCCCATTTTTTAACTGGATTGTTTGTTTTTTTGATATTGAGCTCCATGAGATGTTTGTATGTTTGGAGATTAGTCCTTTGTTGTTTCATTTGTAAATATTTTCTCCCTTTCTGAGGGTTGTCTTTTTGTCTTGTTTATGGTTACCTTTGCTGTGCAAAAGCTTTTAAGTTTAATTAAGTCCCATTTGTTTATTTTTATTTCTGTTACCCTAGGAGGTGGATCAAAAAATATCTTGCTGTGGTTTATGTCAAAGAGTGTTTTTCCTATGTTTTCCTCTAAGAGTTTTATAGTGTCTGGTCTTACATTTAAGTCTTTAATCCATTTGGAGTTTACTTTTGTGTATGGTGTTAGGTAGTGTTCTAATTTCATTCTTTTACATGTAGCTGTCCAGTTTTCCCAGCACCACTTATTGAAGAGGCTGTCTTTTCTCCATTGTATTTTCTTGACTCCTTTGTCGTAAATTAGGTGCCCATATGTGTGTGGGTTTATCTCTGGGCATTCTATCCTGTACCACTGATCAATATTTCTGTTTTTGTGCCAGTACCATACTGTCTTGATGACTATAGCTTTGTGGTATAGTTTGAAGTTGGGGAGCCTGATTCCCAACTCCGTTTTTCTTTCTCAAGTTTACTTTGGCTATTCGGGGTCTTTAGTGTTTCCATATGAGTTGTAAGATGTTTTGTTCTAATCTGTGAAGAATGCCATTGGTACTTTGATAGGGATTGCATTGAATCTGTAGATTGCTTTGGGTAGTATAGTTATTTTCACAATATTGATTCTTCCAATCCAAGGACATGGTATATTTCTCCATCTGTTTATGTCATCTTTGATTTCTTGCGTCAGTGTTTTATAGTTTTCTGAGTACAAGTCTTTTGCCTCCTTAAGCAGGTTTATTCCTAAATATTTTATTCTGCTTGTTGCAATGGTAAATGGGAGTGTTTCCTTAATTTCTCTTTCAGATTTTTCGTTGTTGGTGTATAGGAATGACAGAGATTTCTGTGCCTTAATTTTGTATCCTGCAACCTTACCAAATTCATTGATTAGTTCTAGTAGTTTTCTGGTGGCATCTTTAGGATTTTCTTTGTATAGTATCATGTCATCGGCAAATAGTGACAGTTTTACTTCTTCTTTTCCAATTTGGATTCCTTTTATTTCTTTTTCTTCTCTGACTGCTGTGGCTAGGACTCCCAAAACTATGTTGAATAAGAGTGGCAAGAGTGGACATTCCTTGTCTTGTTCCTGATCCTAGTGGAAATGCTTTCACTTTTTCACCATTGAGTATGATGCTTGCTGTGCGTTTGTCATATATGGCCTTTATTATGTTGAGGTAGGTTCCCTCTATGCACATTTTCTGGAGAGTTTTTATCATAAATAGGTGTTGAATTTTGCCAAAAGTCTTTTCCACATCTATTGAGATGATCATATGGTTTTTATTCCTTAATTTGTTAATGTGGTGTATCACATTGATTGATTTGCATATATTGAAGAATCCTTGCATCCCTGGGATAAATCCCACTTGATCATGGTGTATGATCCTTTTAATGTGTTGTTGGATTCTGTTTGCTAGTATTTTGTTCCGGATTTTTGCATCTATGTTCATCAGTGATATAGGTCTATAATTTTCTTTTTTTGTGGTATCTTTTTCTAGTTTTGGTATCAAGGTGATGGTGGCTTCGTAGAATGGATTTGGGAGTGTTTCTCCCTCTGCAAGTTTTTGGAAGAGTTTGAGAGGGATTGATGTTAGCTCTTCTCTAAATGTTTGATAGAATTCGCCTGTGAAGCCATCTGGTCCTGGACTTTTGTTTGTTGGAAGATTTTAAATTACGGTTTCAATTTCATTACTTGTGATAGGTCTGTTTATATTTTCTAATTCTTCCTGGTTCAGTCTTGGAAAATTGTACCTTTTATATGTACAGCATATTGTAAATCAAGCTTTCAAAAATGAATCTCTTAATTATTGCTGCACTGAACTAACAATACAGTAAATGATAAGGTTATGATATTTAAATGATCTTCCAGTAGCAACTCTGATTTTGTACAAGTTTCAGGATTATTATGTAAACATCATTTTGTGGGGTTTTGAAAATTAGAAAATGCTGAAGCTTATTAATAAAAATGTGCACTAATACCTTGATGACTGTGTTGAACGTAAATAAGTCTTAGTCTAGTGTGACACTGATTATGAAGACTTAACTTCCCAGCGTTCTTTTATTATGTTGACAAATGCATTTTCCATATCACAGGGAAAGGAAGAAATCAGGGATTTGTCTATTTTGTCAGTGAGTGAGACATACTGAGTCCTGCCAGGTGGTACATAACTGATCAAAAATCCTGAATTCGTACCTGTGATAAGATTTAAAAAGTGGAGCAAGATAATGTTATTAAGTGGAATAAAATAACAGAACCTACATCAGCCACTAGCCTATAATGAAGCTGCCTGTTTCCTGTGTGCATGTGCCCCCCGCCCCTACTTTACTATCTGAAATAGAATTCAACAGTAATCCATCAGTCAGCAGATTTTGCTGTGAAAGAGGAAAGAGAGGACGAGTTTCATCATAGCAAGAGCATCCTAAGAATTTGTCCCCCACAAACTCTGCAGACTGTGTAATCTTGAAATTCTAGGTCCACCTTTTGTTGGCTTTCTCCGTGTGACTCCATATAGAGGTGGAACCACTTTGGTCCCTGTATTTGTGCTTCCTTCTGCCCTCTTTCCGTCCACTGCAGCTTCATGTACAATAGAAATGTGCTTCATTGATAATGCCAACCCTCGGCTACACATCCACAGGCAGAGATGAGCTGGGTAATACTTTCAATTCACACTTGAACCTCCTAGTAATCAATTCAACTTTTTATCCAACCAAAAGTTGCAACTGTGGTAGCAAAACCGACTGTATAAAGTCTTTTCTGATTCTCTGACTTCCTGTTCTCTGTTGATGGCCACATACACTTGGGTGGGCAGGGAAGGGGGAGCCATAGAGTTAGTTGTTGCCATGTCCATGAATTGATAACTCTTCTTCCTCCTCATCTCACCCCCACTACTAATGGCCAAACACTTTATATGTAGTAGGTGGAACCACAGGAGGTTGCCATTTTTGTTGGTCAAAACAGTCATATGTAAGCAATTTACTATGATTCAATCTAATATTATATAATCTTTTTTTTTTTTTTTTTTTTTTGCGGTACGCGGGCCTCTCACTGTTGTGACCTCTCCCGTTGCAGAGCACAGGCTCCGGACACACAGGTTCCGGACGCTCAGGCTCAGCGGCCATGGCTCACGGGCCCAGCCGCTCCACACATGTGGGATCTTCCCGGACCGGGGCACGAACCTGTGCCCCCTGCATTGGCAGGCGGACTCTCAACCACTGCGCCACCAGGGAAGCCCATATTATGTAATCTTTAGTAACTTTATGAGATGAGTATTACTACCCCCATTTTCTAGATAAAGAAAGCAGAGACTCAGAGTGATCAAGGTGACCCAGCCAGAGTTTGTGGAGTCTGGAACTATGCTCTGTCATCTGCCAGCACCCTTGGGCTCCACCGCTGGGCTGGATGACCATTTTGTAGGCATAGTCCATCATCTGAATCATTCCATTTCTGGCACCATATGTATGTTACCAATCTCAAATGTATGTTGGTGTTTTCTGATTAATACAATAGAATTTCATTGAAATATTTTCTAAATTCATGGTAGTGTTTCTGAAATGAGGTATCTTGTCATCAAACAGCAGAGAAATTGTCCTAATATTCCATGGTAGACAGCATTGATTCTGCCTCAGTTCCTTCTCCACTAATCCTGAAACCCTGATATCTTTCTCTGGAGGAGTTTGGAACTTGTCCCTTGCACCTCATTTACCAAGGTGTGGCAGCTCATGCCTCTAACTGTCTGCCTTCACTCTGAGCTGCTTTGAGTCTCTGTAACTTGAAAAGGTTCTGAGGAGTTGATGAGATAATCCATACAGAGAGCATAGGTGAGGTGCTCAGCAGTGCCTGCAGCAGCGGAAACCTTTAGTAAATAACATTGTCGTTCATATTATCTGGACATTCTGATGACCACGAACTCAGTCAGAGAATACTTTTGAGCTGACATACAACACAACTGAGGTTTTTGATTCCTTTCAGCTTGTGCCCCACATCTGTTAATTCCATATATTTCTGTATATTCTCTCTCTCTTTCTATGTAGCTATCTACCTATCTATCATCTGTTTCCCATCCATTCATCCATCTATTCTCTCTCTCTTTCTCCCTCTCCCTCTCTTCCCCCACTTCTCTCTCCCATCTGCAATCTTGAAGACATAACCTGCATGTTACTTTGAGGTTCTCTTATTCCAGGTCCAATTTTTTCCAGACCGGAGCCATAACATTTTTCTTTAAGGAAAAATGGAAATGGATAGGAAATAACTCGCAGATTTTGAAAGTGTAGGTGAATGACAGTATTCGCTTGGTTTTATAGTATGGTGGCATTTGAATTGGATAAGCTGGCGTTGAATCACCCAAAATATGTATTTATGCATTAGATTTGTTCAAAATTCATGGTGCAGTTTTCTTTTTAACAAGAAAATAAATGGTGATTCTGATTTTTGTCCTTCGGTTGCTCATGACAGTGATTCATTGTGTCTCTGTACTAAATGGGATCCATGAAGGAGGGAAACACACTTAGAAACTGGTTTGAAAAAGTCGTTCATTGAAAAAAAAACCCAGAACAAAAAAACATCTCCTTGAATACACAGGATTTGTTATGTCATCATCATCCTCAACAGAGATTTATTGAGCACCTACTATGTGCTGTTACTTGATAACTTTGATACCAGCTTTGCAATAAAATGGTTTCATTAGAATGTTAAAATGAAGGGCCATTTGTGGATTACATTCATTATGTGTACTTATTCAGAGTGTATTATCTGTATTGGCTCATAGGTGATTGGCTTTTTTTTTTTTTTTTTTTTTGTGCGTTACGCGGGCCTCTCACTGTTGTGGCCTCTCCCGTTGCGGAGCACAGGCTCTGGACATGCAGGCTCAGTGGCCATGGCTCACGGGCCTAGCCGCTCCGTGGCATGTGGGATCTTCCCAGACCGGGGCACGAACCCATGTCCCCTGAATCGGCAGGCGGACTCTCAACCACTGCGCCACCAGGGAAGCCTGGTGATTGGCTTTTATTTATGTATTTTTGTGTTTTGATTATGCTTCATATATGAAATGTTTAAAATAGTCATGTGAATCAATTTCTTGTCAAGTAAACTGGAAGTTTTCTCAAAAGAGTTCTCTCTGCCATATGAGTTTTGTGTAACACCTTCACAGAAATACTTAATGTTTTCCTTCAGATAGTGCACTTCTGTAAGAGAATTACCTCATGGAATTAAATAGCATCAAAACTCAATCATGGTAATTCCTTAGGCACCTATAAGTTTTATAAGGGAATTCACATACCTTAGTCCAGTTACTCATCTGATGGCATTTTATTGCTCTTTTGCTAAGGGGCAGGCATTATTCTAGCTATGTCATTTAATCCTTTCAACCACCCTAAGTGGAAGATACTTTTGTCACCCCATTTTACAGATGAGGAAACTGAAGCACCCGGTTACTCAGTGGAAGAGCCGGGATTTGGACTCGGGCATTTTAGCTGTAGAGCTGGTGCTCTTAATCATTACTCTACCCACACCTCAACTCAGCCTTGTTCTATAAACTGGCCTTGAGTACAGCTTACTCTTTGGAGATTGAAGGTGCAAAGTAGCATAGAAACAGAAATTGAGCAAACAGTGAGTTTGTCTGTCTAATGTGGTTCGTTTGATTGTCTTAATGCAGCGCGATGTCCATCTTTGCCATGATTACTCAGAGTTACTGTCCTTCTCCTTCCCACACCTCCCCCTCATTTCAACCTGCCCCCACTTTTGCCTGGTTAATTCCTTCTCATCCTACAGTTCTTCCCCTTGAACTACCCCTTTCTACATTCTCCCAGCGCTCAGCCATCTATGCAATCAGTTTATTGCACAGTCTGAATTTGGTAAGGGTATGAAAAGACATGATTTGATATTTTTTGGTTTTGTTTATTTCAACTACTGCATTAATCATTGATCTTTTTTTTTTTTTTTTGACTCTTTCAGTCCTGTCTCTTAATTACAACACAGGCAGATTTCTTAGATCTTCGATTTCTTTCAGTAATTAAAAATCCACGTCAGTTCAGTTGAAAACGTGTTCTTTCTCTCCTCCACCTAAACTCCCCTGACCCCTCAGCTCAGGCCCAGGGTGTTCAGTGGAGAGGGGTAAGGGCCCCTCCTTTCACTCCCCCTTGCCCCCTCCCCTGGTTCCAGCTCCTCTGGGGTGGGGCTGTGAGAAGGAGACAGGAGAGCTGTCAAGGATTCCCTTGGGTTTCTGGCCCTAGCTGGGGTTCCTCTCTGGGCTACTGCTGGCGCCATTGGGTAATACTGGCTTCATTTTTTAAAACCCTGTGGGCTCTCTCTAAGGGTGTGGCTTCTTCAGGGGGCTCTAGCCCCACGGTATAGATTTCCTTATGGGAGGTCATCTCTTTCTTGACCTCTTAGAAGCCTCCTTCAGCTCCTGCCTCTATGGAACACCCCACAGCATCTGGCTGAGTGAAAGTTGTGTGGATGGCCAGGCCAGCCCGTTGCATGGTGGGTCTGCAACCTGGCTCCCATGTGACCCCTTCTATGTGCCAGGCCAGGAAGAGCCATGCATCTTCACCATACCAACTGGTGGAGAGCAGGTTGCTCCTCTACATGGTTCCCACTTCCTGCCTTGCTGTGGTCTCTCCAATCCTTTCCTCTCCCCTCCCCCCACCCCCGAGAGGGTGGCTCAGCAAGCCCAGTGCATAACTAGATGCCCAACCAGCATGAGGAGATGCCAAAGACAAATGCAACATCTAGGAGACATTCTCTTGGAGCCGTCTTTACTTATGGAGGGAAAAGTCATGGTATTTGCCCCATCCCAGGTGGATTATCAATTTCTTTCTCAGCCTTATCTTCTCTCACTGGTCCTATTTTATTTATTTTTAACAAAGTTGGCTGATTTTTGATAAACCCTGAGGATTTATCTGGTCCAGTTTCAGCTGTGTGTGTGTGTTTGTGTGACTTATCATTGTCCTTAGCTTTGAGTCCAGCAAAAGCCACTTTAAATATCCTGTTACCTTGAGGATCACTTACTTAATATACATCTTCCTATTAGATGCAGTGCAGTACTCCCTCTTAATCTCATTTACCCTGTTTCTTCTTGAGTTGCTGGGATGATAAGCATACTGATGGGATGAGAATTTAACTAACAGGAAGGAGATACTGATTGCAGTATCAGGGATGATATGGTTTGAGTCAGATTATAGAGCTCATCACCATCTGATCCATATCTTAAATGTTCCATCTTTGGTATAAGGCATTTGTGAGGAATAAATAATGTGCAGGGTGTTTGTAAATAATACTACATTGACTATAAGTTAATTACTGGGATAGGGTAAAAACAGGGAATGAATACATAAAATTGATATGTTACCATAAAATTAAAATAATAATTGCAGTTCTACTCATGTCAGACTCCTTCCTAAAATTCCTATAATTATGTTTAATTTCCTTTCCTTTTTTTCTGCTCACATTCTGGGAACTGTCCTATTAATAATGAAATGGGAAATAGAATAAGGAAGGTAACCAAAAGCGTTGCTTATTCTTTCTGTGATTAATCAAGGAGTCATTAATAATATTTGAAGGATATAATGCTATCTCTTTAAGAACAAAAAACTAGAAGTATGTATAGCAGATCAATATATGCAAAAGTTTCTTAATTAGGAGAGAGTTAAGACTTCACACTTAAGATTAAAGTTCACTCGGGCTTCCCTGGTGGCACAGTGGTTGAGAGTCCGCCAGCTGATGCAGGGGACGTGGGTTCGTGCCCCGGTCCGGGAGGATCCCACATGCCGCGAAGCGGCTGGGCCCGTGAGCCATGGCCGCTGGGCCTGCGCGTCCGGAGCCTGTGCTCCGCAACGGGAGAGCCCACAGCAGTGAGAAGCCCGCGTACCGCAAAAAAAAAAAAAGATTAAAGTTCATTGAATTTACATTTCAATACAAAAGGAAGTTAACTCCTGTTAATATTTCTGCGGAAGTTTGCAGGACTTAAACATGGTACGGCAGTTTTCATACTATGGCATTAGGTCCCCCTGCTCAACACGTGATACCTCCCCTTTCTCCCTGCAATACCCACCCCCGCATGCCTGCAAAACCCTTCTCTTTTTTTCAAAATTATCAATGTGAATTAATCATAGTGAATTTCACAAATAATCAAGCAGGCTATAGGCTGGGATCAAGAATGGAACAGTCTGAGAGTATTTCGTCTTAGCTGTGGAGACCTCTGGTGATGTGGAGAAATGTCTGCTGTCAGTCTCTGAAGACAGTCCTTTGTCCATAGAACTTGTACATTTAAAACATTTTCATTCTTCTCTGCATCTAAATCTGTGGAACATCAATTTAATCAAATTTTATATTTATTAATGGTGATTTTAAAAGCAGAGAGGACACTGAAAAAAATCATAAACCTAGAATTAATTTTTTAAATTATGAGATATTTCAAATATACACACATGAAGTTACTGTAAAGAACACATCTGTACCTACCACACATCTTTATTAAGTCTTAACATGATGCCATAATACTCAATATATTTTTTTCAGTAATATAAAACATACGACGTAATTGAGCCCCCTTGTAAACCACTCTTTGATCTTATTTCTTTTCCTCCCTAAACTATTATCATGAACTCAGTATTTGTCATTCCCATGCATGTTTTTGTACTTTCAATATAGAATATTAAAATATATGATAGTATTTAGCATAGTTTAGTATTGTTTTCAAACTTTTAGTCTTGTTATGAGTGGCATGATACTGTACTTATTCTTTTGCAAATTTTTTTTTGTTCATTGTGTTAATGAGAATTTTTCATGTTGATGGATATAGCTTCAGTTCATTAAGGATTAAATGGTGTCTAGTGTTCCACTGGATGAATGTATACTATTTTATTTATCCATTCTCCTGTTGATGGGCATTTGGATGGGTTCCAATGTTTTGTTGTACAACTAATGTGGAGGTGATTACACCTGCTTGTGCATATGCCTAAGTTTCCCTAGGGCAGGGATTCTCAAAATGTGGCTCAGGGACTCCCACCCCCCAACCCCCCAGGGTCCATGTTACCTCTTCCAGGGAGTCTTCAAGGTTGTAACTATTTTCATAATAATACTGAGATGTCAGTTGCCCTTTACTGATATTTGTACTGGTGGGGAAAAGCAGTGATTAGTGAAACCATTGACACCTTAGTATGAATCAAAGAGATGGCACAAATGGTGCTAGCAGTCATTTTCTTCTTCATCACTATGCACTCACAGAGAAAAAAGCCATTCATTTAAGAATGTCCCTGGTGAAGCACTTAAGTACTTAATAAAATGATTTTAACATTTAACAAAATGGATTAGTTTTATTAAATCTTAACTCTTGAATGCGCATCTTATAATTCTGTGTGGCACAGTGTGGAGTGTGTTTATAACCCTTTGGCTGCACACTGCAATTGTTTAAGTTACAAGCTGAACTAGCTTCTTTTTCATGGAACACCATCTTTATTTACTTGAAAGAATGATGGGTAAACTATGGCTGAACTACATTGACAGTTAAACTACTGGGTTCTTGGCAGGCATTTTCTCAAAAATGAATAAGGAAAGCCTTTCACTTCAAGGAAAAAAACTGGCATTGTTTGTTTCCAGTGATAAAATTTGAGTTTTCAAGTAAAACTTAGAATTTTGGAAAAATTTGCCACTGTGAGGTTGACATTTCCTAACACTTAAAGACTTTTTCTGATTTGATCAGTAATAATGTTAATAAAGAACATTATTTTTTGATACTGTATAATGAAGTGTGTCCACATTTGGAAGATCTGTATAACTCAGTGCATCAGTATTTCCCAAATGATCAGTCCATCATGTTACAAAATTATGCATGGGTAAATGATCTATTCCAAGTACAAGGCTAAATTTTCTTCGTATACTTCAACCAAAACAACATAATTCAGCAGATTGAATACAGAGTAGATCTGAGAATTCAGCTATGTTTAAACCAGATATTAAAGAGATTTGCAAAAATCTTACTAATTTTTGTTAGTTTTAGAAAATATAGTTATTTTTCATAGAAATGTTGCCTTAACATGTAATAGGTATATTATTGTTATTTTAAAATTAATACATATTTTAAAAGTTCTTATTTATATTTCCTAATAATGTAACCATTTATAGACATAACCCACATAAATAAAAGTTCTTTGGGGTCCTGAATAATTTTTAAGAATGTAAAGGGGTCCCGAGATAAAAAAAGTTTGATAACTTCTGTTTTAGGGCATAGCTTGTAAGAGTGGGATTGCTGAGTCGTGGCGTGGGTATCTTCAAGTTGCTCTCTGAAGGTTGATAAGAATTTGCATTCCCATCAGTAGAATATGAGAGCCCTGTTTTCCCACATCATCCCTCGCCAGAATTTTGTTTGTCAGACTATAAAACGTTTGCCAGTCTGAAGTGTGTGAAATGGTATCTCATTGTTTTAATTTGTATCTCCCTGATTACTAGTGAGTTTGACAAAATTACACATATTTATTGGACTTTTGGTTTTCTTACTCTGTGAATTACCTATTCATATCCTTTGCTCATTCCCCATTCACATCCCATTAGGTTGTCCTTTTTGTTTGTTTTCTTAAATGATTTTTAGGAGTTATTTATATTTCTTGGTTTCTAATCATTTTTTGATTATATGAGGAAAATATTTTCTCTCAATCTGTGGCTTGTCTTTTAATTTTGTTCATCATGTTTTTGTTGAACAGAAGTTTTAATTTAAATACAGTCAGATTTATCAATTTTTAAATTTTTTTCCTGTTTTGTATTTTTTATCTTGTCAAAGAAATTCTTCTCTACTCAAAGTCCACACGTGTCTATTCCTATATTTTCTTCTAAAACTTTTAGGGTTTTGCTTTTCATATTAGATCTGTAATTACCTTGAATTGAACTTTGTGTATGGTGTGAGGTCAGGATCTACTTGTTATCCCCAACCCCCATCACACTTCATAATCAATTGCCCCAGCACCTTTCAGTGACGTTGATTTGTGCTACCACTCCTATCACATACCCAGTTTCCACATAGGCATGTTTGTTTCTCCAGGCATTTTATTCCTTTCCATGGGATCATTTGTCTATTCATACACAAATAACTATAGTTTCTTGATATTATTATAAAGCTATAATAATCAGCTACATAATATTATTTTTGAAATCCTCCAACATTGTTATTCTTCAAAGCTCTCTTGCCTATTCTAGGCCTTTGGTTTTCCATATAAACATATGTAAGGATTTTCTACAGTGTTCCATGATCAACTCTTCTTGAGACTTTTATTTTGATTTTGAATTTATAGATTTATTTGGGGATAATCAAACTAATTAATGTATTTAATCTCACAGTCCTTCAGTTCTTCTTTTAATCCTTCAATGAATATTTGTGATTTTCTGCATAGGGATCTTGCACATATTTTGATAAATTTATTCCTAGGAATACCTAAGAAATATTCACTAATATTTTGAGTTGAGTGGTTTTTTTCCCCATTACATTTAAAATTGGATATTACTAGTGTAAAGGAATAGTATTACTTTTACATGGTAATTTTTCTGTCCAGCAACCTTTCTAAAAACTCATTTTATTTTAATAATTTATCTGTAGATTCTTTGGAGTTTCTAGGTAGATATTCTTACTATCTGTAAATAATAATTATTTTGTATTTTTTTTCTTTTCAAACTTTGTGCACTTTATTGCTTTACTGAATTTTTAGGCCTTCTAGTATAATGTTGGATGGAAGTAGTGATAACCACTTTTGCATCATTTGTGATTTTAATGTAAATGCTTCTAAAGTCTCACTATTCAGTATGATTCTTACACAGCTTCCTAATAAAAAACATTTGCTAGAAAGACAATTCACTTATTCTTAGTTTGCTAGGCATGTTAATCAACAATTACGATTGAATTTTGTCACTTTTGTCTGTGTCTATTGAGCCGGTGATTTTTCTTTTAAAATCTCTTAAAATTATATACACTAATGGTTTTTCTGATGGAGTATATTATGAATTATCTGATATTAGGCCACCTTTGAATTCTTGGAATTAAATCTACTTGAACATGATGTTTAAAAAATTATTAATAATTATTTTATACACTGCTGAAATTAATTAATTTTCTGATATTTTATTTAGAGTTTTTCCATCTGTGTTTACTAAGGTGATTGATATATAACTTTTTTCCTTTATACTAACTTACCCAGTTTTGGTATTTTGATTTCACCAACTTTATAAAATGAGCTGGGTAATTTGCATTTTTTTTTCTGTTTTCAGAATCTTCCTGGATGATAAAACTTTGTCTGTTTCTTTGTTCCTTGAAGGTTGGAATAAATTTACCTGTAAAATGTTCTGGTTCTAGTATCTTTTGATTTGAGGGACTTTTGATTACCAATTCAGTTCCTCCAGTGATTTTTTTTACTCATTGTTTCCATTTCCTCATGGGTCAGACTGAGAAATCTGTTTTTCTAAAATGTATATATTTAAGTTTACAAATTCATTACATAATGTTTATAGTATTCTCTTATTATGTTTAACATCTACTGTACATTTTTGTCCCCCTTTTAATTACCTTCTTTTTTTTCGTCACTTGCTAAAAACCTGTATACTTATTAGTTTTTTTTCAAGAATCAGCTTTGGATTTTATTTATCCCTTCTATTATCGCTTTGTTTCTGTTTCTTTATTATAATCATTTTTTCCTGCTTTTACTTTCTTTAGATTCACTTTTTAGTTCTTTTTTAGATTCTTGAGTTGAACGTGTACTTAATCTTTCTCTTTTCTAGTAAATAAATTTAGTGGTGTGAATTCATCTCTAAATAGTGATTGAGCATCATCCACATGTTTTGATATGTAATAATTTCTTATTTATTCAGGCTTTATTTAAGAGTTCTCTTTAAGGTACCTAAATATATACTTTTGTTATGTTTTTGCTACTTTGAAATGTTGATTTCTAATTTGATTATATCACAATCAGAGGGATGATATGTGTGATTTAAGTTCTTTGAAATCCTGGAATCATGCTAGTTTTGTAAATGTTCCATGTGTTCATGAAAACATGATAGAGTCTTTTTGCGGTGTGTGGTTCTCATTACACCCATTAGATTCAGCTGGTGAATTTTTCTCCTTCAAACTTCTATATTCTAACTAATTTCCCTCTATGATTATAAATTTATCAACTTGTCCATTTAATTTTGCCAATTTCTGCTTTATTTTTTATTATTTTATTTTATTTTATTTTTGCGGTACATGGGCCTCTCACTGTTGTGGCCTCTCCTGTTGCGGAGCACAGGCTCCAGACACGCAGGCTCAGCGGCCATGGCTCACGGGCCTAGCTGCTCCGCGGCATGTGAGATCTTCCCGGACTGGGGCATGAACCCGTGTCCCCTGCATCGGCAGGTGGACTCTCAACCACTGCGCCACCAGGGAAGGCCCTGCTTTATATATTTTAAAGCTATGGTAAGTAGAGTAATTTCATGTTTGCTATATTCTTGTTGGATTGTGTCTTTTATTATTATATACTGTCCTAATTTAGTTGTATTAGTGCTTTTTGGACCTTAAATCTATTTGTCTTATATTAATCTTGCTGTACCAACTTTGTTTTGTCTAGTATTTGAAGGCCGTATCTTTTTTTAGCCCTTTATTTTCATTCTTCTGTGTGGTGTTGTTCTAGGTATGTCTCTTGCAAGCAGCATACGGTTGGATTAAAAAATCAATATGATTACCTCTTTAACGGATGAGCTTAATCTATTTATAATCATTATGATTACTTGTATATTTGAACTTATTTCCACCATCTTATTTTGTGTTTCCTGTTTACTGTCTTTTTCCTTTGCCTCCCCTCTTCCTTCCCTGATTTTTGTTATATAGATACAGTTTTTAATATTTCATTTTCTTCAGATGATTTGGAAACTGCACAGTACATTTTTAGTGTTTGGAGGTTACTCTTAATCTTAAAGGTAGTTACTTAACCATCCTTTAAGAAAAAAAAAGAAGTCTGTAGTTATATGGTATTTCCTTCTCCCAGTGACAACGAGGGTGTTAACACATGTACTTAACAATTGTTGTTGGCTGTTATGGTAGTTTAGAGGTATTATTTGCTATTTTTTATAGTCAATATTTAATTAAATTATTAACTTTTAACAAAGTTCTCTGTTTGTCTCAAGTTCCACATCTTCTGTGTTCTCTTTTTTCTTGCTGAATTCCTGTTTAAAAAAAAAAAAACAAGGTCCTTGGCTGGTACATTCCCTCAGTCTTTATATGCCTTGAAGTGTCTTTATGTTGTCTTTACTCAAACGATAATTTGGATGAGTATCAATTTCTTGGTTGTCAATTTCTTGGTTTCCCTCAACATGTTGAAGATACCATTTTGCTGCCTTTGCCATCTACTTTTAGAAAAAAGTCTAAATTTGTTTCCTTAGTTAAGTGACGAATCTCCCCAGTAACTAAGTTGACAATTTTGAATAGTGAAATAGGTTGGATTTGCAAAGTAAGCCCCACTAGGGTCCACAGTTCCCACCTGAGTATCTTGTCCGTGGCACCTTGTTAACAGATCCTTCCAGCAAGTGCCAAGATGGATTGTCACAGTAATGTTTGAGACTCAAAGAGTTGGTCATGTCTATCCATAATTTTTTCCCCCAGATAAACTTCTATTTAAAAATATTTAGAACACTGCACACACACGGATTGGATATATTTATATATTCATAATAGAGGAAAATAGGAACTGGAACAAGATATGAAGAAATACCTTTGTGAGCAGAGTTGTTATAGGGAAAACATTAGAAAGGATTTAGAGGCACTGACTGCTAATTCTGGTTCTACCTGCATGACTCTGGGCAGGTCACTGAATATCTCTGTCTCTCTCTCTCCCCCTCTTTTTCTCTCTATGTTCATTTGTAAAGAGAAAGTGTGGGACCAGATGAATGGTTTTCAAGCTATGGAGTCAGTGTGTGGCTTGTTGATTTCATCAGGGCCAGGTGGATGAGTGCTGAGCCTTCCGTTCTTCCCTGGATTGTTGGCCTTTTCTTTTCCATTAGTGACCTATCATGCTGTCCTGCAAAAGATTTCTTCTGAAGAAAGTATTCTGGTAGCCAAAATAATCGAATCACTAAACCATGTAATCTGAAAGCCCACCTCTAGCTCTGTGACCGTTTTCACACAGGTGCATAAGCATGACCACTCACCCATCTTGTGCATTATTAATTACTGCTTGACTTAGTCAAGGTTAAACTCCAATTTTTAACTTTTATCCACCTGCAGAGTTTCCAGACATCATAAAGCAATTATTATGTCAATTTTTCTAGAGCTTCACATGCTTCTGCAGTTTTAGTATGAAAGCCTTGAAGATACTTTACTCGGGTTTTATTAGCGCCAAAGTGATAGCCCTTACTTCTTTGATCCCATCTTCACACAGGAGTTAAGGGGCACCTGCCTTATTCCTTCTCCAGTAAGTTCTTCCCAGGGGCTTGATTTGCTGCTCTCTTTTTACCCTGTGGTCAGCAATGGAAGCCCTACAGTATGAGCTGAGGGAAGTCATGGCTTTCCCTTCCCTGTTCCTCTCCCTTCTTTGTGCCTTCTACTTAGGACATTTTACCTGGATGATTAAGTTGTAGACCCAGGAGATTTTTACTTTCTTCCATTGTGATTCATAGAGTATTAGCTTCCAATACCTTGTATCTCAAGACTTCGTTCCTAGGGTCTTTCAAATTTCTGCATGGAAAATCTATATAAAAAAATAGATGATTATGTATACAGACTTTAAAAAAGGATTCAAGTTTTTCATCATGCTTAAGGTAACAGTTTTTGCGCATAATTCTTTTTTATACCAAGAAAGATAATCTTTCTTCTAGTCTGGATGATCTTGACTTGGTGTGAGGTGCCAGTGCTACACTGGCACCTTCTATTTGTAGAACCCAAAGTTGCAAGTTGCTGCCATTTAGAGAAAGCAGTTGAAGGAAAGGATGTGGTAAAAGTTAAGAAGTGCTGGATGTGGTAAAAGTTAAGAAGCTGGAGCTTCCCTTGCTTGTGTGCATATTTAAAATAAAATATTTCACTACTTCTAAAAATTCAGAAGATGTCCCAGTACCAAGAGTTTTGTTGTTTATAAACCCTCTATAGTATGTATAGATAGGATTCATTTGCGTTATAAATATTTCTTCATCATATGGATTAGTATTTACAGTCTAGTCCTTGAAAATTCTCAACAGTAAAGTTTCTTGTGTGCAACTAACTTTTATTCAAATAGATGATGTGTTTTATAATGGATATGGCAACTTTTATGGGTTTCTTTTATGTTTACTTCAAGTGGTCAAGTTCTTAACTTTTCTGGGTTAATTCTTCTTTCCTTCCTTGATAATTAAATATATACCAATTTGCTCTCTATGTGGGTTTACTGTGTCCCTTTTCATGGGATATATTGGATTTAGAAGTCTTTCTTAAAATTTCCTCTGGTGTCATAATCCAGTGCTGAGATGAGCTATCTGTCACATCAGCTCCAAGATTTCACTGCAGTCCATCGGGAATGCAATACAATAAAAAGTTGCAGTTTCTTAACTGTAATCAAGGAACATTCCACGTGTTTGCAGAAGCATGGAAGTATAGGAGAAAAACAAGCAAGCAGATCTCTCAATGTAGTCTAATCACACCTTCCTGTTCATGTTATTGCTGTGGTTTAGCCTACATACAGAACTTATTTTTCTGTTTGGGTCTCTATTCTGGGAATTCTTTTTTTGTACTGTTTAATTTTGGAAATAGTATTGAACTAGCAGCAGGTGGTAACAATGTATATTTTGCTTGGTGTTTTTACATAGAAAAGGAAATAATAACATCATATTTGGGAATATAATTTAAAAACAGAATTTTAGTTTAAATCTAAATTAATAATCCTTCCCCTAAGGGGGTGTTTATAGTTATCAATAGCATAGGTTCTATTCAAGTATTGGGGCAGAGTGAGTTCTTCAATATCTTTGTATACTCTGGTGTTGTCATATCCCTCAAACAGTTAATCAAGGAATGTAAATCGATTTTAATATTATCCAAATCAGGACATAAGCTTGGAGATACTTCATATATGCTATAAAACACTCTCTACCCACAGGCATCTTGGGGAACACTCATGCCCCTAGTGTTGTTTTATGTGAATATATAGCCTCATTTGGCATAGCTGTGGGGAAATGGGTCCCCTTCACCCTTTTGGTGTGACAGTTAGTCAATATATCTCAAAATCCTTGAAGTTCATATCTTTTGAATTACTTCATGGAATATATCATAAGGCATTGTGCAATACTTATGTTCAAGAATGTCATTACAGAGCCATTTAAAAATAACAGTAAATTGAAAAAAACCCTCTGTTATGGACTGAATGTTTGTGTCCTCCCAAAATTCATACATTGAATTTTCATGGAGGTGGAGCCCTCGTGAATGGGATTAGTGCCCTTATAAAAGGGACCCCGGGGAGCTCTCTCACGTTCTCTGCCATGTGAGGACACAATGAGAAAATGGCCGTCTGCAATCCAGAAGAGGGATCTCACCAGAACCGGATGATGCTAGCACTCTGATATCCAAGCCTCCAGAACTGTGAGACATGAATTTCCATTGTTTATAAGCCACACAGCCTATGGAGGCCCCTTTGATGGGGTTGACTGGAGGAGAGCAGTGGCATAAAAGGAGGCAAAATTTCTTTTCACTCTTCTCTGTATTATACAAATTTTATCTAATAAACAAGTAGAGACAGCATTTAGTTTAACAATATTTAGATGTAGGCCAGCTTAAAATTATTTGCTGACATAAGTATAGGGAACAAACAGAGCAGGAAAAAGAAAATGCAGCAAGGAAAGAGATATCAAAGAATGCATGTAATTTGCCGTGATTACTTTTTTTGGTGTTAATGGATAGACAATTTTTTGAAAAAGAAAATCAGATGGTATAATACAGGTTGATGAGCAACCTGTTTTTAACTTACTGTAAAATAGATCATGAGTATTTTCTCAAGTCACCAAATATGCTTGTAAAACATATTTTTACAGCTATATAGTATCTTGTTCTATGTTATACAATATTTTATTTAATTAATTATTAGTCACTGAGGTTATTTTCAATTTTTTCTCTATTATAAAGAGATAGCAATGACCATTATTAGAGCTCTCTCTTTGAATGTATCAGTAATAATTTACTTAAGATGAATTATTGGAAATGGAGTTGTTCTTCTACAAGTACTTAGTCTCTTTTCCCCCACTTGAATTCTTTCACATTATATTAATATTGGGGTCCTGCTTTTACTCTTACTATTATTATTTTACTTTGCCTGTTACTTCTTTCTCTATTCTTTGACTTTTTTGGAGGACATTTTGCTTTATGTTACCTTCTCTCTTTCCTTCTTCCTTCCTTTCTCTTTTCTCTTTCTCTCTCTTCATCTTCCTTAACCTACCAATTCTCAGCTCATTAGAGAGTTTAATCCATTTAAATTTATTGTTATACGCAATGTATTTTATTTTCTGTTACTTTGTGCTTCCTTTGCTGCTTTCTTTGATTTTTATATTTTGGACATGAACTATGTTTTCATTTCTTGAAAAGTTTTGGAATGTTCATGCTTTAGCACAATGCCTGACATCAGAGCAAACACAGAAACAGATTCTGCTTATAGTTCTACTAGTGTTTTCTGTTTCTATTGAAGTTTTCAGAAGCGTTATCTGACCTGTTCCTGTAAGTGTCATAGTCAAAGGTGAAGGGTCCTCTTCTGCTTGTCTCCTCCCCTTCAAGACAAGGTGTACATTAGCCTTTTCCCCTCTTATCTCTGTAAGCTTTTGTTCCACTTATTTTATTATGTTCTAAGCATTATGATTCCTCTTTTTGGTATTACTCTTTATTGTACATAGAAGCCTATTTTATTTGTACTCTATTAGTGAAGAAGAATTTTCTAAAAATTTTCAGAATTCTGTAGTAGATCATTTTCAAAGCATTACTCCTCTGCTGAGTGTCTTGGGTGTGGATGTTTTCCTCTCTTTACTCATCTTACAGTGGTATCCAAACCCTGTTTTTGTCCACAGACAGGAGCCTGGATGGTGCTGGGTCTCCTCTCATGAGTGATATTTGAACCCTCTTTTCAGAGCCACACATAAAGGGATGGCTGTGCATCTCTCAGTCTGATTTTCAGTGGACAACAGACTTCCATGCACAGCACTTCTGCTCTGTCCAGGGGGATTTTTCTCCTCCACTTTGCTCCTGCTCTTAGGCATTCAACTTAGCAGGTAGAAGCAGTAATTACCAGAAGGCACTACCAAACCTCTTTTTATACCTGCCCTTGTCTATCCTATTTGACAGCTGAGACACTGCCTATGAGAGTGCACTGTATCACAGGTGCACTCATTGATTCTTACTCATTGGTTTTCTGGGAATCTGGAAAGAATGAAGGGAGTGTGTTTGTGTGTGTGTGTAAGGCAGAAGAGAGAGAGTTGTGCTGTAGTTCAATAACCCTCAAAGTTATCAGTGCCAATTAGTTAATACAGTTTAGAAATGGGGGCAGTGAGATGATGGAGGGGAAAGGAGTCACTTACCATATAAAAGTCTTTATCTATGTGTAGCCATATCCATAGCATACCATGGTAATGGATGTTTATTTTAAATTTATTGAGTTTTTCTTCTCTCACAAGGGATTAATCTCCAAAATATACAAAAAGCTCATGCAGCTCAGTATTAAAAAAACAAACAACCCAATCCAAAAATGGGCGGAAGACCTAAATAGTCATTTCTCCAGAGAAGGCATACAGATGGCCAAGAGGCACGTGAAAAGATCGTCAGCATCACTAATTATTAGAGAAATGCAAATCAAAACTACAATGAGGTATCACCTCACACTGGTTAGAATGGCCATTATCAAAAAATCTACAAACAATAAATGCTGGAAAGGGTGTAGAGAAAAGGGAACCCTCTTGCACTGTTGGTGGGAATGTAAACTGATACAGCCACCATGGAGAACAGTATGGAGGTTCCTTAAAAAAATAAAAATAGAACTACCATATGACCCAGCAATCCCACTACTGGGCATATACCCTGAGAAAACCATAATTCAAAAAGAGTCATGTACCACAATGTTCATTGCAGCACTATTTACAATAGCCAGGACATGGAAGCAATCTAAATGTCCATCGACAGAAGAATGGATAAAGATGAGGTACATATATACAATGGAATGTTACTCAGCCATAAAAAGGAACAAAATTGGGTCATTTGCAGACACGTGGATGGACCTAGAGTCTGTCATACAGAGTGAAGTAAGTCGAAAGAGAAAAACAAATATCGTATATTAACGTATGTATGTGGAATCTAGAAAAATGGCACAGATGAACCCATTTGCAGGGCAGGAATAGAGACGCAGAAGTAGAGAAAGGACATGTGGATATGGGAAGGGGGGGAAGGAGGGTGAGGTGAATTGGGAGATTGGGATTGACGTATGTATACTACCATGTGTAAAATAGATAGCTAGTGGGAACCTGCTGTATAGTGCAGGGAGCTCAGCTTGGTGCTCTTTGGTGACCTAGATGGGTAAGATATGGGGGGTTGGTTGGAGGGAGGTCCAAGAGGGAGGGGATATATGTATACATATATAGCTGATTCCCTTCGTTGTACAGCAGAAACTAACACAACGCTGTAAAGCAACTATACCCCAATTTTTTAAAAAAGACAGGTTTAATTATATTTCATGTAATCTCTAATTGGCGGGAACATTTATGAATCATTTTATAAAGATCTCCCCCCAAAATGTTAAAATATGTTAGCATTTAATGAATTACTCTCCAGGTCTCCTTAATGACTGATTCCTCAGTCTTCTGATGACTGAGATTTAAAACAAATTCCCATTATGATGATTTTTTCCAGAAATTTTCTTTTTTCTTTTTTCTTTTTTATAGATTTTCTGCACCACTTTTCCTCTGCCAGAACATGGCCAATTGGTTTTGATAATAGAGTCTGTGGTTTTGAGGATCAAGTTTAGATGTCCACTGATAGGAGGGGCCATTGTATAAAATCCCTCATCCAAAAGAAATCATAGTATCTTAGATGCTTCCTCTAAACACAGTGTATTAGTTTCTTGTAGCTGCTGTAACAAATTACCACAAATTGGGTGGCTGAAAACAACAGAAACGTATTCACTCACAGTTCTGGAGGCCAGAAGTCCAAAATCAAGGTGTTGGCAGGGCCACACTCTCCCTGGAGGCTCTAGAGGAGGATTCACCCTGTGCCTTATCTTGATTCTGGTGGCTGCATGGCTGCATAACTCCAGTCTCTTCCTCCATGGTCACACTGCCTCCTCTTCTTCTGTCTCTGTGTAATCTCCCTCTGCCTCACTCTTATGAGGACATCTGTCACTGAATTTAGGGCCCACCCAGATAATGCAGGATGATCTCCTCATCTCATGATCCTCATCTTAATTACATCATCAAAGACCCTTTTTCCAACTAAGGTCCCATTCACAGGTTCCAGGGATTAAGACATAGGCATATTTTTTCTCAGGGGGGAGGCACCATTCAGCCCACTACAATTAATTCTCTATACCTAAACCCCACAAGTATCTTTTTTATTAAGCAAATATTAAAGCAAGACCAAGGCTTGAGTTTTCATGGAGATGGAGACAAAGGTTGTACATAGGTCAACTCCTATTTTATTTTTTCGCCAGTGTTTAAAGTCAGTAGGCACCTCAGCAGGTCCATTCATTGTGACAGTGAGTGAGTTGTGATTGTTTTTTCCGCCCTCCTCTTTTGCCAGGGTACTCAACCGAAATGCAGGCAGCAGGAGAGTCTGGGGACACTTAACTCTGGTGTCTGGCCCTTCAGTGAGCATTTGTTGTGTGTGGCAAGAGGACATGGAATCGCAGAGCGTTAGTCATGGAGAAAAAGAAATGCTTCTAATTTTGAGAGGAGAAGCTAAAAGTGGAGGGAGTGAGTGAGAACCATGGGGCAGGGCCAGACCTGTCGGGGGCTTCTGGGAATACAGAGAAGATGAAGGGATGATGAGGAGGTGACTAAGGAGGAAAGGAGTCTTACATAAAGAAGGTTTCAGAAATGACTCAGTCTGCCATCCAGGGGAGCTGGGGAGGGAAGTTGGCAAGTCAGGAATATTCCATATTCCCTCATGCCTACCCAGTCCCCCAACACCCTGCCCCAAACTCCAGGAGGCAGGAAACAGGTGAAGATCAAGGAGAATAACCTGCATTTT
The DNA here is from genome assembly GCF_059928025.1 of Delphinapterus leucas. Taxonomy (NCBI): domain Eukaryota; kingdom Metazoa; phylum Chordata; class Mammalia; order Artiodactyla; family Monodontidae; genus Delphinapterus; species Delphinapterus leucas. The sequence continues at coordinate 85,882,313 of NC_143140.1, read as the reverse complement.
AAAGCAGCTTTCTCCAAGGACCTCAAAGTAATTGTTGATTTTAAAAAGCATTTATCTTGCAGAGTTAGCTACTGTTTTATTTTCAGCTTGTGAGACCTCAGCTCACAAATGCCAGGGTTACACAGGAAATTAATTTGAAGGTCCCCTGCTCACCTGGGAACATTTTTCACCATCACATCACCTGATCTATCTTGGCAACCCTGACCTCTGGCCCCTGAGGTTCCTGGAAGGGGATGTTCTGAAGGTCAACTCCAGGAATCAGGAGCTGCCGGAAAGAAGACCTCGCGCATTTAGACCAGAAAAGGCTCATTTTTTTTAACCTGCACAATCTATGTTGGCTTCCTTTTTGCTGTTAAAAGAAGAAAAGGATAAGGGGTGGGAACTAACATTTATCAGGCTCTGCTGAAGTGCCAGGCAGTTTGCATAGTTTCTCTCCTTTACTCTTCTCACGTGATAAAAATATTTACTACTACTGTTTTGATAGATATGGAAAAAAAGTTTCTGAGAGCTGAAGTCACACGATTGAAGGCCCTTTAACAAGGCCTGGGACCGGGGTTTGATCCTGACGTAGCGGAAACTCTTGCTGACGTCTCTCCAGGATCTGCTTTCTGCTTTCCCCCCATCAGCTCACTTCACGCTCCCCTTTTCCAACCCTGCTGCGGCCATCCTGAGAAACATTTCCTGTTTCTTGAACGCACCACCCCAGTTCCAGCTTTAGTTCCTCTGCTCACCTTCTTTCTGGAATGTTTTCCCTCTGATCGTGGTCTGACTTTTTTTCCTAGTTTTCAGCTCTGAGTCCAATGTGTTCTACTCAGGGGAGCCTTCCCTGATGACCCCACCTAAACTGCGTCACCCACAGGCATCTCACTCCATTTCATTTTCTTCAAACACTGTCGTCTGGTGTGTGTCCATGCACTAGAAGGTCAACTCTGTAAGGGCAGAATCTTAATAGTCTCCCTCATTCACTGGCTGGGCACATTTCTTGAATGAATATGTATATTTCTATATATATTTGTTGAATGAATGAATACGTGAATGAATATGTTATTTTTCTGGTGACATTTCCTAGACATTTTGGTACCATTTCCCTCTGTAGTCAATGTGGTCCAACTTTAATGCTAATTGTGATGTAGGTTTTTTAAGACCTGAGAAGTTGTCTCCAGCACGGTCTAGGTAGTGTCTACATGTCTAAAGTAAAGCAGAAGAATAAGTACTATACTCAATTGAAAAAAAAAATTGAGATTGGGCAATATAAAAACAAATCCTTGATTTTTGAATTTTTTCCCTGTCTGAATTAGTACAGATATCTACATTTAGGCTAAAGAAACTACACAGGTTATGGGAGACCTATCTTATGTAATAGGGGCATGTGAGAGAATAATCTGTTGGTTTTAGTTGACTGTAAACCCAGTAGCAGTCACCTGTGGAGCCCAGGTGTGATATTAAGAGTTGTAACCTCTTCATGGCTCTCAGCACTATAGCAAGAAAAATGTCCCAAACTGGCTCATTATGTTTCCCCTCCAGCCTTCCCAGTCTTAGTGATGGCACCTACTTTGTTACCTAAGCCATATACTGAGTGGGGGAGGGGTCAGGCTACACTCCTCCCTTTCCCTTCAAGTCCCAAAGTAAAGAAGTCCTGTTGAGGCCACTTCTGGCTTATCTCTTCAGCTCTATCTCTTGTTAGTAACTCCTCCCACCTGCCAACCCCATGGTCATGTCCATAGTGCATCGTGCTATTTCGCAATTCTGTGCCTTTGCTCATACTCTGTGTAGAATGTCTTCTCACTCAGTCCACCCCTCAACACCCCCTCAATTTTCAATACTCTGATCAAGTGTCATTGTCCCATTGAAACACTTTCCTCTTCCTTTCCACCAGTAGAATTAGCCCTTCCTATTTGTGAGCATCTGGTATACCTTATACACACTTAATTCATCTTTTTCTGTAGTGCCTAGCATACTACCTTATTCAGAGTCCTCCATGCCTGTTCCTTGGATGAAGACTGAGATCTATAGGAAGGTTGGCTCGCTTTCCCCTGTAGCTAAATCTATAGAGTGGTGAGATGTTTGACATTGCATCCCTTAAGTCTGTATGGTTGAGAAGTAGGAAAGCCTGGGATTTAGAAATCCACAATGGATGCTCTACAAAGTGTGTCATGGATAATCTTTACATGAATAATTGATAGTTGACTGTAGCGTCATCAATTAGTAATGGAGGTCAGTCTTGTTTCATTAGAGTGTAACTTCCTGGAGGTACAGCTTTTGTTTATTTATGTCCTAATTTTTTTAAAGTACAGTGTCAAAAATAGTGTGGGTGTTCAAAAAGTTGAAAATCAATTAATCAAGTCTGTCGGGTTCCAGAGTGACCAAAGGAGAGGCTGATATTCAGGAAACCCATTTGCTCTCATTAATAAAACAATCTTATCCATATTAAAGTAACAGTAGATGGAGGATAGGAAAAGGATCTATTAGTGTGGTCCAGCTGGGGACCTCTAAGATCATTCCTTCCTTCACGGAGCTCATGAATAATAAAATAAATTGGTATGACACCAGGGAATAAGCTGTAAAGTGTCACAAAATGCCAGGAACAAAAATCCATCCAAAGTGCTCTTTTTCTTCCTGAGGAAAAGCCTAAAAGAACTTTTCTGATTACCTGACAGTCCATTTAATCCCCAGGAAACATTCCTTTGTTATAGTTTCAAGGAGAATTGCTTGAAATAATCCTTTGTACAATGTGCCTGGTTCTATTTTAGTTTTAAATCGTGTCCCCTTTCTTTTTGAATTTGTTAAAAAAAAGACATCTAATCAATGCCCAAGTGGAAGTGGTATGGCCAAGTGTGAGTTTCTTTCTCTCCTGGATGACGTTACCTTTTTGTGTAGAGGCCCTTTTAAAAGAGACTTAAAAGACTTCAGGAGCTGAGAAAGAATAATAAAAAAAAGTCTTGAATGTTACAATTAAACTGTACAGACTTAACCATCTCTCCTGAGTATTATTGAAGAGGAGCATGCTTTTTGACCAGCTCCGTGTACTGAAGCTCACAGTGACCCAGATTTTAAGGGACTTGGGCATTTCTTGGATAAGTACCTACGAGAATTCATTTGTAGCATGTGGTCATGGGCGGGGATACAGCCCTGCCAATAGTTAGGCCTGGTCTACTGATTATCATTTGAAAAGTGGGATAAAAAAAGAAAAGGAGAGGGAAGGAAGGGAGTCTTACAGATATCCTGTATGCCTTTTAGACTTCCCCATAGTTTGGCTTGGAAATGCATCAGAGCAAAACAATAAAGAGAGAAAAATATCAGGGGGATTTTAATTTAGGAAATAATGCAATATTTAAGTTCACACGTGTGGACTCTATTTGGGAGACAAAGTTAAGACTCTTCGGGTGATCTTGCTGGCGAGCTCCCCCTCCCCCATTCTAGAGTACCATGGATAGGAATTTATTCATTGTAAGGTCCTCACTAGGAGTTATCCTGTGTTTTTCTGATTTAAATGTTTTCTTCTCTCCCTCAGGGTCCTCCTTCCTCTTTCCATTCTCCAAGGTAGAGGTGAGGGAAGTTGTGTAATTCCCGATGCACTTTTAACATTTCCAAAACTCATCCCATCCAATGGCTCAATCCAAACTCAAAATGCAAAATTAATGACTAGTTAACATGGATGCAGTAACTCAGTTCACAGCTCTGGCGCTTTATTTTTTTGTCTTGCAAAAGTGTCTTGCTTTCTTCTTCCTCTAGAGACAGAGTTTCTTTTTGATCTTTAAGTAGTAACATAAGGTTAAACCACAGAGTGATGTTTTCTTTCAAGAATGAAAAGTGTTCCAATAATTTTGAGGTAGCCAGTTGCCAGGAAGATCCATGAAAAAATTAAGGTGGAAACTTTGTTCACTCTTTCTCCTGTTGAGGGGTTTTCAGATTTTTCTTAGAGCTCTTTTCCTTTTACTTAATTTTAGGGGGAAATTGTAGATTCCATGAATGCGTTTTAAAACAAACGTTTAGTTAAAACTAATATCCAATTTGGCCTTAACTAGAGCATGGCAGAAATAACCAAAGGCAGTTAATGTGGGATGAAGTAAATGCTTGTGTCAAGTTGGCAGCACATTATCTTCGTATCTTTTACAAGGAGGACTTCACTTGCAGAAATGGCTCTTGACAAAGTTAAGTGGTCCTATATACTGTTTGGGAAATTGCCCTTATTTTGTGTTCTTCTTGTTCCAGTAATGGAACCCATGAGCAGTAGATAATTGTAGTGGCCTCATCTATCAAATAATATTAGAAGTCAACAGCTGTAATCTGAGCCACTTGCTTTACACAGCTTTTCTCTATATTTTCTGCTCAAATTGTCAGTTGTTACCTGTAAGTGTCCGCATTCTCTGTGGTTGATAGAAGCAAAAAGATTTAAGCGAATCAGGAGGTAAGCCAAGTGCAGGCTTGGACCCAGGCTCTGCGGCCAGCTTACCGCAGCAGATGGTAACAGCTTCCCGAGCAGGGAGAAGTCATGGTTCTTTGCACTGTACTGTATGTTACTATTACTGATGCAGAGGCTGGGAGGAAGGGCTTTTTTTAGAGATAGCCTAGGCAGTTAAAAACTGAGTTTTAAGGGGGTCAGAAAGGAACCTCTCATTACTGGAGGGTAAATCCATGTAGCATTTCAGCATTCTGAACTACTTCTCGTTCATCTCTCACACCCCTGTGCTAAAAGCAAAGTTGCTCAAAAAAAAGAGTTGTACAAGCTTGGTGGTGGATACTTAGGGTAGTTACTAAGTTATTCCATAAACTCATTTGTAGGTATAAAATATTTCACGATAGAAAGGAAGATGTTAGTTTTGCAGGAATAATCATTATAAACATCTTTGAGTTGCTTCCTCTATCAATGAAAAATCAGAAAAATACCAGAAGAATCAAGTAAAATCATGAATGCACTTCACTCAACAGTAGACAGTTTTTATTCATATAAACTACTGTTATATACATACCTAAATTATAGGATTTATATATAAAAATAATAGTATATATATAAATAATAGTATATATCAATAATTTATATAGATATAGCAGGATCACGTTGTGTCTACTGTGTAGTATTCTGTGTTTTCCCACTTATTATATGGTTAGCATATTCTATGCTCGTAAGTATTCATTTACTGCACTGTATTTGATGGCTGCATTATATTCCATTCCATGCATTCCTTATTATTGGACACTTAGGGTATTTTCAAAACTTCACTATTATAAACAATGAATATCCTTGCAGCTAAGACCTTATCAACATCTGTGATAACTTCTTTAAGTGAAATTATTAGAATTTTATTAGGAGGATTTCTAGAAGGATAATGCATGGGTTAAACGGTTTGTACAGAAAGAGGGCAAACCAATTTCTATTATTACAAGCAGTATGTGCAAGGTCCTGAGTTGCTTTTTCCCTCAGTGTTGACTAGGTACAAATGCTTTATAGATATTTTATCGTGGTGGGGAGATGCTCAGTGAAGAGGGGAGCACGGGTGCCGTGTGCCCTGACGTGGTGGCCATCGGTGATCAGGCACAGCTCCAGAGAGAAGGATGAAGCACACTGAGATGGAGGGTCTTGAGCAGGGAGCGGGGGCACCCGTATCTGGGGAGTGGCACAGTCAAAGGCACAAGGGGGGCATTAAGGTGCAGAACTAAGCAGATGAGCCCCATCAGAGACTGGCAAATGTTGCCTGCCCAGTGAAGTGGGCCCTGCTGTTTCAGCGCCACCAACCCCTCCCTTTTCTGAACTCCTACAGCATGGAAGTTTTTATCATCCACTTTAACACGGAAAAGCTACCTATTCCCTCATATTGTTCTGTCATTGGATATTTGTTATCCTTGCTTTCCCAATGGGATTGAAATGTCTCTGGGGGCAAGTACCTGGTGTGGTCAGAGCAGAGAGGGTCTGAAAACTGCCCCATGGGCCGCACTGTCCTTTCTGCCCCCTGAATGCTAATAGTTCTGCTTGTATTGTTTTCTTGCTTTTATATATGATTTTCTTTTACAGAGAGTTCTGCGATTATTAAACATACACCTCCCTCCACTTTATTTTTTAAACCACTGGGTTGATTTAAAGATTTAACCCAAATGATCAAACCAGTGATTCAGTTTTCTATTTTTAGTGGAGTTATTATTTTGAGGCATTTCAGTGACCATCAGTTTCCAAACTTGACTACCGTATCCCCCAATCACGAAGTGTTCTGGGGCAGGTTTGTCATTACAACAGTTACAATGGGTGCTCAGAAAATAGGAATGGAGAATCGGCATTTTATGCAGCTTTTTTCTAGTGCGGGGGAGGGTGAAAAAACCACTGATGGCTCTCTGTGGAGCTCAATGAAAAGATATTTCCTTGAACAGGAAGTTTCTGTACTGGGGACACTGGCCCAGCAGCAGCTGTGCTTTTCAGCCTTTGCTGCAGAATCACCTTTCTGGCTAGTGGAGGCTGAGAATGTTTCTATTTCCATTACTGAATAATGACCCAGGGCCAGGGCCATGGTCACTTTCCTACCTAGAGCCAATATTTCAGCCCTGACGCCCTGAGACACGGTCATTTGCATTCCTAAAATATGATCATTTTCATATACAGTATTTCAACAAAATGTTTACATAGTGCAACAGTTGTTCATGACACAAATGAGGAAAAAAAGGTGATAATTTATATAAATGTGTGATGAAGAGTTACCAATTGCCATTAGAGATGTGCCATGTGACTCTCTACTCATGCATGCTGCCTAAAGGAAATAAAAAAGCAGTAGAAATTCCAAATGGTGCTGCCACGTTTGAAGTTGCAGCAATACTGGTGGATGATAGAATGTGTTCTTGAGATGCAAAGCTGTGGGTGGCTGACCTGGAATTTTGAAAAGATCCTCTGATACTTGAAATCATTTCAAGGTTAAATGCAAAATGTGAGCTAGGATTATCTGAATCCTCCTTTACCTGGATAATGTATAAAGAAAGATGAAGTGGAGAATAAACCTGTATGTGAGTGTGTCACTGTTAGAGCATCATTCTCCAGAGTGTGTTTAAATTGCTGGAAAGCAGTTTGACCATTTGCTTCTTTAAGTAAGTTGCTATGGCTTTGAATTTTATAATTTTCATAATAAATAGAGATTATTAAGGGCTGACCCTGTTTTGAAATACTTATGTTAATTTACCAGTCTCTAAGAAATTTGGTATAAGGACAAACAAATTCATATATATACTGAACATAAAGATAGAAACAGTTTATTCAGGGACTCCTCCAACATCTCTTATTACATTCTCACAACAACAGTTCAAGGTACTTATAATTAATCTCATTTTACAGATGAATAAACAGAGGCCCAGAGAGGTTAAATGAAAAAGCTAATAAGTGGTAAAGGTGTGAATCAAACCAGGTCACTCTGATCTCCAAGTCAATGTGCTCAACCACTCAGCTGCACCAAATACTTTGCTAGAACTCTTTTCGTGTTTCTGAAACAGAAACTTATCTGACCTGTAGGGCTTAAAAATGACTGTGTTGATTACAAGACAGCGGTATTTAGTTCCACTCGATTTCATTCCTTTAAAGGAAAAAAAATCATCCATTTGCAGCTGATTGCTTCGCCCTTTGTGCATCTATTTTGTGTGTGAAGGTTTACAGCAATGTATTGACTTTCTCCATTATCTAAATTTTATGCACCTAATGATATTTATTAGTATGCCTAGTGACCTCCTTTAAAAATTTTGTAATAAGGATGCACCCCAAACAACTCATCTAAGCAGCTTTTAGTTGGTAAAATGCCTTCAGTGACAAAGCTAAAGCCATGTATACTCATTTATGTGAATGCCATTCTTGCAGTTACTGTTGGAGTGGTAGTTTCTCTGAGGTTTTGAATGATGCAACTTGTTCAAGTTTAATGCCATCTATTATGAACTCTGCTGCATGCTGTTAATAGCTGGAAGGCATTGATTTTGTTTTCTGCTCTCTTATCTCTAGCGCATACGTTTTGCTTGCATTATTGACTGTTCTGATCATTTCATGCACCATGTCTTTAGAAGATGTATAAATCAATGTCAGCCATGAAACTTAAGTTGTTTATTAGGCTGCCATGTAGGTTTACACCTTCAGGAAAATCACCTAATGTGGTCCGTGTCAGATGTTTCAAACAATTGTTGACCAGTCTGATGAAAGAGGACAGCCTTGGAACATGTCACCCCTGGAGTAGGAAAGTTCATTCAATTATTTATTTGGGTCACATGTTATACTTGACTGGGTGCACTTTTTAATGATGTTAATTAACTTCTTCAGGGTGTTAAATTAGTTTAGAACTGCTATGATTATAGCATGACATAAATTGGACTCTCTATTCTAAGAGATGCATTTGAGTTTTGCACAGCAAAATAATGTTTTGTATTGGATTAGTGTAAATGAAACCACATTGCTTACATTTGAGCGTACTTGATAGAAGGCCCATACAGACTTCAGATCAATTTCACACTTAAATCACAGAGTCAGAAAACAAGTGCAGGAGCTTGAAAGCCTGTCCATCATTTTATAACAATTACTGAGTTCTTTATCCTGGACCCAAAGAGCATTGAATTGCACTTCTAATCCAATAAAAAGTGTTTTTCATAATTAAGCCAATTATGAAATGCCCTACAAAATCCATTCTTAAGAATCAGCTTCTAAATGCTTCCTGTGCATAAAGCAAATTTTGGATTAGTTTAGACTTTATTTTCTTTCCTAATTTTTACAGTGATTTTGATTCATGTCTCTTGTTTAGGATTTTGCAGAGCATTTTTCAAATACTGAGATCAGTCCTCCTCTTGGTATGGGAGGTGAAGAGTTGTACAGGGTGGCATTGCTTATGGCCAATTTCTGGGATAGCTGTGAATCCAGTTAATATTGGTTGGCTAGTACTTCCACTCATGTGGTGGGAAGTGGGTTTGGGAAAGTCTCCTTCAGCAGTCAGTCACTTGGACCTGGCCGTGATCTCAAAACCTTGCCAACTGGTTAAAAATTAAATTCAACTGCAAACAAGACGAAAAGACAACCCTCAGAATGGGAGAAAATATTTGCAAACGAATTAACGGACAAAGGATTAATCTCCAAAATATATAAACAGCTTATGTAGCTCAATATTAAAAAAACAAACAACCCAATCAAAAAATGGACAGAAGACCTAAATAGGCATTTCTCCAAAGAAGACATACAGATGGTCAAGAAGCACATGGAAAGCTGCTCAACATCACTAATCATTAGAGAAATGCAAATCAAAACTACAATGAGGTACCACCTCACACCAGTTAGAATGGGCATCATCAGAAAATCTACAGACAACAAATGCTGGAGGGGGTGTGGAGAAAAGGGAACCCTCTTTCACTGTTGGTGGGAATGTAAATTGATACAGCCACTATGGAGAACAGTATGGAGGTTCCTTAAAAAACTAAAAATAGAACCACCATACGACCCAGCAATCCCACTACTGGGCATATACCCAGAGAAAACCATAATTCAAAAAGAGTCATGTACCCCAGTGTTCATTGCAGCACTATTTACAATAGCCAGGTCATGGAAGCCACCTAGATGCCCATCGACAGACGAATGGATAAAGGAGATGTGGTACATATATACAATGGAATATTACTCAGCCATAAAAAGGAATGAAATTGGGTCATTTGTAGAGATGTGGATGGATCTACAGACTGTCACATAGAGTGAAGTAGGTCAGAAAGAGGAAAACAAATATCGTATATTAACGCATATATGTGGAACCTAGAAAAATGGTACAGATGAACGGTTTTCAGGGCAGAAATAGAGACACAGATGTAGAGAACAAACATATGGACACCAAGGGGGGAAAGTGGTGGTGGTGGTGGTGGTGGTGGTGTGATGAACTGGGAGATTGGGATTGACATGTATACACTGATTTGTATAAAATTGATGACTAATAAGAACCTGCTGTATAAAAAAATAAAAAAATATATTAAATTCAGAAAAATGGCAATCACATTGTCTTTAAGAATTTATTGCTTGGATATTTTTTTGATTCAATTCATAACCAAATATAAATACAAGGAAATTTTATTATTATTATTACTTGGCCACGCTGTGTGGCTCATGGGATCTTAGTTCCCTGACCAGGGATTGAACCCTGGCCCTCGGCAGTGAGAGCACGGAGTCCTAGCCACTGGACCACCAGGAATTCCCAGGAGATTTATTCTTTAAATTATACATTTATGTGAGGGATGCCCTGGAGAGGCTTGAATTGTACCCCGTAAATATATGTCCACCATGAACCTCAGAATGTAACTTTTTGGAAAAATGTACTCTTTGCAGAGATAAGGATCTTAAGATGAGATCCTTCTGGATTAGGGTAGGTCCTGAATCCAAAGATAAGTCCTGAGAATAAGAGAAGGAAAGGGAAGGGGATGGAAGGGAAGGCATGGGAAGGTAAGAGAAGAAGATGGGTATAACAGAAGCACAGAGAGATGAAGGCCATGTGGAGATAGAGGCAGAGATTGGAACCGCGCAGCCCAAACCGAGGAACATGGAGGTTGCCAGACGCCAACGGAAGCTAGGGGAAAGGCATGAAAGAGATTCTCGTGCAGAGACTCTAGCGAGAACCAGCCCTCTGACACCTTGATTTTGGACTTCTAGCCTCTAAAACTGGGAGAAAATAAATTTCTGTTGTCTTAAGTCGCCAGGTTTGCGGTACTTTGTTAATGGCGGCCCTAGGACTCTAAGACATGCTCCCAGCCACTTCTGTCTGATATGCAGGTGTTGCTTGCTTCCTCCCCCCCATTCAGGAATCTGCTCACCATGCGCCCTGCACTAGAATGCCCTTTGCTCCCACTCCTGCCCGCTGAGGGCCCCCATGCTTCCCAGGCCCGTTCATAAGTCCCTCATCCGCTCGACTCCCATAGCTCCCTTTTCTCTGAACGTCCATAGCAAACGTGTCTATATCCAGGGCAGTGCTGCCCACGCCTGCCTTGTATTATGCTGCACGTATATGCTTCCGCCCTTGATGTTTGGAAACATGCCTTGTTCAGCTTTAAATATGCTAGAATGCTTACTTAGCACAGACCTTCATCTATAGTCGGGCTTCAAAATATGTTGAATCTAGTTGCATGGCATCCTTTGCCATGAGACAAATTCTGTTTTTGTTTCACAATTTGGGTATGAAATTGTGTATGCAGAAAAAATTGAAGCCATGGGAGAAGTAATTTCAACAAAGCCAAAATTTGATGATTCTAAAAGCAAGCGTTGTGAGAGCTGCTTATATTTCAATATGCTTTTGAATGAAAATATGTTGTTCAATGGATAATTCCAAGTCCAAATATTTTCCTGGGGAATATGATGTTGAGTCATACTTACAGTTGGGGATACTTAATTCACTGTGTCAATCAGTATGCATTTTACTTCTCTATTTTTAGTCATATTAGTTACTCAGATATTCTTCTGAAATATAATATACCTGCATAATAAAAATATTGCTCAAAAGCTCTTCATTCAGGACTTTAAAAGCACCTTATTCACATCTAGTCGGTTTCCAATCATTTTGTTTAGCAGTTTAAACAAGATAATGTGTTGGAAAGTACTTTCAGAACTACCATATGCAACACATATTAATTATGGGGTTTGAAAAGTAGTCTTCAACTCTGAACTGCCAGATTCAGATAAGCAGTCAAGGACGTTTAACCTTGGTTCAGATCCTCTCTTTGCATCCCATCTCTATTTGGTAATACTTTCTGGACTTAAGCCCTTTCACACCATGCCTGTGTGTAGGTAGTGTTGCTGCCACTCCCTCTTGAGATGTCAGATTTTGGTGGGGAGCAGTGTGGTCAGGTGGAACAAGCAAGGTCTTTGGCTTGAGGGAGATTTAGATATGAATGCTGGGTCACATTTTAGCTAACTGTACGTCTGTCACCAAGTCATTTAGCTCAGTTGAGCCACAATTTTATCATCTGTAAACATGACTAATAGTATCTACATCATAGCACTGTCATTCGGGTTAAATTGAAAATAATATCTGTAAAGTGTTTAGACTAGGTTTTGGCATATTCAGTGTGCTCAACAAATAAATGGTAGGCATGATTTTGTTGTAGACGATTAACAATTAAACCATCTGAATTTAATTCATTCCACAAATATATACTGTTGTAGGACTTGAGAATGCAACAGAGATAAGTCACAGTGTCTGCCTTTGCTGATAGGAGCCAGATATTTAAATAGGCTGAGGGTAGTCTGAGAGATAGTCTGAACATATGATGGGTACATGTTATCACCCAGGCCGTTCAAAGTTCCAACTCAACTCTTTCTGGTTAAACATGGCAGAAAGTCCACACATATTTATCTCCTTTCCCTCCCCAAATCCAATTAAAATGGCAGCAAAGGAATAAAAATGGGTAAACGTACAAACACTAAAAAAAGATGAATGGAGACACCAGCAGATAAGAGACTATTTCCAGAAGCCTGGAGCTGCAGCTGAATGAGCAGAGTAGAGGAAAGGACAATCCCAAAGGTCCTCACAGGGGAGCCCGTGAGGAACAAGCAACCCAGAACTTGGGGAGAGTGAACACGTTGAGGCCCTAGGGCCTGTGGATGGCAGGGAGTGGCGAGGCACCAGGCTGAAAACAGGAGAAGGGATGGGCAGGAAGTCTGTATATACAGTGGTTGGATTCCTTGTGTCCTGCCCCACCCTATGCATCCAGTTGACTACTTCCACAAGCAGGAGATGAGAGGTTTATATTTTGGATAAGTGAAACCAGAGAGGATTAGAATTTATTGACAACTAGGCACAGGGAAGGGCAAGGATGGAGTGGATAATTAATACAAGGAATGAAGTGAATGTCTGTAACTGACCTCTAGGTCCCTTCCCTTACTCTGCTACTAACAGGCTGGAAGTCAGGCATTTTATCCTAACCTCCTCTGCCCCCACCCGCTACACACACACACATAAATCCAGCCAGGGCAGAAGATAGGTTCTTCTGTGGAGAAACAATATGACCATAAAGAAAAGACCTTTACATATTGACATTGTAGTTAGTCTAATGAAAAGATTATATTAACAGCCCATCACACTATAGTGAAAACTGCTACTCAGCAAGCCCAGTCCAGTCAACTAGAGCTTCCACTTAGATTTGAGGGCTTCAGTCTTAAATAAAAGTAGACAGCCAAGAATCACTACTCATTTGAGACAGATGATCTGTGAAATGAGAGAGACTGAAACAAAGTGAGAAAAAGGAACTTTAGAGGAAATAGATGCAAGGCATCTATACTGATAAAAACATCTAGAAAACTAAAATGAAATTTAATTCAGGAGAGAGGGAGAGATACTGCATATATGAAGGAAGACTAGGAGACTGTGGAAAAGGAGTAACCAGAGAGGATGAAATGCTATTGGAAATTAAAAATATGATAGCCGAAATAAAATCGCCATAGAATGATTCGAAGATAAACTTGAGGAATTCTCCCCCAAACAGAGCAGAACAAAACAAAGCACCCAAAAAATTAAGAGATGGAAAGTAAAAGAGAAAAGACAATAATTGGAGGATTAATCCAAGAGTTCTAACATGCCACTAATAAGAGTTCTAAAAGTAGAGAAGAGGGAAAGTGGAGGTGAGAGAAATATGAATGAACTAATACTAGAAAAATTTCTACAACTGTAGAACATGAATCTTTCAACTGAAAAAGCCTATTGAGTATCCAGCATAATGAACAAATAAAGAATGAATGAAGGCATTTCATTATGACATACCAGGGTACAGGGGAAATGAGAAGGTCCTAAAAGTTTCCAGAGTAAAAAAACCATATTGGGAATCAGAATGGCATTGGGTTTCTTAACAAGAACACTGAATGCAAGAAAACCTGCAAAATTCTGAGGGAAAATAATTATCAAATAGAATTCTGTACCCAGCCAAACTGTCTGTCATGTGTGAAGGTACAATAAGAGAACTTACTGATGTGAAAGAACTAAAACATGTATTTCTTATTAAATATGTATTTTATATATGGCATATATATTTAAACATATAGAGACATATTTAAATGATACTGTGCTCTAGCAAGTGAGAGCAGAAACCATGAAAGAAGATGATTGGGGGCCCAAGAACAAGGCCACAGGAAAGTGGGGGAAACAAGTCTCAGGATGACAGAGAACCTACAGATCAGTCAGCCCATTACCAGTACCTTTGTAGTCGGCTTTGTATTCCGCCAGGTACGAACCTTTTCCTTCTCCTTCCAAATATAACCAATAGCTTTTGTGTTTAGCATTCCCTAGCTTTTCTTTATAATTTTACCACATGCTTATATTTCCAAACAATGCATCATCAGGAGGACAGAAAGGTCTGCATGGAAGGGTGTTAGGAAAAAAATAGTAATGATGGCTTGTATGATAATTTTGAGCTTTTGGCAAATAGTACAGAGGTGAATTTTTTAGATCTGATAAGATGTGAAAAAAATTGATAGACACTTAGAAAACTAAGCAAATGAAAAACAAGGAAACTACTAACTACTGCCTCTTATTTTTCCTACTTGGTTATGAGCTGTTGGAGGGAAATGACCGTGTGTTTCCACATCTGTCTACCTGGTCCCTCATCTTTTGTGGGCATGCAATAAATGTGCATGAGTGGATAGAATGAAAACTGTTAATGAAGATATCGTCAAACTCACAGATAAACAAGCCTCCTTTATATATCAATCTGTGTATGAAATTATTCCTATAATTTGGTGGTAGTAAAGCTTGTTTCTCCTAAAAAATGGTCATGCTATATTTTATCAGACAACAAATATTAATACTTATTAATTTATTACCTTCCTCTCATTTTTGTATTCAACTAGAAACTTACTGTCTTCTAGAAACTCAATCCGCAATTAGGGTGTCTTGCTTCCTTGATATTTTGGTGGCTTCCCTGTGGTCCATATTTTCTTGGTGCATATCTGTAGGAACTTTATCAGATCTGTGTTGAAGCTGGTGTCCTGTCCTTCTTAGATGATTTATATTTTCTTTAGCCAGATGCTTTGCTTAGAGGGCATGGCCAACCTGGGATCCCTTTAAAATAAAAGTGTTAGTTTTCCAGAATGCCAGATTGTATAATTTTGAAATCCAAGCTCACCTGAGATGGGTTTCTTTGTGGTTAAAAATTTGCAGGGGAGATTTTTTTCCAGCTTCGAAGTTCAAGACATAATCTTCCTTGTGATCTCCTAGAGAGTGGAGGACTTATTTTTGGTTTACTTATGTTGAGGATGCAGCCCTTTGGCGTTGTATCTTTGTGTGGGGTGGAGTGTGTATCTCCTATTTTATGTTCCGCCTTAGGCTTTGTGTGATGTTCCCAGTACCCGGAGGCCTTGAAGACCAAGTTCAAGTTCATCTAATTTGACTGATGAGTTTTGGGGCTCTGCTGTTCATTCAGAGTCTGGCTTTGACCTGGATTTTGGTTTCTGAGTATTACTTATTTTCTTATCAACTCATTGATGCAGGTTAAAAGATAGATTTTAGATTTCATTAAGTATTTTTAGTTGTTTGTAGCAAACAGTTTGGCTAGAGTATCTAGTTCACCATACTCCTGGAAACTGAAGGCAGAAACTCTTTTCAAGTATATCAAGGGATATTCTTACAATATACCAATCATCAGTTCATCCTTTAGAGAGAATTGAACAAAAGAAAATGAGTCTAAGTTACAATGAGTCCAGTTAAAAGTTCTATGACTAAAAGGCTGATTGGACACTGGTCAAGTAACTAAGAGCAATTTGAATATCTCTGGATATTTAAAAAACACAAAGCAAAACAAAACAGTATGTGCTGTCATTTATCTTGTCTGGTGAAGTGTTCCTTTGCCCGAGGCAGGAGGCTGGAAAAGATGACCTCTTAATGCCCTTGAGTTCTGTCATTTTATTATATTTGTGAAAAATAGAGCTAGACTTTCAGAAGAGTTTTTCACTGTGAGTTTGTGAAGTGATATTATGAAACTGGTCTAGTTTCTATCTGTCAATTTCAACTTCCTGCAGTGAAATTTCCAGGTACTGAGTTTTACTCCGCAGGACACAAATTTCTTTTTCTTGTGATTTGTCTTTTTTCTTAGGCTTTCCAAATCATATACAAAAATGTGTGAGGAATGGTTCCCTCCATCTGCATCCATAGGGATTCCCTTTGACTTCTCCGCAGATAAGATAGACTAAGCGTCAGAAATAACGAAGTAAATTTTCCGTTAATAGTTGGTAGTGTCGCGAATACAAAGATTAAGGGAAGGGGAAATACTTTTAGTATTCAGAAAGATTTTGTCGTTGTCAAGAGTCACCAGGGTCTTCTGTGAGAGGACTGACATAGAAATGTGCTCATCAGGGGTTATTCATTGATGTAGAATTTGATGTCTGATACCTTGTTGGTCCCCAAAGTTTACCACTGTGTGACAGACAGTGACTGTCCCTTTCAGTCCAGTCTTATTAGGACAAGATATAGCCGTTGTGATGATGCTACATTTTTCTCAGTAGATTTTTAACTCTGGAGTTTTGATTTAAAAAAAAAAAAATGCCATCGCAGGCAATTTTCTTTCTTTCTTTTTATCTTTTTTTTTTTTTATGGCAGCCACATATTATTTTATAACTGAAAAAAAAAAAAAAACCCGAGAGGATTAGTTAAAAAGAAAAGGTGGTGCTAATTCAGACCTTACTTTTTGGGGAAAGAGGAAGGCTAGATTGTGGATCCATGCATTCAGTGATCAAACTTACAGGTTCGTTTGGCATTTTTTGTTTGTTTTATGTAGTTTCCTCAGTTCAGGGGAAAGAATCACTCTGGGCCTATTGAGCAATTTTACTTGCGCATCCCTTAAGATTCCTGAATACAAGATGAGCAAGTTTAAATCACAGATGACTCTGAATCTTTAGGGAATCTAGCTACCTTTCATTCTTTTCGGATGTGGAGTCTGAGCTGTGTGTGCACAGCAGGGGCTCCATGTAGGTGTGGACAGCACGTGGCAGACAGTCCTGAACTGATGCTGTGGTCCTCCAGGCTGGCCCGGGGGCCCCTTTTGACTGCTCACCTCATGTGTAAAACCTTTTGAATCCACATGCCTCCTTTATGGTTATTTATTTTTACTTACAAATGATATGTAAGTATTGCTACGTAAGGTGTTTTATTTATTGTAAGACACAGACAAAAATATAAATTACCATCGGATGAAGGAACAAAAGAAACGTAAAGAGAAGGCGTAGTATATCTTCCCACGCTCTACTGGATGAAAGCCGTCCCCACCCTGTGTGTACCTCACTTTGGAGGACACCAGTGAAGGATATTGAAAGACCTGATAAACGATCTAAGAACAACTTCTGCTGTAAAAGAAACAAACAGAGAATTTTCTGGGAAAGTGTGGCCTGCTGCTACTGTAAACAGAGGAATGTCTGAATAGTATTTGTCAGCCTCTAGTTCTTTTGGGTTACCATGTTAGGTTGATAGCAAACACTATTAGAAAAGGGGGGAAATAATGAGATACCTAAATTATGATAAAAGGAAAATAAGAATCTCCCTAATTAATTTCGCTCATCTTTAGAGATCACAGGATAGGAAATGAAAGGTGGTGGGAGTATGCAAAGGGAAAATTTTGCAAATTCTTCAAATGCGAATGAGATTCTGTGATAAACCCTCACTTTCTGGTAAGCATTTTAATGGATCCTTTAACTAGCTTTTCTGGAAAGTTCACTGATGATATGCTGGAATAATGATCCCCTGTGCTCTAAGTGTCTAGTCATTAACTCGCAAGGTGGCTGAACATACTAATGCATTTGCCTTTTAGACAGTTTAAGCCCACGTTCCTATAATAAGGGTCTTGCCTTTGTTTGGCTCAATCATGGAAAGGCGTATGTGGGCTGGGTTCTCTCAGAAAGGACAAGGACAGTGAGCCAGACCCACCTCCTCCTGGTCCCCATGTAACTCTAGCTGCTGAAAGGGGATTCTTGGGTGGATCTTTCTGGAACTGTTCTCAGGCTCCCTGCCACTTCTGTGCAAACATTTTGGCTCAGCATTTATAGACATCCCCTAGCTCTGGAATCCATTCTCCATTCATTAGAGAATTAATTACATTTTGTCGCCTTTATCAGTAGCATCTTTTTGAGCATGCATCTCTCATCTACATGTATTTATTTTTACTTCTAAATGGTGCATTACTTTTCCATTTTATTTTGAAGGCATGCTTTCTATACTTCACGATTGCAGGTCAGGCCAGGCGAGGGGTAGGTTAGGCAAGGTGAATGGGTAGAAACTGGGAAGGTGCTTCTGTTCCCAGATGAGCCAGTGACTTGGCTTTGCACCAAGCCAGTAACAAACTGGGCTTGGATCACATTTTACAGTCCCAGCCTGGTTTGGTCCCAGCATGCTAGTGCATGCTGGGGTATGCAGCCTTTTGCATTGCATAACTTCTTCTTGTGCCCCTGGCTGAAAGTAGCCAAACTGCATATAATTTATTCAGCATAAATTATTGCTAACCTTAGCTGGAATAACACATGCTTTTGATCCTCTTTAGATATGGAGCCAATGGGGAATTGTCTGGCTACAAAGTTTTCCCTATATCTTTCAGTTAAATCAAATTCCAAATCTTGAGGACATCTGATATTCCTCAAGGACATTAAATCTATAAAAGTGGTGCCTGAATCATATGCTAAAAAAATATAATTCGCAGTTTGTTTTGTTAGTGTGAGGTATCAGTAACATTTTAAACATCTAATTACATTTTTCACTTAATAATTCATTCCTGTATAATTAGAGACTTAAGTTATGCAACACTCTTAGGTTTTTAAAATGTGGACATCTTCCTTAAGTGTTTTACACCAATGTCTATGAGATGAAACATAGCAACAAATGCACATTATTAAAAATTTAATGCTCTGTCTACACAAATTTTGTTTTATGGCCTGGCACACAACGTCTAGGCAGTGTTGGTGAGGTGTGTTTTGAGTGACGATAAAAGCTCCAGCTTACCCAAACTATATATTCTTTTTTTTTTTTTTTTTTTTTTTTTGTGGTACGCGGGCCTCTCACTGTTGTGGCCCCTCCCATTGCGGAGCACAGGCTCCGGACACACAGGCTCAGTGGCCATGGCTCACAGGCCCAGCCGCTCTGTAGCATGTGGGATCCTCCCGGACTGGGGCACGAACCCGTGTCCCCTGCATCGGCAGGCAGACTCTCAACCACTGCGCCACCAGGGAAGCCCCCAAACTATATATTCTTTACCAGGCTGTTTCAGGGGAATCTTCCCACTTTACTTGCTTTTAACTTCCCTCCACGTAGACACACCTTACCCCAAAAGTATGACTGTTTAGGTCAGCAAGCAACTTTATCACGGGATTTTGCACAGACCGGTTGAAAGTGTGTGTGTGTGTGTGTGTGTGTCTGTGTGTGTCTGTGTGTGTCTGTCTGTCCCATCAGAAAGCAGCATCCCTGGTCCATCTCCTATGGCTTGACATTACACTCATCTAGAATGGAAGCCTGGAAGCAAGTACTGGCCACCAGTCACTCTGCTGAGTTGGTGAATGTTGATCCTAATCATGTAGGAAAAAAAAAACTGTCCAGTTTTTTAATTGAAAATGTCATACTTCAGTGTGGTGAAAACAATTCAAACAGTGCAAAAGGGCATATAATGAAAGCACACAGATCTTTCCACCAGATCCCAATCTCTAGTTCTGCTTCCCATGGGTAACCACTCTTCCCACATTCTTGGAAATCTTATCTGAAATAATCTGTGCACATACCAGTTTTATATGTATGTTTCTTCTTATTTAAAAAACACCCACGGAGTGTCCTCTCTGTACGGTTTGGCTGCTGACTCATTCCATTTATTAGTCTACCTCCGTGAGGTGCCAAATCCATCACACATCCTTTCCACGTCCGTACAGCCCTCTACTCTTTGGATGAGCCACACTTTATTTAACTCATCCCTTATTGCTGGACATTTGGCCGCTGTTACAAACGAGTCTGTGTATACGTTTTTGGGCTCAGGAGTGAATAGAGCTAGAGCATAAGTTACCTGAAGCAGATTTGTTTGGACCGAGGGGATGTATGTCTTAATTTTCATACATGTTGAAAAACTGCCTCTCCCGGAGAACGCACAGTATAAGATTGTAACAAAAGTAGACTCGTCATTTCAGAGAGATACATCCAGACCCCGGCGTCTCTCCAAATCTCAGAAGAACAGCAGCTGAGGAGGGGAGGCCTGGACAGGCAAGGCTTCTGTCTCTCGTGTCAACCTTGTAGCACACGTGATTTAAACTCACGTAAAATGCTTCGCATGTATCATCTTCTTAAATCCTCAACACACACCCACGAAGCAGTTATTTTTATCCCGTTATAAATCACTACATGAGGCCGATATTTGGGATCAGTCAAAAATAAATGAAAACGCGAACGTTTGACATGTGCTTGCCCAGGATCTCTTTGTAATTGAAACCCTGCACGTCGCTTACACAGAACATTCTAGGATCACTGTAAAGCGTAGGTAAATTCCATCGTTATGTGTCCCTATAATACTGAAAGTGAAACGGCTTAGAAGCAGCACACTTGCATTTTAGTGCTATTTGAGGACTTGATAGACACAAGCATGTTCAAGTCCAAGCTGTTTAGGTGACAGTTCAGGCTCAATAAAAATCTGTGACCTGTTCAATTTTCCTTTATTTCAAGATGGCAAAGCATGTTTCACAAAGAAGAGCAAAACTCGTGATTAATTCCAAAGTCTGTAAAAAGGAGGTGTCCAACAGCACTTCCTATTTATTTGTTGAGTTATTAGGGACATTTCATATTGAATTAAAATAAGAGAATATTGAAAAAAATCTTAAAGCGCACTGTGTAATGATGAAAGTAAGAAAAATCCAGTTGTGCATGGATGTGTGCCCTCTTATCAGACTGGTTAAGAGGATACGAAGTGTTTAATGGAAATATTTCACAACCTTGTAAAACCTTCTTCTTGGAGACCCCAGAAGCACCCCTCCAATGACACAAGAGGCATCTATGACTTTCCTTACTTATCATCGTAGCCACGTGGGTTATAGGCACTGCCTGTTCATTACTGCTTTGTGTCTTTGTATGTTCTCTTTATGCCTGTGGGAATGAGGTTGGTTGACCCTGTGGGCTCTGACTGGCCAATGCCTGTCTAGCTGGCTTTGTAGAGGTAGTGCTTTGTTTTCTACTGGTTAAGGAGGATAGACTTGGAAGGCAGAACATGTGGATTTGAATCATGGCCAATTACTATCTGTGTGTCTCTGGGCTTCAGTCTCCTCATCTGTAAAATGGGATCTTGATATTAACTACCTCATAGGGTTGTGGTGAGAACTAATTGAATTCATCATGGAAAGCTCTTAAAATAGCTCAAGGCCCATCACTTAAAACAGGTCTTTACAAAAGCCACCGGTTATTATTATTAAGCCCCTTTCACATTAAAGCATTGTACTCAACACTGTGAAGGAAATAAAAATTTAAAAAGTGGGAAGTCCTTGTCATTTAGGGGCTCTCAGTCTAATTTGATAGGTACACGTATGTTATGAGACAATAAGGAAAGTAGAGATTATTGCTGAGTGGGTGGCTTCTTGGAGGAAGTTGGGTTTAACCTAAATAAAAAAAACCTCGGGTCTTTCACAGTGGGGAAAGGCATCTGAAAAGAAGCAATTGCTTGGACACATGTAACTCATACATTTATCTAATATTTATTGACTATCTATTATTGTGTGTTGGCAATATGTTTGGTGATGGTGATCTAGTGAAAACAAGTAGGTCCCTGCCTGCATGGAGCTTCTCCTTGAGACAAACTTTCTGAGAGATGTGTTCGTGCCTCCCTCAGAAAGGAGGTCCAGGAAGAAGAGAGGCATACCACATTTGGTACTGCGTGTTATCGTATATAACTTTGTGATATAATGGTTGA
This sequence comes from Delphinapterus leucas, assembly GCF_059928025.1. NCBI lineage: Eukaryota > Metazoa > Chordata > Mammalia > Artiodactyla > Monodontidae > Delphinapterus > Delphinapterus leucas. The sequence goes on along the minus strand of NC_143140.1, from coordinate 85,860,449 downwards.
TATATGTAAAAAGTGGAATAAGGATCACAATTTGACATACAAAACAGATCGCAGTGGAACTGGTAAATTTTAGAAATGATTTCAAACTCTTTCCAAGGAGAGACTAAAAATTTAATGTAGTTTTTAAAAGCATATGCCTTTAGTATTGAAAAGGATTTTAACCTAGACTGATTTTGTGTTAATAGCTCAAATCACATTTGGGATGATTTGTGTTAGGGCATGCTTTCTTCTTCCATTTACATCCTTCGTTCAGCAAATACTATTGGATCTACTCTGTGACAGGTCTTGTGCTGGACGGGCAATGGGGAGCAGCTCTGAGGTAAACAGGGTCCTTGTCCTCGTGAGGCTTATGTGTTCTTTTTTCTTTTCGGTATGTGGGCCTCTCACTGTTGTGGCCTCTCCCATTGCGGAGCACAGGCTCCGGACGCGCAGGCTCAGCGGCCATGGTTCACGGGCCCAGCCGCTCTGCGGCATGTGGGATCCTCCCTGACCGGGGCACAAACCCGTGTCCCCTGCATTGGCAGGCAGACTCTCAACCACTGCGCCACCAGGGAAGCCCCAGGCTTATGTGTTCTTGGACTGAGTTAAAGTAAGATGAAATTATCAAATAAACAAAGAAACCACCACGTGTAGTATACTCAGAACTAATGTATTCTTCCTGAATGAATTAGCTGGATTCTCAAAGTTTAGTATGGAGCGTTTGGAATGACCAGTGCTTGGTATAAGGAGTGGGATAAGATCAGTGGTTCATGTTGGGAGTGGAGTATGATTGTTGGTTAGTATGGAGGGTAAGCTCTAACCTGTGGTTCTTATGGGGAGTGGGGTGTACCACCAGCACGGGCAAGGAGGGGAGGTTTTCTCCCCCTCCAGATTGTTCACACCACTTTGTACTATAGGGTGGCAAGGAGGGTAGAGAAAGAAAGAGTTTTATGCTATGCTGTCAGCATCCCAATTTGATGGTGCTCGGTGAATTTCCTACCCAAAAGCCTTTGAGCCTCTTCCAAGGATTCTAGCCCACTGAGTATTTCTAAGCGGTGGTTGGAGCTTCTTGCTACCTTTAAAAGAACTAGAAATAGAACCTGTCCGAGATGTTTGGTCCGGGAGGAACTCTTAGTCTTAGGAGGATTCAGAACTGGCTGGCGTCAACAATTTGTCCTTGATGCAGGGTCAAATGTGGTTTCTGTGGCTGGGTGTGAGCGGTCCCTAAACCCCTTTGTCTTGTGGTTAGGGAATTGTTTTCATATCCCAGATTTTACCTTAATTGTGGCTGATCGACAGTGTAGGCATAAGACCCAGGTGGGCTTTTGACTGCCATGGGTAAAAATCAAGGAGCACAAAGCCAGAAGGAAACCTGCTTGTGAAGAAGTGGAAAATATTCTCCACCAGGATGGAAGAATGATCTGGGAGAAACTTATTTAAAGTTCTTTCTTGGTGCTTTTCAAGGCAGAAATATATTTGTTTCCTGGTTCAGTGAATGCCCATCCGATGAATACATCATTAACTAAAAGCTAAATGCAAATTAATGGTGATAACATTTCGTATATAGACCTTATGGCAATCCTGGTATGACCAGCCCTCTGTGACATACAGGGGTGCCCTGCACAGCAGCACCCTGCAATTTTCTCAAACATGCAGCAGAAGCCTCTGAAAATTTGTCTTTATAATCAAAAGTTTATGGTTGCTTACATTTGAAATAGAAATGTTTTCAGGCTGCAGGAAGCAGGCTTGGGCACGCCAGTGACCTATTTTGCAATGCCCAGCTCATATCCAAGACCCTCTAAGGAATTGTGAGTAATGTGTGTGGAGCGAGAGGCTGAAACAATCCCAGAAATAATTTAAAGTTTCAGATAAATTATAACATAATTTGGTGTTTCTTTGAAGACGAAAGTTGTTAAAGGTCTTTATTGCAATACATTATGCTTTTTAAAAGTAGTTTGAAAAAACAAGTCAAGGATTCTAGCTTTTTCGTCTGATTACTAGATCCTTATCTGACCCTGGGAAGTAGGTGGGCTGCAGGCGTAGAAGCACAGGCAGGTTGAGGTGGGGAGTTCAGGCACATGGCAGTGTTGCTTGGGTCGTGAATTCTTGATTTTGCTAACCTGATGGGGCTGTATTTGTGGCTGAAGTATTCTGAGAATTCCTGGGAAATACAGATGCAACAGTCCCAGTGTGTGAATCCTACATATCTCCTCAGAGTTAGTAAACAAAGATGCATAAGATGTATTCAAGGAAATCCTGAGATACATTGTCTTAGTGCTTATGCAGGTAAATGGGAGAGATGAGAGACTATAAAGCTGTCCCCAGCAAGACACAGGGAGAAGCTCCAAGTAGGATGAGGCAAGGAGTCCTTTCATTCTCCACTTCAGGTCTAGGAGATGGCCCTGGCTCTCATACCAACCCTCCTGCTAAAATGTCATCTCTAATGCATGAATTGGTTCTTTTGGTGATTTTATCCCCCTTCACATGGGGGTAGAATCACCAAAATGCGAAATCAGCTTCGCTCAAATGAGATTTTTTTTGTCATGAGGTAACTAAGCTCTACACTACCAAGAAACACCAGTTGACAGTGAAAATGCCATGCAGGTGGTTATAATAACCCACAGAGGAACACACAATACACAACACATACCTCACCCTCTCTCTAGTGCCCCAGTTCCCATTTATACATTTTCCCGTGAGTGTGTATCATGCCATTCTCCTGAGCTTGCATGTTTTGTTGATAAAAATTGTTTAATACAGCAATCGAAACATGAATAAGAGTTCTTGTTATAAAAATTCCAGTGATGAGCAAAAAAGGAAGATCTTACGTATTGAGGAGAAACTGAAAATAATGAAATGCTTTAAAATATATAAGAATGAGAGAGTAGGTAGTAGGTCTAAAGGAGTCCTCATCAGAGACAATGCTAGTGAGAGAGAGAAAAAGAGAGTTGAAAGGTGAGCTGAGCACATCATGGACCTCGTGGTGGCTGTGCTGGTTGTTAAGCTGTTGCTCTCATTCCAGACCCACCCCTTATGCTCTGCTTTGTGAAGGAAACCATTGTTTCTGCTTCACCCTTTGGCAGCTGCTTCTTGTTGGGATGTGTCCATGAAGGTGCTAGAGGGAGAACCTTGAACGTGGAGGAGCAGCGGTTGGTTCCAGTTTCCAGTCTTTTCCTGCACTCCTGGAACCTGACCGATTTTACCAGCTCAGAGGTACCAGTGCCAGCTGTCAGGTTCCTCCTGATCAGAGATCTGAGTTCCAGCTCCGTGGCGTCCCTCCTCTAAGTGCCTGAGGCATACCACCAGCCAGGTGCCACTACTTCCTTTAGGATGACCAACCATGCTGGTTTCCCAGGGACTCTTCTGAGTTTAGCCCGGAAAGTCAGTGTGCCAGAGAAACCTCTTCCCAGAAGTCTGGTTTGGTCATGTGATGCTCCTCCTGGGCTCTGCTTCATTTCTTTGTCTTTTTCCATCTCCCCAGGAGTGGCAGGTGCTTCCTGAAGTTGCCCCAGAGTTTTAATCAGTCTCCTATATTAAATTCTCACTCCTAAAATAACTTGTGTGTCAGTTATCAGCTACTTTAAGTGGGTTTTAGAAGCACCTCCATTGAACTGAAGATGATGACTTAATGCCCAGTACAGCAGAAGAACTTTGTGTAATGAAAAGAGGAGACTGGCAAAAAACTAAAACCTGGATTTCTAATTTAAGTTGAAGTAGAAGAAAAACATATAGAATGATGAGCCATAGCTATCCATCTCTGGTGTCACAGCATTTCATCCTAAAAATTAGGATGTCATCTCTTCCACCTCTTCTTCATAATTCAGAAGCCACAACATTTCACACACCTACTTCCACGAAACAAAATTCATGCTATTTGTCAAGGTAATGTGCCAAATCCTACGTTATTTTCTTTAATTTATTAAGAATTCAAGATGTTTACAACTGTGGTGACATTTTAATAGGGCTATTGATTTTCCTTCTTCCTGTTTTTCTACTTTGTAGTATATTACTTAGAAAACAGAAAAGGTTTGGGGTGTCTGCCCCAGCCCCATTGTTCCATAGCCCCATGTCTTCTTCTGGGGGCACCAGAAGAAGACCCTAAGACAGGAACTCAAGTGCAGGTAGTTTAACTGAGAGGAGAAGGAAATGCTGGAAGGAAGTGGGGGAAATGAGACAGGAGGAGAAAGCCAACAAAGGGTGTGTGAGGCCAGTTACAGCTGTGGCAGCTGGAACTTAATCCTTCTGTGGAAACCTAAGGATTTCCAGGAACATGCACTCCTGATTTATGCCACCTGAGGGGCAAGGGACCTGGGGCACTAATACCCCAACTCCTGTTAGAAATTGGTTAGAGCTGCTGCTGGGAGGCATTAATTCCCCAGCATTCCTAGTCCTCCATGTAGACAGGCAAAGAGGGCTTCAGAGGCCAGAGAGACCTCAGCCAAAGGAATGCAGTCATGTGAACAGGTTGTGATAAGTCTAGTCCACATGCTATAAAGCGATGAGGGTGCAGGTATATGGTTGCAGCACTAATAGCGTCTGCTGTATTTTATTTTTATTGCATGAAATTCCATAACATGAAGAGAGTTAGGAAAACGTATTCATTGTTATAGGAGAAATGACTGTAATTTGATTTGTCAACCCATTATCAGTTCCTAGGGCTTGGGAACCTATAATTCTTGTGTTGAGGGATTCATTTCTGCTAGATGCTGGAGCACCCCGGTACATATTTAAAATCAGGGGCAGTATTGGAAATAGAACACTGGCTTTCCCAAATATATCTTGCAAAATTTGCAAATACTGAATAATGGAAGTTTTTTTTTTTTTTTTTGTGGTACACGGGCCTCTCACTGTTGTGGCCTCTCCCGTTGCGGAGCACAGGCTCCGGATGCGCAGGCTCAGCGGCCACGGCTCACGGGCCCAGCCGCTGCACGGCATGTGGGATCTTCCCGGACCAAGGCACGAACCCGTGTCCCCTGCATCGGCAGGCGGACTCTCAACCACTGCGCCACCAGGGAAGCCCCTGAACAATGGAAGTTTTTAAAAGGGCATGAGAGTTCCAAGAAATATTAAGCAATAAGACAACTTGTTGTCTGTGTTCAGATGGGGAACTCAAGGAGAGAGAGGGAAGGGGAGGAAATGGAGAAATTGGACGTGAGGGAGGAGCAGGTGTGCCAACCCAAATTCAGACAGAGTGGGCAGAGTAGAATGGATAAGGAGGTGGCCTGTGAGCCAGGAAAGACTAGTAGAGAATAACCTATGCTTTCACTAAATCATAACTGATTTACACAAATGAAAGAACCTCAAAAGGCTACCTTCTGCCTTTTGGGAAGGAGTCGTGGATTTTTGCATACTAACTTATAGGCAAGAACAGGTGCCAGTAGGGATGAGGGAAGAGTCCTTGCAGTGTGAAGACAGAGATCCACAGGAAGGCTGACACTTGTGGATTGTCTCCCCTGCGCCTGCATTTCTATACCAGATTTTGTGGGCTCAGGCAGCGTGATGTAAAAGATACTGTGGTGGAATCTCTGAGGTTGCAGCTGCAGTTTGGCTAGGTACCAAAAATAGTACCCACACCACCCAGCTTCTCCCCTCGGAGTAAGTCATTCATAAGAATGTAATTTTTGATGAGACCCAGCTATTGTTTTCTTTAAGTCTGAATTCAGGTGGGGACACCTTTTATTCCTGTGTCCCAGGTTGGACTTCAGAAACATAACAAGGAGGGAATCAGCTTACTTGTTCTCCAGGGAGGGTTTGGTACCATCACAAGTTGATGACTTTTGTTATGGTCTTTAGTATCCTCTAAATTAGCTCTTCTATCTCCCAGGTCAACATAAACAAAAGTATCACATCCTCTGTCTTCTATGGCAAATCTAAGAGAAACTATTTGGGGGGGTGTTTCGATGAGATCACTTATAGCTGAGCAATATTTTTAGTGATGAACTTTTCATAATGGAGGGAAAATACTTCCATGTTTGCAGGCATTACCCAGAAAGTGTGATTTGACTTGTTTCTTTTTATTTATTATCTAGAATTTCCATGTGACAAATTTCAGGTCTTTAGGTTTAAGCAGATTTTATTTAACTATGTCTCCAGATAAAATTCAAAAGCAGTTATGAAAGAAAATGGGGCTTCCCTGGTGGTGCAGTGGTTGAGAGTCCACCTGCCGATTCAGGGGACACGGGTTCGTGCACCGGTCCGGGAAGATCCCACATGCCGCGGAGCGGCTGGGCCCATGAGCCACGGCTGCTGAGCCTGTGCATCCGGAGCCTGTGCTCCGCAATGGGAGAGCCCACAGCAGTGAGAGGCCCGCGTACCACAAAAAAAAAAAAAAAAAAAAAAAAAAAAAGAAAATGAATTGAATTGAAGACCTGGTAGGATGCTGACAATGACTTAGGATGTATAAAACTCAGAAAAAGAAAAGATGACAAAAGTACCTTCTTCAGAGACGGAGCACATTTGTTTGGAGCATGTTATAGTGTAATGACATAAACATAAGCTTCGATTAGTAATGATCAGGAGCCGGAATGATTGTGCTTAGGCTCATTTGAGCATTACTGATTCAGGACGGTTCTGTTTGTACGGAATTATTTGCATTTATGTTTTTCCTGAGTTAAAAAAGAATATCCCCAGGTCTTGCTCAGAGCTTGGGGAATTAAACATACAGCTCTCATTAACAAGCCTGTGAATTGTACAGTCTGCTTCATTCTCTAAACACTTTGCAGAAAGTGCTCTGTCTGCCAGTGTGCTGGATACAACTGTGGTTTCCAGATTGGAAAGCTTAGCGGAGTGACATAGCACTGAGAAGCAAGCCACCATATGGGAGGTCTGTCACCCAAAAGGTGGCTTTGGAGCCAGACGTTTTCTTGGGACAGGGCCAAACAAGAAAGATCAAGCAGGTGAGGGATGACCGGTGCTGTGATTAAGCTTACCATTTTGAGTTTTCTTTGAGGGAATCTTTCATTACGGATATAGGACCTCAGAACGCTTAGGTTCCATTAATGTGAGAATATGGTAGCTGTGAAATGTCAGGAAAGGAACCCACTCGGCCGCAAAGGCAGTGCCATAGTTAAAGGTATGGCCTTCGATGTCAGATTTCGGTGCTCGCTCACTGGCTGATTGACCTTGGGGATGCTATTTAGCCTTTCAAATTTTGGTTTCCATCACTGCAAAATGAGCATAAAAATATTACTTACCTCCTGGGGTTGCAATGAAGAATCAACATAAAAAATGCCTAATGCATAGTAATCACTCAAGAATTTTTTTTTTTTTTCACTCTGGATCCCAGGGATCAATCTGTTTGGAAGCCATCTCATCAGCACTTGTACTTGCTGCAAATCAATGGGCAGATTGCCTGGATTTGAGGTTGAAGGCAATTTAATTCCAGGTCTCTACTGTTTGCTTTGTCTTGCTCTGAATTCAGGCCGTAAAACGTAAGTTGGCATCAGCAACCAGCTGTTCCCACCTCCATCGGAATGCCAATATCCTCTCATCTATTGACACAAGAAGAAAGTAAATATGGGAATGTCCTCGGAATTTTCTTTACACTAAACATGTAATTAGCCACTTAACCCATGATGAGTAAAATATAATTTCAGCTAAGGGAAAAGGAATGCCAATTAGATTTATTTTATTATCTGTTTACTTTCTGGGAAGAGGGCAGCTGGATAAAATACCTTCTTGAGCTGTACTTTTAACGTCCTGCCGTGCTTACCAAAGAAATACGAGAAAGCTTGCAGGAACCACACATGTAAATGCAAATAATAATTTTATTGGCATTTTCCTTCCTTTTATTTGTTAGAGTGACAGTGAGTATGGCTCTGAAGCTACAGTCTGCCCAAATGTAGAGGGAAGAAGGGCCGGAGGAGGGTCTGGAAGAGAGGCAGAGGCAAGGATGCACAGGACCAGCCTCAGACAAGGCTGTTTGGAAGTGTCCCTCCCCTCTGCTTTCTCTGTTCTCTATTTCCCTGACTTTGCTTCCCTGACTTTGGCAGCTTAGAGACCCAGCCTGGGTCACTTTCCTAGGCCAGGACTCCTGGCTGCCCCCAAATTACTGCTCTTCCAGCCCTTATTTCATCAAGACCCTGTTTCCAAAGGGCCCAGCTTTCAACTAACAGTTTCAAGGAAATAAGCAGAATAAATTCCTACGAAGCGTTTTGTAAATGATAGCAACTTCATGCATTTTCTTGCTAATGTGGTATTTTTATAAAGTGGACACTTCGAGGTGTCAGTGTTTTAACCTTAAAGGATGAATCAGAAGTGGTGGAATTCCAGAAGGACCTTCTAATCGCCCCTCATATCCTATCACAAACTCAGCCTCAGCCTTGCCTTTGCCTGGGAGGACGCCTGTGGGGTGGGCTATGGTGATGCAGAGTGCTTAAAGGGACCCGCCTATGGAGCTTAGGGCTAAAGGTAACTGGGAGACATACTTTGGCAGCATAAGGAAGAATTTTTACCTCAATCTGTTAGGACTAGGAAGCTTTGTGAGGTAATGAGTTCCAAGTCTTTGGAAGCATTTAAGTAAAGCTTAGAAAGATACCTGGGAGAAATATTGTGGAGAGGATTGAGATATTATGCATACCAGTCAAGGTGGAGCCAGGGAGCCAGAAACGACTCTAGCTAGTCTAGACAGGGGGCATTTCATCCAGGGAATTGGTAACCTTGGCCAACAAGGCAATCAGAGATTAGAATGAAAAGCAAACATCACCCCTAGGACTGGAGGGACAAAGGGAAAAGCTGGTGTTTCAGGGCCGGGAAACTGGGGCCACTCAGGCCAGTGCTAAACCCGTGTCGGGGCTTCCCTGAGGGAGCTGGGGCCGTGGAGAGAGGTGCTGTCTGGGCTGGAGCCTCAGAGGAGATGCAGCCTCTGCCAGGGACCTCCTGCTGACATGGCAAGTGAGGAGAAGGACTCCAGCCTTTCCCTTCCTCCTGCCTTCTAGCGTCCAACCAGTGCTTCCCATTGGCCAAACCCAGATGGGAGCCTGTTGCACGGAACGTGGACCACGGTGGAGCCTGGGGCATGGCGTCTGAGAGCAACTTCCCTGCTGATCTGCACAGTGGGCCTTCAGACTAGATGAGCTCTAAGCTTCCTTTCAAATCTAACAAACAAAAACTAAACCTCTCCAATTCTACTGTTTTTTGTTTGTTTGTTTGTTTGTTTTGCGGTACGCGGGCCTCTCACTGTTGTGGCCTCTCCCATTGCGGAGCACAGGCTCCGGACGCGCAGCCTCAGCAGCCATGGCTCACGGGCCCAGCCGCTCCACGGCATGTGGGATCTTCCCAGACCGGGGCACAAACCCGTGTCCCCTGCATCGGCAGGCGGACTCTCAACCACTGCGCCACCAGGGAAGCCCAATTCTACTGTTTTAAGACACTCCTGCTAGCAAGTATCAGCCAGTTCCTAGGAAAAGAGACCAGTGAACAACTAGAGAGCTAGCCTATGAATTCCACCCCCTTGTTTCAGGGACATTTATTCATTGCTCACCATCTGGTATCACATGAACTACACTTGATAGAATATTCTTATTCCATATTTTTTCAGGCAACAGTGTAAAGGTGGGGATTGTGGACAACTTCTGTGTTCTTCTTGTCTTTCTGGTTTCCTGGTCATAGTATTAGAGTGAAAAGGTTTTGATCATTGCATTTTTTATTCTTTACTAAAGTATTATTTTCCTTACTTTTAGAGGATTTGGAGAAGGGCCATCGTAATAGCACACTCTAAATGCCTTCGCCCAGCACTGCCAGTACCAGTTTTCCAGGCCCCTCCTTGGGATCACATTGGGTTGCTAATTGGGGGTTAATGGGGAGCATCCGTGGGGTGTCTGGGTCTCATTCTGACCCTGTGAAATGCCCCAGCCCCTCTCCTTCTCACAATTTCAGCGGTTTCCCTGAAACTGGGTGTCTAGGTGCTCTTTCTTATAGATGCAGTCAGCCTGCCTTGGCTTTGCTGCAGCCCGGCATGATGTTCTTTGGGTCTAACAACCTACTAGAGATGAACGTATTTCTTCCTTTTAAAGTGGTGGCAGTGGGCAGGTTTTCAGAACGGGAGTGTGCTTTGCAGAGCTGCCATGAATCTGCCCATGGCTGTGACTTTGAAAAGAAGGATGTTTAACCTTGAAAGTCATTGAGGATGGGAACGGTGTGCTGGGGACGTTGCCAGATGTGCTGCTTCCCTGGCCCTGCGTGGCCACTCTCCCCACTCAGCTCATCCCCCCTGCTCCTGGGCTCTGGAAATCAGGGTCAAGAGGTGAAGGTACAGAACTGGAGGTGACTGAGTTGAAGTCACGCGGTCAGTGAAAAGGTGATGCCTTTCTATGGTTATAGCTTGGGCTTTGTCACCTCCCCTAAAGATACTGAATTTGTTATTTTATTATTTGCTGTTGCTTCCTGGCATGGTTAGGGTTGGATTTTAAGTGTGCCATCCTGTGCAGTTAAATGTTAAGGGATGAAGCAGCAGGTGTATTCACATGCATCTCTCAACCCTACCTCTCCAGCTTACTTTTTGAAAAGCAGAACATAAATAGCTTGTTTGGACAAGTATTATGGTTACTAACAAATATTTCGATAGCACCATCTACTTTCATAGACCTGAACAGTAAAGAAAATTGTGCCAAAAGAAAAAAGAGAACAGAATCTCCTCACCTTGGGAGCAGAAAACTTCCTCTTGTTTGCAGTTGCCGCCTGTCTGGATGGCTACATTTTGACGGCAGCTTGTCTTGTTTCCATTACTTGAACAAGGGATGCACCTGCAGTCTACCTCTGGGAGGTGACAAGATGCTTCCTACCCAGTCTTTGCTAGGCCAAGGGGGAAGAAAAGCTTGAAGCTAGGGGCCAAAGTTCCTGTCTTGAAAAATATCAATTCCTTTTGGTTCAAACACTGAGTAAATAATATTGATAGTAGCTTCCTACCTATTAAATATTAACTCAGGTGAGGTGTTTCAAGTAAATGATTTTTCTATAGTTACTATCAACATCTTTCCAAAGATATGCTGCACACTTACTTGCCTTTCAACACAAAGGATACGGAACATATCTTAACCTTTTCTAAATAATTTATTGTAATCAATGTGGTTGTCATTCAGTCTAGATGCTGTATTTCAGGGCGATAATCCCTGGGGCTTGTGTTTGCTGTATTCTTTTACTCTGTCTACTTCCATAGGTAATTCCTTCTTTCTTTGAGCGAATACTTATGGAGCACTTACCATGTTTGAGGCAGTGTGGATACAAAGATATATGCAAAACAATCACTGCTGTCAGGAACTGCTGAGTTTGGCCAGGGAAGCAGACACATACATTATGATCTACATTTAATTCAGTGGCACAGGTGGGCGAATGTGATGGGAAGGTCTCACATAGGAGGGAATATTTGGCTCGGGTCTTGAAGGATGAGTAGGTGGTTGCTGACCAGAGACCCTAGGAAAGGGCATCTCAGGTACTGAGCCCAGCATGTGTAGGTGGCCGTGAAAGTATATTGCCTGAATGGGAAAAGCATAGTGTGTCTGCAGGGGTGGGCGTGCATGAGACTCTGGGAGATGAGAAACTGCCCCTTACCCCCAGGACTCTATTTTGTGTTTTCATCTCTGCTGTCACTTTGCCTGCTTGCACCTTCTTCTCCCTCCTACCATTATAGTACTTTGTCTTTTGTGGGCTGTGAAACCAGATACTCAAGCTTAGCAGTGTTTAAAGTAAGTATAATAAGCTTCCAAGGGACGGCTTCCTCTATGAACAGAGTGTAAGGGCTTTGGTGCATCTGTTTCGGCCGTTCAGAGGTTCCTGGCTCTCATTTGCATATTGGATGATGGAGGTTGCCAGAGAGGTGTGTCCCAAAAAATGATGTTTCTCTCTAATTGCTTTTCTTAAGGCCAAACAGAGACAGAAAGAGTTAACATGGAACTCACTCATGATGGAGGATGAATGAGTCAGCATTTGCAAAGCATTTGGCTATCTTTCTACAAAGGGTGCTGTTGGATACAAGGACATCATTGTCAGAAATTCTAAGAATGATGGATGGTGGCAAATCTCTTTAAATAACCTGTATCAGCTCCCATCAACATTCTTCTAAGGTACCAGCTCTGTGCTTTGATTCTGGGATAACCCCCTGCTCACTGCAGATTTGAGAACTTGATAGGTATCAAAGCATGAGAGAAAATAATGTCATAAAAATAACCAACATCAATAGAGCAAGGAGTAAGAATCACCTCCATTCTGTGGACTGCAGCAAGCAAGGGACACAAAAAAGAAATGATTGACATCAGTGTATAAACTTACGCCCTGATGAGACCTGGCCATTCAGTTCAGTGGGAAAGTTATAGCCCATGACCACAAGAATGAATGTAGGCTTAAAAGTGAAACACTTTGGGGACATATCCCCCCTCCCACCCCGCAACCCCCAGTGTCTCTGAGGAACCATATTGTCAGTTTACTGACCCCATGCCTGCCTCTTCCTGCTACAGCTCTGGAGTCCAGGTTCAAACAAGCTCAAATATTTGGCTTCCTGGCAGGGACCATTCTTTCTACAGACCTATTAAGTGGAGTCCAGGTGCAGGCATACTTTGCAACATGCCCTCCTCCCATGGCCTTAACCTTTGCTGGAGCTCTCCTGAAGATCCCAGCTGATATGATGCCACTTGCTAAACAGGAGTGGTGTTGCCGCTTGAGTTGGAGCCAAGCACAGAAGCCTTACTGAGGCAGAGTGTAGCTCAGGATTGTTCTGAAGTTTTCTTTAGAAAACAGTCATTTCACTGATACCTACTATATACAAAGCATTGTGCTAGGTACTGTTGAGGGATTAAAAATAAAAAGGCAGGGTTATTTATTTATTTACTTTTAAAATAAATAAATTTATTTATTTATTTTTGGCTGCGTTGGGTCTTCGTTGTTGCACACAGGCTTTTCTCTAGTTGCGGTGAGCGGGGGCTGCTCTTTGTTGTGGTGCGCGGGCTTCTCACTGCGGTGGCTTCTCTTGTTGCGGAGCACGGGCTCTAGGCGCGTGGGCTTCAGTAGTTGTGACTCACGGGCTCTAGAGTGCAGGCTCAGTAGTTGTGGCTCACGGGCTTTGTTGCTCCACAGCATATGGGATCTTCCCGGACCAGGGCTCGAACCCATGTCTCCTGCATTGGCAGGTGGATTCTTAACCACTGCGCCACCAGGGAAGTCCCAAGGCAGGGTTATTTTTAAATAGGGTTATTTTAAAAGAGGGTTTTATAGTCCTGTTGGTAAGAAAATACATAAATACAAAGATCAACATATCAATTCATGGGTTCTGGTTGAATGGAGATTGGATTTATCTGAAAAAGCTTGCTGGGAGCACATTCTTATCTCTAATGGAGGAGGAGGCAGTAGGGCCAGCTTCGTGGGCACACGACCTAGACAGTCACACATGGCCCTAAACTTAGAAGGGCCCCTTGCTTGCTTTACTGCTCTGCAGTTAGCATGTTAAATTCTTAATGAGTTTTGAGCAAGGGGTCCCATATTTCACCTTTGCTATGGGCCCTACAAATTATGTAGTTGGTCCTGGGAGGGGGGATGTCTGTGACGTGGCTTGCTTAGAAAAACAAAGCAGTATCTTGTAGAGGAGCAGCTAATAGATTGGCTTGGTTGAGCTGAAGAGCCCAACTGTAGGAAGTGTGGGAAAGGGAAGAGTCCCTTGAGGGAAGATGAGACACTTAATGGAAGCCAACACTTCCTTTTTATGCATTTGCACATAACTTGTATTAGCCTATGATATCCCAAGGGATGGACAGGTTTAGAATAGGCCTGAGTGTGCCATTTCCCTTCAGGCCCCATCAAAGATGTTGTGTGGGCCAATCCATCCAACTATTCCATCCCTACTTGCACTTAGGTGTTCAGAACCAGGCTCTGTGTGGCTTTGCCTGAGAGACATTCATGCCAGCAATACTGGAAACCCCTTTGCCCACCTTCACCAGTCTTTTACCAGGAAGAGGTAGGTAGATCAAAATTCATTCCATTCAACTTATGAGGTGTGAGAATCAAATCACTGTGTTCCTAGATGTCTAACTGAGATTGAAATTCATCTGGTTAAATCCCAAATAAACTGACTCCCCTAAACTCTCCCCCAAGTTCACTCTCAGGTTAGCCTCTGATCACGGTTAATGTTCCGGGGCAGGGTCAGGAGAGGCAGGGAAGGGGACTCTCTACGCCCCAAGTGCATGTGATTATTTGGAGGTAAGCGAAGGAGTGAATTGATTCATTATTCTAAGTCACTTTTTCGGGGGGAGCTGTTTACTGGGAGGATTGCACTTGGCACTGAAGATCATGAAATATGAGCTGGAGAGCAAACCTCTGGTGTTGTTGCCTGTGTGTCCTCGGGCAAGATCCTTAGTTACCAACTCGTTTCTCTGTCCCCTTCCTCTGCCATACTGAGATGTTCTGAGGGTCAGCTGTGAATTACATGGCATTCTTGGAAAGCAATTCATCATATAAACTTAAGGTATTTTCATTAGCTGTGTCAGATCTTCTGAGGGTCAGCTGTGAATTACATGGCATTCTTGGAAAGCAACTCATCGTATGAACTTAAGGTATTTTCATTAGCTGTGTCAGATCTTCTGAGGGTCAGCTGTGAATTATATGGCATTCTTGGAAAGCAACTCATTGTATAAACTTAAGGTATTTTCATTAGCTGTGTCAGATCTTTGAGAGGATTTCACAGAGCCAGGCTAACATCTCAAAACATGCAAGTGTTAATTGCGTCAGATTCCCTAGCCATTGTTGAAAAAAAAAATCCATCACCTTAATTCTCTTTGTCCATTTCCTTCTCTTCCTCTTGTTCATTCTCCTCACATCAATTCAACTTACATCTTGGGGAATCTCACAATTAATCCTAAGTGGTGGTTACTCATGGGTATCATGCAGCATTTTACAAGGGGAGAGCAAGGCTTAGTGACAGGAATGATTGAAGCTGGCTGGAATAGTTTGTTCCATGGCGTTAAGTCCTGCTCTGGTCACTACTAAATCTGTCCTCTGCCTATGGGAAATTGCCTGGTGGTGTAAGGGGATTTTTGTAAGTAGTCAGAAAGTGTAAACGGATGGAACTCTTAAATTAACCAGGTCGTTTTCTTATCACACTTTATACTTAGACATAATTAAACCCACAGCAAATGCCTAGAAGGGTTCACATGATAGGACATTCCCAAGTCCTCAGGTGTTGGGTTACAGAGGTGCCATCTTTATTGTCAGGTGGGTCATTAACTCAGGAGGCATCCAAGTGGTGGAACGAATCATCTCTTTGAGTGGTGAACTTGGTGAACAGGGCATGTCTAAGGAAGGTGTTATATGCTTGCTGGAAGCCTATTTAAGAAACTTTGTTTTTCCTTCTGATTACTAGAATCAACTGAGATATTTGTTGAGAATTTACGAGAAATAACCACAAATCACAGGAAATGTAGCATTAATTGTGGTAGTGCATTATATCTATAAAGAAAAAGGAATGGTTTGAAAAAAAGGTGTAAATTGTAAGGAAATATAGTGATACTGTAAAAATGGGATTCCCTGTAGCACTTTACCGAGTAGACCCTTCACCCTGTAGGAAGGCTGCTGCAGTAGCCTCGAAACACTGGCTCCAGTTGGTGGAGGGTGGTGGTGGCCGTATTGATGTTCTTCACATTGAATGGCCCTTCTAATGGCTCCTAGACCAAAATGTCTTCTCAGCTGAGTTCACTTTGTTCCCACCCGCCCGTAACTTCGTAGTCCCTGCTCTGGTACAAAGATCTGGGGCTTCTCCTCAAGATTGTCTGTATAGAATCTACTTTTGTCAGCTTCCCATCTTCACTTGGGCAATGGCATTGGTTGTGGTTGTGGAACCCATGGTTGTTTGTGATCATATAGTTATGTCTCTGCTCATTTGTTCGGTGTTCATTGTTCAGTGCTCATCTGTGAGCTCGGTGACTGTAGAAACCATGTTTGTTTTGTTACCAGTTTGAGTACTTGGAAACTCAGGCTCAATGTGGACATTGTTATCTCTTACTGCTAGTGTTTCCATGTGGGATTTCTTTCTTGTCATTTCTTGGAAACTTTACATGTTTTTCGGAATCATGTATCCCAAGAAAAATCAGTCATAAAATCAGGAAAATTGGAGAAAATAACATACTTTTTTAAGAATTAACACAACATAGAGACGATTATTGGTTCTAAGGAATCCACTGATGTCAAGTAGAAAGCAAAAGCAGAAAACAGTCATACTTGGAGTCAAATATAAAGATCAACACTGTGGGCTTCCCTGGTGGCACAGTGGTTGGGAGTCCGCCTGCCGATGCAGGGGACGCGGGTTCGTGCCCCGGTCCGGGAAGATCCCACATGCCGTGGAGCGGCTGGGCCTGTGGGCCATGGCTGCTGAGCCTGCGCATCCAGAGCCCATGCTCTGCAACGGGAGAGGCCACAGCGCTGAGAGGCCCGCGTACTGCAAAAAAAAAAGATCAACACTTATGGGAACTGGGACAGGGACAGATAGGAAAGAATTGGTCACAGTCTAATTAGCCATGCTGTGGTCATAATGTGGGTTTGTGGCTCTATTTCTAATGGTGAAACCTTCTTGAAAATAAAATACATATGAATAGGTTTATATGCACAGTATATTTTATACATATCCTGTGAGTGGTGCTCCAAGAAATAACATGTGTTAGAAGCAAAATAAGCCCTTAAATTGACTATGTAGACACATGATTTTGTTAGTGCTTGCTAGGAGATCTAAGTATTACATTTATTTGAATATTACCCAAGACTGTTTGCTGGCCTTTTCCACTGTTTGACTATTCTCTGTAGGCTATAGCTCTTTGAAAATACTACTCAATTTAGTATTTCTTATTTATTAAAACTTTTCAAACTATCCATAATAATGAATAAAATTATAAAGAATATTTGAAGTATTAAAAATAGCTTATAATTTCAGGAATTTTCAAGAATTCTCAGGAATTCAAAATTCCCATTCCGAAATTCCAAAGATTACTATCTGCCATGATTTTGGAAACACAAAACTACACAACAAACCACCCCACAATCTAGTTGCTTAAACTAATACCAGTCATTATCTATCCCGGTTCTCAGGGTTGACTGAGGTCAGCCAGATGGTACTCCTGCGTCTCCTGTTGTTGGTGGGAGCTGCAGTCATCTGGGGGCTGTTGAGGCTGGTACTTCTGAGATGACTGACTTACGAGGCTGGCAGTTGGTGACGGTCAGTCGGGAGCTGAGCTCTGACCTTTGGCCCTATTCCCACCGTTCTCTTCTAGGTGTCCTCTTCGTTTGGCTTGAGCTTTTAGAGTGTAGGAGCTGGGTTCTGAGAGGGTGTGTCCCAAGATCAAGCTTTCTAAGAAGGAAGGAAGAGTTGCAAATTCCCTTAAAACTTGGGAGCCCTGGATTGTCACTTGTGCTGCCTTCTATTAGTGAAAGCAATCACAGAGCTATGCCACATTCAAGGGGAGGAAGCATAAACTCTTATCTCCCGATGTGAGGAAGGGCATATACATACTGGGAGGGGAGGAGTTTTGGGGCCATCTTTGGAGATCCTACCACAGTCTGTCATCTGATTACAACCATTTATGTCAATTTCACCCTCTTAAGATCTGCCGAAGTCTTGTCTCTACTCTCTTTATGTCTGCAGAGGCTGGAATGTCCAAGATGTCTTCCTGACTCACATGCTGCTGTTGCAGTGAGTAAGGCTTGAGTGCAGCCATGTGCATGGGTCTTTGGTTCTACCTCTCCACTGGCTCCTCAATTCGCTCCATGTAATCTCAGGGCCTCTCCTTCTCTACATGATGTCTCCACCGGGGTAGGTGGACTTCTTACATGGCAGGTCAGGACTCCCAAGAGAGCACTCGAAGAGGACAAACCTAGTGGAGCCTCTGCTTATGTCATAATTGCACATGTCCTGTTGGCCCCAGCCAGCCACAGGGCTAAGCCCAGAATCAATATGTGAGGACTACACAAAGGTGGGAGGAATGGCTCACTGTGGACCACCAAACTAATAGTCTGCCTTGGATGCTCGCTGAGTGTATGAATGAGTGAATACGTGGATGAATACCCTATCACTAGTTCATTCACTTCCAAATCCAATTTTGGACAAACAGGATCTTCCCCTAAAGGGGGTCTAGCTTCAGTCCCACCTGCACCATTCATCTCACTGCTCCTGGCATCTGACTAGACCTATGGTCCCTGGACCTGCCCATGGACACCTGGTGGCCCTTCCCTTGATCTCCACCCCCTACAGATTTACCCTTACCTTTCAGGAAATCACATATCTCCATCCCCTACTCCTGAGGCTTTCTTTTTAGCTCATTTTTGCTCCCTTTAGTTTAGATTTTTCTGAATTGTCAGGACCCCTGAAAGCTCCTGCAGTAGTTTACTCATCACCTGCTTTATCACTGCCTACCTCACCCAGCCTCTCAAGTTGTAGTCCACCTCTACCGGGGCATTAGCTTCTAAAATCATACACACACACACACTGCATAACATTTTAATTTCAGATTTTTAAAATTGAATTGATGCTATTTAACTGAAAGCCATTTGTATTTTTTGTAGACAGTAGCCCAGTTAAACTTTATATTATACACACCTATACACATACACATGCATACACACCCCTAAACCCAGAATTCTTTTTCTCTTCTTCCCCCAAACTGCTCTCTCCAGAAGAGCCAGCCCAATGCTTCATTTCTGTCTTTGAGCCTTGGCTCTATTGAAGCTTCTTTGCTGTATTTAAACTTCGGCTGGTCTCCTATAGATCAAGAGCCAATTGAAGGTATGGATTTGCTCACTGGGACATGAAATCCCAAGGGATGAACTGGTATCACCCACATCATTTCAGTTGTAATAAGAATCTTTATCATGCAAGGGGCTTGGTTCCTGGAATCTCTGACTTTTAAAAATATTTCTGCAAGCTTAAATAAGGTCAACAAATCATGAATGGAGGAGACTGTTAAAGAATTATAACCAAGCAATAATGATGACATTAGGCAGGGAAATGCAGATGAGCATCAGTTTTATTTTATCTCCTCCAGTAAAATCCTCTTAAGAGGAATTTGGAGCTTTGTTACCCTGGAAAACATAGCTGCTTATAGGGAGAGATGAGATCATGTTTTTCTATTGCACTGAGGAAACTTAATTATTAGAAATTCCAGACTTTCTAGGGGACTCTGACTCATGTTTTGAGACCACATTGTATTCAGCAAACCATAACATTCACATGACCATCTCTCTGTCATCTGAAGCACCCAGCACAACATGATGCTTGCAAATGTTTACGCATTTTCCTTAGAGTAGAATTCTGTGTGAGCCCCTGCCTTATTTCTTTTACCTCCTACCCACCTCGTCTGCCTCGCAGATGGAAGCAGAAAGTGCACATTAATATTCGTCACTCCCCCAACTGGTGGGTGGCAGAATAAAGTCACACTCTCTAGTCAAGGATTGAAAGTTTTTATCACAACTTTGGTTCTACCTCATGCTCATAGACCTAAGTCTCCTTACCCCCCGCCCCCACCCCTGCAAATCTCAGATCCCACAGGCTTTGGGTGAACCCTGGACACTGATTCAGCTCCCTAAGTGGTTACCTCATTCATGTATTTGCTCATCTGTTTAACAGTTATGTGTTGAGTATCTCCTATGTCTCTGACAGTGTTCTAAGCACAGGAAGTAGAGAAGTGAACAAAACAGATAAAATCCCTGTCTTCATGCAGTTAACAACAGGCGGAATTCACACTGCAAACATAATTAATTTTAATATATAATTTGTTACAAACATTATGTAATATAACATTAGCATCAGTAATTAGTTGGGGATGAGGGCGATGAGAAAAGTGCAACAGGGAATGGGAAAAGGAGTGTCAGCAGCAAGGGTTGCAATTTTATTTAAAAATTTTTTCAACTTTATTGAGGTATAATTGACAAATGTAATTGTATACATTTAAAGTGTACAGCATGATGATTTGAGATACATTGTGGAATGATTACTAAGCTCAAGATAATTAACACATTTATCACCTCACATAATTAACTCTTTTTTTTTTTTGGTGGTGGTGTGAATACTTAAGTTCTGCACTCAACAACTTTCATGTATACAGTACCGCATTAGTAACCACAGTCACCATGCTGTACATCAGAATCTCAGAATTTACTCTTCTTAAAACTGAAAGTTTGTATCCTTTGACCAAAATCTCCCCATTTCCCCCTCTTGCCAGCCCCTGGGAACCACCATTCTATTTTCTATTTCTATGAAATTGGCTTTTTAAAAAAGAGATTCTATATATAAGTGATATCCTACAGTATTTCTCTGTCTCTGTCTGGCTTATTTCACTTAGCATAATGCCCTCCAGGTCCATCCAGGTTGTTACAAATGGCAGGATTTTCTTCCTTTTTATGGTCGAGTAATATCCCACCACATATATATTTCACATTTTCTTTATATTCATCCACTGAAGGACATTTAGGTTGTTTTCATATCTTGGCTGTGTAATTCTGCAGTGAACATGGGAGTGCAGGTATCTCTTTGAGATACTGATTTCATTTCCTCTGGATATATATCCAGAAGTGGGACTGCTGGATCATGTGGTAGTTCTATTTTTAATTTTTTGAGGAACCACCATGCTATATTCCATAATGGCTGGGCCAGTTTACATTCCTAACAACAGTGTAGAAAGGTTCCTTCTTCTCCATATCCACACCAACATTTGTTATCTCTTGTCTTTTTAATAATAGCCATCTTATTAAAGGTGGCCATCTTATTACAGGTGTGAGGTGATACCTCATTATGGTTTTGGTTTGCATTTCCTTGATAATTAGTGATGTCAAGCACCTTTTCATGTACATATTGGCCATTTGTATGTCTTCTTTGGAAACATGTCTAACCAGGTCCTTTGTCTATTTTTAAATTGGATTATTTGCTTTTTTGCTATTGAGTTGTATGAGTTCTTTATACATTTCGATATTAACCTCTTATCAGAAAATTGACTTTTCAACTTATTGATTGTTTTCTCTGCTCTGCAGAAGCTCTTTAGTTTGATGTATTATTTTTTTGCTTTTGTTACCTGTGCTTTTGGTATCGTATCCAGGAAATCATAGCCAAGACCAATGTCAAAAAGCTTTTCCTTTATGTTTTCTTCCAGGAGTTTTATAGTTTCAGGTCTTACATTTAAGTTGTTAACCCACTTTGAGTTAATTTTTGTGAGTGGTATAAGATAGGGGTCTGACTTCATTCTTTTGCCTGCAGATATCCAGTTTTCTCAGCACCGTTTATCGGAGAGACTATCCTTTTCCCTTGTGTGTTCTTGGTACCCTTGTCAAATATTAGTGGATTGTATATGGGTTTTTTTTTCCAGGCTCTCTCTTCTGTTCCATTGGTCTGTGTGCCTGTTTTTATGCCAGTACCATTCTGTTTTTTTTAAACATCTTTATTGGAGTATAATTGCTTTACAATGGTGTGTTAGTTTCTGCTTTATAACAAAGTTGATTACTGTAACTCTGTAATTAGTTTTAAATCAGGAAATGTAATTCTTCAGCTTTCCTCTTCTTTCTCAAGATTTCTTTGGCTATCTGGGTCTTTTGGGGTTCCATACAAATTTTAGGATAATTTTTTCTATTTTTGTGAAAAATACCATTGGGATTTTGATAGGGATTGCACTGAATCTGTAGATGACTTTGTATAGAATGGACTTTCCAGAATACTAATTCTTCCAATTCAAGAACATGGGATATCTTTCCATTTATTTGTGTCTTCTTCAATTTCTTTCATCAGTGTTTTATAGTTTTCAGTGCACAGGTCTTTCAACTCCTTGGTTAAATTTATAACTAAATATTTTATTGTTTTTGATGCTATTGTAAATTGGATTGCTTTCTTAATTTCTCTTTCAGACAGTTCATTAGTTATATATAGTATATATATCATATACATCATATATGTATGAGTTAATCTTGGTAAGTTGTATGTTTCTGGGAATTATTCATTTCTTTGAAGTTATTTAATTTGTTGACATATATGTTGACAATATGTCAACATAATGTTGACATTTGTTCATAATATTCTTTCTGGTTCTTTGTATTTCTCGGGTATCAGTTGTAATGTCTCTTCTTTTAAAAATAATTTTATTAATTTGAGTCATCTCTCTTTTTTCTTAGTCTAACTAAAGGTTTGTCAATTTTGTTTATCTTCTCAAAAAACCAACTCTTAGTTTGTTGACCAAAAGATTGTCTTTCTAGTCTCTGTTTCATTTACTTCTGCTCTAATCTTTATTATTTCCTGTTTTTGTTAACTTTAGACTCAGTTTATTCTTCTTTTTCTAGTTCCTAGAGATGTAAGGTTAGGTTGTTTATTTTAGATCTTTCTTTTAATGTAGGTGTTTATCATTATAAACTTCCCTCTTAGAACTGCTTTTGTTGCATCCTATAAGTTTTGGTATGTTGTATTTCCCCTTTTGTTTGTCCCAAGATATTTTTTTGATTGCCCCTTTCATTTCTTTTTTGACCCATTAGTTTTTCAGTAGTTTGTTGTTTAATTTCCCCATATCTGTGAGTTTTCCAGCTTTTCCCCCATATTGATTTCTAGTTTCATACTATTGTGATTGGAAAAGATACTTGATATGCTTTCAATTTTCTTAATTTTTTGAAATTTGTTTTGTGACCTAAGATATGATCTATCCTGGAGAATGTTGTGTGTGTGCTTGAGAAGAATGTGTATTCTGCCACTGTTGCATGAAATGGTCTGTGTATGTCTGTTAGGTTCATTTGACCTAAAGTGTAGTTCAAGTCCATTATTTCCATATTGATTTTCTGTCAGGATGATTTATGCATTGCTGAAAGAGGAGTAGTGAAGTCCCCTACTATTATTACATCACTGTTTCTGCCTTCAGAAATATTAATAATTGTTTAATATATTTAAGTTCCCTGATATTGGATGCATATATATTTACAATCATTATATCTTCTTAATGAATTGATCCCTTTATCAGTATATAAATAAGAGACCCTTTTTGTCTCTTATTACAGCTTTTGACTTAAAGTCTATTTTGTCTAAGTGTAGCTACTTCTGCTCTATTTTGGTTTCCTTCTGCATGGAATATGTTTTCCCATCTTTTCACTTCTAGCCTGTGAGTGTCCTTAAAACTTAAGTACCTCTTAGGTAACATATAGTTGGGTTTTGTTTTTTTAATCCATTCAGTCACTCTATGTCTTTTAATTTAAACCATTTATATTTAGAGTAATTACTGATAGTTAAGGACTTACTAACGCCGTTTTTTAAATTGCTTTCTGGTTAATTTGTGGTTCCTTTGTTCTTTTCTTCTTTTGCTATTTTTCTTTGTGAATTGATTATTTTTTATAGTGATATACTTTGATTTTTTTCTCTTTATCATTCGTGTATCTATTATAGGTTTTTCCTTTGTGGTTACCATGAGGTTTTTATAATACTTATAAGTTTATTTAAAACTGATTACAACTTAGCTTCAATTGCACAAAAACATTCTACACATTTACATGGCCCCCTGACATCTGATGTTGATGTCACAATTTACATCATTTTATATTGTATATCCATTAACAAAATGTTTTAGCTATATTTATTTTTAACGCTTTTGTCTTTTAACCTATATGCTAGAGTTCAAAGTGATTTACACACTACCATTGCAGTTTAGAGTATTTTGAATTTGACTATATATATATATATAAACCTTTACTAGTGAATTTTATACTTTCATATGTTTTCATGTTACTAATTTGCATCCTTATTATTAGCTGATTAGCAACAGCTTGAAGAACTCTCTTTAGCATTTCTTGTAATGCAAATCTAGTGGTGGTAAATTCCCTCAGCTTTTGTTTGTCTGGGAAAGTCTTTGTCTCTTCTTCATTTCTGAAGGATAACTTTGCTGGGTAAAGTATCCTTCCTTGGCAGTTTTCTTTTTCTTTTGAGCGCTTTGAATATATCATCCCACTATGTCCTTGCATATAAGAAATCTGCCGATAGCTTTACTGGGGTTCCCTTGTATTTGATGACCCCATTTTTTCCTTGCTGCTTTCAAAATTCTCATTGTCTTTTGATTTTAGAGAGTTGATTATAATGTGACTCGGTGAAGGTCTCTTTGGCTTGAATCTATTTGGGCTGCTCTGGGCTGGGGGATGGGGTGATGCAGGTAAAATGCTTCCTGTGGTTTTCTGTGTGGCCATCCTCAGTTTCTGAGCTCTGCAGAGTTTCTGCTGCTTCTTTGTTATAGTCCAGAGCTTTCCCAGAGCTATTTTCATCAGTTTGTAGTTGTTTACTTACTATTTTGGGGAGGGAGACAAGTGTTGGGATCTTCTAGCCCTCCATGTTGCTGATGTCACCTCCTGCAATTTTATTTTATTTTTATTAATTAATTAATTTATCATTTATTTTTGGTTACATTGGGTCTTTGTTGCTGTGCGCAGGCTTTCTCTAGTTGCAGTGAGAGGGGGCTACTCTTCGCTGTGGTGCGTGGGCCTCTCATTGTGTTGGCCTCTCCTGTTGTGGAGTACGGCCTCTAGGTGTGTGGGCTTCAGTAGTTGTGGCACACGGACTCAGCAGTTGTGGCTTGCGGGCTCTAGAGTGCAGGCTCAGTAGTTGTGGTGCACGGGCCTAGTTGCTCCACGGAACATGGGATCCTCCTGGACCATGTCTCAAACCCACGTCCCCTGCATTGGCAGGTGGGTTCTTAACCACTGTGCCACCAGGGAAGCCCTGCAATTTTAAATAGGGTGGTCTGGGGAGGCCTCACTGAGAAGGTGAAGTAGAGCAAGCCACGTGACTCTATTTTAGGAAGAGAAAAAAGCAAGTGCCAGTGTCCTGAGATGGAAGCATGTCTGGTGTGTAGCTTAAACATGAGGAGACTAGCGTGGCAGGAGCTGAGTGAGCAAGGGTGAGAGTAGCAGAAGGTGAGGTCAAAACTGACAGGAGGCCAAATTGTGTAGGGCCTTGAAGGACCTTGTAGATTCTGGGTTTTACTCTGAGGGAGACGGAAAGTCATTGGAAGGTTTTGCTTACAGGAGCACTCTGACTTTGCTTTTAAAAGTACTTTGCTTTTAAAAGTACTCTGGTTTCTGGGTTGTGAATAGACTATAGGAGGCTAAGAGTGAAAGTGGGAGACTCATTCAGAGTCTGTTGCAATACTCTAAGAGAAAGACAATGCTGGTTCACAGAAGAGGTGGGAAAAAGTAGATGGAGAAAATGGGAGAAAGAGAAGAGTCAAGGTCACTGAATGGTGTCAGCCTGAGTGACAGGAAGGATACAAGTGCCACTCAGTAAGCTGGGAGGGTTTTGGAGGAGCGGGTGAAGGGAGTTATCTGGTTATTTGAGTTTTTGACCTGTTCAGCTGAGATGGCTATTAGATACCCAGCACAGATATGTGGCATGCCTCTGGATGGGTGAGTCTGGGGTGCAAGGGAGACACCATGACTGGAAATATAAATCCTACCTTCTTTTACAGATTTGACCCCAAATCTCAGTCCATTTGTATGAAGATCTTCTGGCCTCCCAGAGACCCTCCTTCCCAGCCTGATTTCCCTAACTCTGCTGCCTCTGGGACCCTGCTTGTGTCCTGTCACACTCTCTATTCACTGTGGACCTAATTCCTAGTTCAAAGTCTTCTGCTCCACCCTGCTGTGATGATTCTTGGCAACCTCAGCATCTAGAGGGATGGTCTACACCACATCCTGGCCTCTCAGTTCCCTGACCTTCTCATCTGCAGTGTTTTTCTTTTTTCTACATCGGTTAGCCACCCACTCCCATGGCCACATCTTAGATTTCTGCGCCAAAATAACTTTAAAAATCCCTCAAATATCTGAAATGCTAATGCCCACGCTCCTACCAAAGACTTTTATCCTTTTAGTTAACTGTTTAAGGAATCCCCACTATAATCATTCCTTGGCCTCCTTGTAGTTAATTGAACACCCTAATTTCTCACTGTTCATTAATTCTCTCCCAGCTTCCTTCATTTTTTGTCCAGCTTAGGTTCCTTCTTCGATCGTTATTACTGTCTTGCAGACATCTGCTTCTTTTTGGCTATCCTACTCTCTTTTCAGAACTCATCATCTAAAGCACTTTAACAACACCGGAGAGCCTTCAAAATTATCCATTCCTGAGTCCCACTGCAGGTGAACTGAATCAGTCTCTGGAGGAGGAGCCCAGGAATCAGTATTTTTTTAAAAGCTCCCTGGTTGCTCTAACATTCATTTGGGGCTGAGAACCGCTGCCCCAGTGAACCCAGCTGTGTGCCTTGTTCTGCCCGCGTCTGAGCCGCTGAGCCTCGTTGGAGGAAACCACAACTGAGCAGACTGAGTTCCTCTTAAATTCTTGATCTCAGACCTTGGGAGCGTTTCCAATACTGCCTGGCCATCTGGCGACACGTCTCTGTAAGCTCCCTGCGCCCTTCTCTGAGATGACTGTTTTATACTTTTTCTCTCTTGCTCAAATCTTCTCTCTTTCCTCCTCTCCCCAGTCACACTCAGCTGATGACTTCACCTCATCCTTCATTGGAAAAGTAGAAACCATCAGATGGGGACTCCTCAATCTCCCCGTTTTTCCCCTTCCATGTGCTGGGTGTGGTCACTTTAATTCATACGTATACCTCGTTTGTTTTCTTCTTATTGTCTCTCTCCGGTAAGACTGTGAACTCTGAGGGGTCATGTTGGTTATTTACCAGTGTAAATGATACCCAGCACAGGGCCCATATCCTATCAAGCAGAGAGAAGACACTCCAATATTTGCTGCATGAATACATAAGGCAAATCTTGATCATATGAGTTAATACAAAGATGTGGATCATACTTGCAGCTGTTTTTGTGGCTAGACAGAAGTTAGACATCATTCCAGTCCAGCAGTCCTGCTTTGCCCAGATGGAAGCAGGTCACATGACTTCCTCTTGACCACACAGATGGTGGGTTGCAGAGGTGGGCCCAGAACTCTTACCTAGCCCAGCCCATAAGGTCAACTACAATGAGTGTTTGAGCCAAACTCCATTTGCCCATTGATATTTGGCTTTGGGTTGCGGGGTCTTGTTTTTAGGGCAGAAGATGGTGATGTTGGGTTCAGGCCAGTGTCGGAATAGGCTTGTGTTTCCTCAGCATGGACTGATAGAGTTGGCGTTGGCCTTAGGAAGGAGTTACTGTGGAACAAGGCCAGCTTGCAGAGCACAGCACTGAATTGTTCTCACCTATGCACTTGATACTTTCGTTTTTAAAAACCTCTTATTAAAAGCACTTTGCTAAAAATAAAGTTTCTAAGATACTGAGTGACTTTAAGGAAAAAGTACCTATAAGGACTTACATTGTGCTTGTCACTGTATAATCACAGACGTTTTGACAAAGGTACCATTTAAGCAAGAAATAGTGAAAAGGAAACAAAGATATCTTCTTCTTTTACATTAAATTGGTTAAAAAAAAAAAACAAATCCCAGATTGACTCATGCAAACATTATTCCGAAAGAGAGTGTTTCTCTTGTGTGATTTGGCCAACTAGTCTGACAGTCCCCAGATTTGGACTTGCTGTGTAGTGATAGCTTTTGTCAGAAGCTTGAAAAACTTAGCTGGAGGAGTGCTCAATCTTTAATAGGTAAAGGGGACCTTCCTGCATGCACTAAACATGGAGAGGACCATTGTGACGTAGCAGGTCTGTTTATTCAGTTCCAAACGGAGTGACTGTCCTCATGGTGGTCGAACTGTAGCCCTTCTAGGGTGACCAACCATCCCAGTTTCCCTGAGATTGATGGGTCTCCCGAGATGCAGGACTTTCAGTGCCAAGTTGGGAGAGTTCTGGGAAAGCTGAAGTGGTTGGTCACCCTCAACACTGGTAAATGTTGGGGGATGACTCTTTTCTCTCCATGATAAGAAAATCCTTTCCTTAGTTCTGTCCATAGAAAAGGGAGCCACGAATCCAGACTCTGCTCTCTAATCTGCCCAGTATTAATCGATCTTCCTTTGGAAACTGAAATCGGTTGCAGATGCTCTGGCTCTGAAACAGCATTTGATATCCTACCACCTGAAAGCCCCAGCTACTCTTTTAGCTCTTATCCTGGATTTTCTATAGACCTGGACCCATGAAAGGCCTTTCCCTAATGTGAAGATTACTGCAATTTTATGTGGTCCAAGTTATTATAACCCACTCTCCCCATCACTCCCTGCCCAGCTTGGAGTTAGACCAGTAATCCAGGTTAGTTTGCCACTGTCAATGTGATGATGGGGAAGTCACCTAAATGCTCTGGTTCTTCATTTCTACCTCTGTAAATGAAGCTGTGGTATTTCCCACATTTAAAGTGCAGCCTATAATATCTGGGGACTCCAAGATTCTCTGTGAGAATGGATAGGAAATAGGATAAAAAATTCTCCGATAAATATTTCCAAAATCCATATTATGAAATTAGGTTGTCAAGTTCCTGTCTATTCATCTTTTCGTACTTGCTTGCCACATCCTGACATTGGGAATAGTTGCCAGAATAAATCAAAATCTCACTGTTTGAAACATGCATTAGTGATATTAGATGAGAAGAATTTTCCAGACAGTTTTGAACTCTTGCTATGATGTGATTTATGTGAAGTGTTTGGAAAGTTGGCCTGAAGTTTGGCAAATGATCACAAATTGCCTGGAATTATTTAGCTCTGTATGATTGTTTAATTTTTATGAGTGTGTGCCTTCCTTCCTCAATTAAATTGTAAGATTATGGCGGCCAAGAAGCAAGGGTTATGCTTCCAGAAATTCTCCACAGTCCCTAGGACAGGACTCTGCACACATTGAGTGGGAAGGCTGTGTATATAGTCATTGAACGAGAGCATTGTATTTCTCCAGGTATTGGCATTTGTGTTGGTTGGTGGATGGCCCGTCAGTAGAGTGGCCTTGGAGAGTGAATTATGTGTGGAAATAGCTCTAGGTTATGTGAAGAACATCCATTCATTCATTAGGTTGTAATTAACCCTACAGGTTCCCACTGTGGTGTTAACATTGAATAAAAACAGAGACAAGATAAAAAGCTCTTTCATGTTGACACGAACTTGAATAGGCCAGCTATTAACCACTGATGTTGAGCTCTATTTTGTCAAGATAATTTCATGCCTCACTTTGAGGTGAATCTAATGTTGGGAATATTTCCTCTAATGCTCAGCTTGCACACCCACCTTGGGTTATTAAGGCGGCACTAAGATAAGCTGTGGGAGAAAAATCAGCGTCATCATTTTTCTTATTTTTAAATACAAAATGAAACAGATCTTGTGCCAGTTAGTTCTGATAAAAACTTCTAACCTTTGTTGTCTTATATTTCTCATTTTTTTAAATGGAAAGAATTCTAATTATGGCTATGGAGACCTGAGGTATTTGTGTATATTATGTCATAGAAGTACACAGTGTAATTATTATTATTACCAATAAATCTTCTTATCGGTGAATCTTAAAACAGTGGAATCATTGCATTCCTTTTTAGCAGGGAAATTGTACATTATATACTAATGGCTACTACCATGAATCATTTTGACCTACTGTGTCAGGGATGGAAATAGGCTTTTTCTTGACTGTCAGCTCTGATCTACTGGCAGTAATTGACAAGAGCACTGAGGTAAGGATTATGAAGCTACCTCTAGACCAGGAGTCAGCAAACATTTTTTGTAAATGACCATAGTAAATATTTCAGGCTTTTTGGACCATATGGTTCCTGTTGCAACTATTCAACTTTGCCGTTGTAGCATAACGATAATAAGTAAACCCAAGGGCATGGCTATGTTCCAATAAAACTTTATTTACAAAAATGGGTGGCAGTAAGATTTGGCCCATGGGCCATTGTTTGCTATATCCTGCTCCAGACTCAGAAAAGGTAATGGCCGATTAGTTTTGTCTGCTATGGGCATGAAAGCAAGAAGTAGTGCCGCGGATACCCTTCCTTTCTTTTCTGTGAGTGCCCACAGCATTCAGTGAAAAAGAGTTCCGATCATAACTCTGGCTATTGGTCAACATGCATAACCTAGATAGATCAATGGAGGTTTTAGACGAGAATCAGCCAGTTGCTCTCTCCATAAATTAATACAGTCTGTAATCGTTTATCCACAATTCTAAAATTCCCAAAGCTCTGGAAATCCAAAGCTTTTTTGTTTCAAGTGGCAACATCTGAGCTGTCTCATTTGGCAGTAAAACCTAGCCGGAGCGGACATAAGGCTCTTTGTAATCTGTATTTATCCTGCTTAATGTGACAATTGATATGTCTTGCTGTTTGATTACAGGATGCCTTTCTAGACTCTGCTGGGAGGGTTACGTACTGAAAGGTATATGTACCAAATTACCTTTCTGAAATCCAGAAATTTCTGAGTTCTAAAACCATTTGACACAGAATTTCTGATGAGGAACTGTGGACTTATAAACACAAACTCTCCTTTTTCTTTTATGGAAGGAAGAACATCTTCAAGAAATGCATGTCTGAATAACGACAATAAATTGGTCTAATCAAGCCATCTGACCAATTGCTAGTTATAATTGTGTAATCAGCTTAATCACCTGTGTTAATGAAGAGTTAAGTTTCTGATTTTCAACCCAAGTAAATCCAGGAAAATCAACATTAGTCTTTCCCATAATGACCTTTACTCCTTTTATATAAATGCATTTTGACAGCACTGTTTGGCACATCTATCCATACAGAACTGTGCAGATCTTTGTGGTCAATAATTGGATTCTACAATCTTGGGTTATCTCTGCAGGTGCAACCAAGTGTGGTATATTGCAGTGAAGGTCAGGGGGATGTATGAGCATTGAGTTGGATCAGATCTCAGGACTCATTAGAGCCAGAAGTTAGAAGGACTAGACCTCAATCTTGCCCTTCCACTAGCTGTGTCATGTTTCTAGCTCATCCATAAAATGGGGCTATTGACACTAGGGTGGAATAGCACATCTCTCATTGTCTTTATATATCAATACCTGCCACCTTTTGTCTACCTTTATTC
Organism: Delphinapterus leucas; assembly: GCF_059928025.1. Taxonomy (NCBI): domain Eukaryota; kingdom Metazoa; phylum Chordata; class Mammalia; order Artiodactyla; family Monodontidae; genus Delphinapterus; species Delphinapterus leucas. Next base: position 85,829,558 of record NC_143140.1, on the reverse strand, counting down.
CAGGATTTACTATTTCCCGCTTTCCATTGGACCACAGTTTCCTTGAGAGTAAGAAAGCGTCTTTTATCCCTTTGTATCTTCAGTCTTTAGCACAGAAGTCAGTTATGTTTGTTGGCCAACTGAATGCTCATAGATTCAAGGACTTAAAACTAAAGGGGATCTCAGATACCATCTTCTCAAAACTTTCTCTTTTATAGATGAGGAAACTGCTATCTAGAGGTTTATTAGACAGTCCTACGTGCTGGATACTATTACCAAGCACTGTACTGACACTATTTTGTTAATTCTACAACAGCTCTGGGACTTAGGTGCATCATCCAGTTTCACAATGAGGCAGTTGATTCTCAGAAGGTTAAGTAACTTGATGAGAAGCAGTACAGATTACTCCAGGTTGAACCCGGGGTCTGTCTTACTTCAGTGTGTATTTTTTTCCATCATATTGTAGCATCATGCCTGTCCCTAATGACTGATAGTTGCCCCTAGATCCTCCTAGGGTATTCTGTTCATTTTGATTCATATCCACTGGAGAATATTAAGTAAATATAATCCTTGCCCTGACACAGTTTACAGTCTGGAGGAGAAGCAGATGTTTGTAACCTGGATTACTGCTATAGCTTCTCCCCGCCTCCCACCTGGGCTTATTAGTATACAATTAACAAATAAAATTGTAATATATTTAAAGTGTATAATGTGATAATTTGAGATACATAGTGAAATAACTACCACAATTAAGTTAATTAACATATCTGTCACCTCACATACTTACCCTTTTTTTTAGTGAAATCTCGTAGCAACTTTCAAATGTACAATACAGGATTATTAAGTATAGTCGCCATGCTGTACATTAGATCCTCAGAACTTATCCTTCTTATAACTGAAGGTTTGTACCCTTTGACCAGCATCTTGCCATTTCCCCCACCTCCGGCTCCTGGCAACCACCATTCTTCTGTTTCTGTGAGTTCAACTTTTTTTTTTTTACATTCCACATACAAGTGATATCATACAGTATTTGTCTTTGTCTGGCTTATTTCACTTACCATAACGCCCTCCAGCGTCATCCATGGCAGAATTTTCTTCTTTTTATGGCTGAATAATATTTCATTATATATATATGTATATATACAAACTATATGTTATACTATATATGTACACTATTTGTTATACTCTCTCTCTCTCTATATATATGACATTTCTTTATCCAATCCTTGTGATGAATGGTTAGGTTGTTTCTGTATCTAGGCTATTGTGAAAAATGCTGCAATGTACATGGGGGTGCAGATATCTCTTTGAGACAATTATTTCATTTCCTTTGGATATACATCTGGAAGTAGGATTGTTCTATTTTTAATTTTTTGAGGAACTTGCATGCTGTTTTCCACAATGGCTGTACCAATTTACATTCCCACTAGCAGTGTGCAAGTGTCCCCTTTTCTCCACATCCTCGCCAACACTTGTATCTCTTATCTTTTTGATAATAGTCATTCTAACAGGTGTGAGGTTATATGTCATTGTGGTTTTGATTTGCATTTCCCTGATGATTAGTGATGTTGAGCATCTTTTCATGTACCTGTTGGCCATTTGTATATCTTCTTTGGAAAAATGTCTATTCAGTTCCCTTGTCCATTTTTAATTGGGTTATTTTTTTTTGTATTGAATTGTAAGAGTTTCTTATATATTTTGGATATTAACCCCTTATCAGATATGGTTTGCACATATTTTCTCCCATTCTGCAGGTTGCCTCTTCACTTTGTTGATTAATTCCTTTGCGCTGCAGAAATTTTTTTGAGTTATAGTCCCACCCACTTGTTTATTTTTGCTTTTGTTGCCTGTGCTTCTATTGTCAGATCCAAAAATGATTGACAGGACTGGTGTCAAGTAGCTTTTCTCCTATGTTTTCTTCTAGGAGTTTTATGGTTTCAGGTCTTACATTTAAGCCTTTAATCCATTTTGAGTTTATTTTTGTGTATGGTGTAAGATAAGGTCCAATTTCATTATTTTGCCTGTGGATATCCAGTTTTCTCAATACCATTTAATGGAGAGATTATCCTTTCCCCATTGCATATTCTTGGTGCCTTTGCTGAAAATTAGTTGACCATACATATGTGGGTTTATTTATAGGCTCTCTATTATGTTCCATTGATCTAGGTGTCTGTCTTTGCATCAATACCATACTGTTTTGGTTACTATAGCTTTGTAATATAGTTTGAAATCAGGATGTGTGATGTCTCCAGTTTTGCTCTTCTGCTCAAGATTGCTTTAACTATTCTGGGTCTTTTGTGGTTCCATATGAATTTTAGGATTATTTTTCTATTTCTGTGAAAAGTGCTATTAAAAGTTTGATAGGGATAGCAATGAATCTGTGCATCACTTTGGTTTGCCATAACTTCTTAACTAGTATATTTGCTTTTCCCCTCATCCCCTTATAGCCTTTACTCTGTATAGCACCAGAGTAATTCTGCTGATTTATAAGAAGATCAAGTCCCTTCTCTGCTCTAAGCCCTCTGATGATTTCTGACTGAACTTAGTATAAAAGCCAGAGTCCTTTCAGTGGCCAATAAAGCCCTTTGCAGGCTGGCTGCCATTATTTCTCTGACATAATCTCTTGCCTCTCTCCCTTTTCCCATTCCATTCCAACCATATTGGTCTTCCTGCTCTACCTTGAACATGTCAGGCACGCTCTTACCTCAGGACCTTTGCATTTGCTATTCTTCAGGCTTGGAAGACACTTTCTCAGATATCCTTGCATGGTTTTCTCTTTTATCTTCTTTAGTGAGATTTTTCACTGTTCAACCTATTAAAAATTGCAATCCCTCCTACTCTTCATTTGCCTGGTACATAATAGGCACTCATATTTTAAAAATATTGAATAAAATATATTATTTGGTGGAATGTAACTGGTACTTTAAAGATGTCTAACTGAAGTGTCATAGGAATCCAGGAATCCTTTCTTCTTAACCACATGGGATTTGTAATTCCTCTGTTTGGTGAGGATCAAATTTCTCATCAGTCATGAAAAGGTTGGACTCAACCACACAAAGATACAAAGACATTATGCTGGAATTAATTGAAAAATCTATTCTTTAAAATAATTATAGGATTGAATGCATTCCAGTTTTCCAAATACAAGGAACTGGTAAAATTATGGGATATCTGGTGAATGGAAAATGATACAATTAAATAAAATTAATTGTCTTGTAAAAGACTAATGACATGGACTTATATTATTAAGAAAAATAAAAAATCAAGTTGTAAAATAGTATAAAATGATTCCATTTTTGTATGTGTATTTCAAGTAAAGTTTAAAACTATTTTCATGAGTTTTTTTTTTAATTTCCGTGAGTTCTTAACCTATTTTATTCCATGAAGTCTCGTGAAGTCTATGAATTCCTTCTAAAATTAATGTTTTTAAATGCATAAAAATAGGATAACAAAAGAAACTAATTATATTTAAATGTATTTATTAAGATTTTAAAAGACAATTTTTTTAACATCTTTATTGGAGTATAATTGCTTTACAATGGTGTGTTAGTTTCTGCTTTATAACAAAGTGAATCAGCTATATATATACATATATCCCCATACCTCCTCCCTCTTGTGTCTCCCTCCCACCCTCCCTATCCCACCCCTCTAAGTGGTCACAAAGCACTGAGCTGATCTCCCTGTGCTATGTGACTGTTCCCACTAGCTATCTAATTTACATTTGGTAGTGTATATATGTCCATGCCACTCTCTCACTTTGTCCCAGCTTACCCTTCCCCCTCCCCATGTCCTCAAGTCCATTCTCTACATCAGCCCTGCCCCTAAGTTCTTCAGGACCTTTTTTTTTTTAGATTCCAAATATATGTGTTAGCATATGGTATTTATTTTTCTCTGACTTACTTCACTCTATATCACAGTCTCTAGGTCCATCCACCTCACTACAAATAACTCAATTTCGTTTCTTTTTATGGCTGAGTAATATTCCACTGTATATATGTTCCACATCTTCTTTATCCATTCATCTGTCAGTGGACACTTAGGTAGTTTCCATGTCCTGGCTATTGTAAATAGAGCTGCAATGAACATCTTGGTACATGACTCTTTTTGAATTATGGTTTTCTCAGGGTATATGCCCAGTAGTGGGATTGCTGGGTCATATGGTAGTTCTATTTTTAGTTTTTTAAGGAACCTCCATACTGTTCTCCATAGTGGCTGTATCAATTTACATTCCCACCAACAGTGCAAGAGGGTTCCCTTTTCTCCACACCCTCTCCAGCATTTATTGTTTGTAGATTTTTTGATGATGGCCATTCTGACCAGTGTGAGGTGATAACTCATTGTAATTTTGATTTGCATTTCTCTGATGATTAGTGATGTTGAGCATCCTTTCATGTGTTTTTTGGCAATCTGCATATCTTCTTTGGAGAAATGTCTATTCAGGTCTTCTGCGCATTTTTGGATTGGGTTGTTATTTTTTTTGATATTGAGCTGCTTGTAAATTTTGGAGGTTAATCCTTTGTCAGTTGCTTCATTTGCAAATAATTTCTCCCATTCTGAGGGTTGTCTTTTCATCTTGTTTATTGTTTCCTTAGCTGTGCAAAAGCTTTTCAGTTTCATTAGGTCCCATTTGTTTATTTTTGTTTTTATTTCCATTACTCTAGGAGGTGGGTCAAAAAGGATCTTGCTGTGATTTATGTCATAGAGTGTTCTGCCTATGTTTTCCTCTAAGGGTTTTATAGTGTCTGGCCTTAACATTTAGGTCTTTAATCCATTTTGAGTTTATTTTTGTGTATGGTGTTAGGGAGTCTTCTAACTTCATTCTTTTACATGTAGCTGTCCAGTTTTCCCAGCACCACTTATTGAAGAGGCAAGACAAAATTTTGATGTAACTATATATGTGCTTTTTAATTATCACACTGAGTAATAAGACCCTTAAATATAGCCATACTAAAGTTAAATTTTACCTTTTAGTGACAAATCAGTGTGAAAGCTGTGGTAGCTTAGCTTGAATAAGAACGTTAAATTGTGAGATGGTCTTTACCAAGGCAACACTCATTCATGTTGAACATCCAATCAATTTTGATTTCTTTGTGATCGTTACAAGTAGTGAAAATCTAAATTTACAAAGATCTACCATTGTTAGTGGAACAAATTGCTTCCATAGCTTTTTTTAACTGGATGACAGTAGGCTCTCTCAAGGAACATAAGAATTCTTCAAACCTTTTTTTTTCTAGATCTTTAATTCTTTAATATGTTATTTAGATTTTTAAACACTGCAGTATTACTTACGTACAATGAAAAGCACAGATCTTAAGGTAGAGTTCAATGAGTTTTGACTAATGCATAATCCTATTTCCTCCCCCCTTAAACATTTTCTGATTTCTATCACTATAGCTTACTTTTTGCTCATTTCAAAACTTTATACAAATATAGTCATGTAGTATGTACTTTCTTGTATCTGCCTTTTTTTGCTTATTTTATTGTTTTTGATCAATATCTATTTAATTGTGTATATTAGTTGTTCATTCACTTTTACTCCCAAGTAACATTTCAATTTAAACAAATGATTTATCCATTCTCTTTTGATAGAATTTTTGGTTATTTCCAGGTCTTGACTATTATGAATAAAGTTGCTATTATTCTTGTATGTCTTTTTGTGGAAATACATTTTACTTGCACTTGGGTAGATATCTAGGAATGGAATTTCTGGGTCACAGGGTAAATTTATGTTTAACTATATTAGAAACTACCAGTTTGGCAATTTGTGTGTGTTTTTTTTTTCTTGCTCTTGTTTTTGTTGTTCAGTCTTGCTAAGGGTTAGTCAACTGTACTAATATTTTTAAGGGAAAAAACTTTTGACTGTGTTAATTTTTTTTATTATTTGTCTGTTTTTCATTTTATTTATTTCTGCCCTGATCTTTATGATTTTCTCCTTCTACTTCAGGTTTAAATTACTCATTGCTTTCTAGCTTCTTAAGGTGAAAATCTAGATAATTAATTTTAAACTTTTCTTCATTTATCATATAAACATTTAAAGCTATAATTTTTCCTCTAAGCATTGCTTTAGTTACATCTCACCCATTTTGATATATTAGCTATATGTTATTATTCAATTTAAAAGAGTTTCTAATTTCCCTTGTGATTTTTTTCTTCAAGTAATAGGTTGTTTAGAAGTATGATGCACTATTTCCAAATACCTGGAGAATTTCTACATTTTTAAAATTGATTTCAAATTAATTGCATTATAGTCAGAGAACATACTTTGTGTAATTTCAGTCTTTTGAAAGGTATTGATATTTGTTTTTCCCTTTATTCTTTGTTTCTTTTTTGCTGTCTTTCTTGCTTTTTTAAAGCTAATCTAATATTTTTATTTACCATTTTATCTCTTCTATTAGCTTTTAGCTATATCACTGTAATCAGTTTCCTACTGCATCTATAACAAATTCCCATAAACTTAGTAACTTAAAACAATACAAATTTACCATTTTACAGTGCTAGAGGTCAGAAGTCTAAAATGAGTCTCCCAGGGCAAAAATCAAGTTTTCAGCAGGATGGCTGCATTTCTTTTTCAGACTTGAGGGGAGAATCCATTTCTTTGCTTTTTCAGCTTTTTGTGGCTGCCCATATTCTTTGGCTCATTGCCTCTTTCCATCTTCAAAACCAGCAGTTACACCACTCTGACCTCTGATTCCATGATCACATCTGCTTTTCTGACACTTTTCACTTATTAGGACCTTTGTGATTACATTGGGTTTACCTAGACAAAACATGATAATCTCCCTATCACAAGATCTTTAATTTAATCACATCTGCAGAGTTCCCTTTTCCATGTGACATAACATATTCACAGGTTCTGGGGATTAGGGCCTGGACATCTTTGGTATGTGTGTGTGGGGGGGGTCATTATTTTACCTACCACAATAGGGGAATATTATCTGGGAACTCCTTATTGGCAGGAGTTTTATTAGTAGTAGTATTTATTTATTAGTCTTTGTTTTATTTATTAGTATTTGCTGTAGAGATTACAATATGCATCCTTAATTTATCCTGGTTTAACCTGAATTAATATTTAACCACTGTATATGTGATGATATGTTATATAAGAACCTTACAACTATATAGTTCTCCCATCCTTTGCGCTATTGTTGTCGTGCATTTTATTTCTATGTATGTTATGAATCCCCAGATGGATTCCTATTAATTTTTTCTTTAGTCAGTTTTCCATTAAAGGAATTAAGAAATAAGAAGCGTCTTTTATATTTATCCACATATTTACAATTTCTGGCATTCTTCATTCCTTCGGGTAAATCTGCGTTTCTATTTTATACAGTTTTCCTACAGCCTGAAGAAATTCCTTTAATCCTAATGTGAAGGTCTCCTGTTAACCAAATATTTCAGGTTTTATCTGAAAATGTCTTTATTTTACTTTCATTTTAAAACAATATTTATGCTGCATGTAGAGTTCTAGTTTAAGGGTTTTTTCTCCTTTGCCACTTTAAAGATATCATTTTATTGTCTTCTGACTTATGTGTCTGATGACAACACTACACTCATTCTTTTTGTTGTTCTTTGTATGTAATGTGTCTTTTTTCTTTGTCTGCATTTGGGATTTTCACTTATTTTTGATTTTCAGCAACTTTGGATATGAGGTATGTATGTGTGGATTTTTTGGTGTGTGTATGCTTGGGTTTCATTGAATTCTTTGGTTCTGTGCATTTGGAATTTGGAAAAATTTGGAAAAAAATTTTGCCATTATTTCTTAAAATGTTTTGGTCACAATTTTGTCTCTCATCACATTCTTAGATAACAATTACACATATGTTAGACTACTTGATATTTTCTCACAGGTCACTGAGGCTCTGTTCATCTTATTTAGGCTATTTTCAATCTGTGCTTCAGTTTTCTTGGTTTCTATTGATCTGTCTTCAAGTTCATAAATATTTTCCACATTTTCCAATCTGCTTTTAAGTCCATTCAAAGAATATTTTATCACATATTTTATTTTTCAATTCTAGAAATTTTATTTGGTTGTTTCAAATAGATACCATTTTTCAGTTTAGAGTCCCCATCTGTTCAATTATTTCTTCACATTTTCTTTGAAATCTCGGAACATATTTAGAAAAAACTATTTCAGAATTTTTGTCTGCTAATTCAAGTAACTATATCATCTCTGAGACTGTTTATATTGATTTTTTCACTCTGGATTATGAGTCACATTTTCTTGCTTTTTCATATGTCTAGTATTTTTTGATTGTCTACTGGACATTGTAGATGTAAGCTGTTGGTAGTTTGGATTATGTTCTTTATGTTTAAAGGATATTAATTTTTATTGTGTCAAGTAGTTAATTAAGGGGCTCAGTTTAATCCAGAGTGGAACTACTCTTTTTTTTTTTTTTTTGTGGTATGTGGGCCTCTCACTGTTGTGGCCTCTCCCGTTGCGGAGCACAGGCTCCAGATGCGCAGGCTCAGCGGCCACGGCTCACGGACCCAGCCGTTCCGCGGCATGTGGGATCTTCCCGGACCGGACACGAACCCGTGTCCCCTGCATCAGCAGGTGGACTCTCAACCACTGCGCCACCAGGGAAGCCCCAGAGCGGAACTACTCTTAAAGTGTGAATTTTCTTAGGTCTTAAGTGAAAACCCCAGGTATTCATCATGGGATCTCCACTTTGCTTGGTCAGTGCTCCATTTTCTAGCATGATGAAACTTTCAGAATATTAGTCAGACCTCCCAGTGGCTCCTTCATGCTGGGCTTCTGCACCTTTCCTTGAACATGCACAGCATAGTTTTTATCCAAAGCCTCATGGGGGCCCCATGCAGATTTCTGGGGATCCTTCACTGGCCAACTTCTCCTGACTTGTAAATTCCAGCTGGCTCGGTAGCCCCAAACACGGATATTTGTTTCCTTTTCCCAGTGAAACTGCTAATTTCTCTTTTGGCTTCACTTCTGTGTGCTGCACTTTGGAAGGTTCTTGCATGTAGAAAACTGAGGGTGGATATGGAACTTATCTCACGTGTTTCCCTTTTCTCATGGATCACAGCCTTGTGATTTGTGTTGCCAGTGGTTGAAAATAATTACTTCATACATTTTGTGAAGTTTAGTTATTGTTTACAGTGATAGATAAGTCTGATACCTATTATTCCATCATGGCCCAAACTGAGAGTCTTTTGTCAAAGCTATTTGAGTGTAATTTCAGTTATGAGAATGTGCTACTTCACTCCTTGGTGGCTAAAGCAGCACCAGGTACAGATGTGACAAATAGTAGGCCAGCCGTATTGTATGTCATGTGTCTATACACAGACACTATTATCACATGTCATTTAGTGACAGGTCTAATAATATAATATCAAAGTATTGATGAGTATAAATGATGTCCTAAGACATCTTCAGTAACTGTAATGTGATCCTTGTCGATGGTAAGGTCACAGGCATTGCTCATGATACTGTGGTTTGTAGTTTCTATTTGACCTGGGTTCAAGTTCACTGATCTTTTCTTCTTCAGTGTTTAATCTGCTGTTAAGGATACTCAGTGAAATTTTCATTTCAGATATTGTATTTTTCAGTTTTAGAAATACAAGTTTTTTTTTTTAAGTTTCCCTTTCTATTAAGATAACCTACCTGTTGCTACTACTGTGGTTTATTGTCTACTTTGATAATTAAAGGAAATGCAAAATTTGAGTGACGATATAAAGATGTATTTTATTCCTATCCAAATTGGGTCACCTGGATCCCAAAATATTACTACTGGTGACGCTTGTGTGACGATTATGGGAGATTCTTGTTTTCTTTGCTCTTTTCTGTTTTTACTAATATTTTTTCAATGAGCATGTATTACTTTGTAATTGTAAAGACTATAGATAGCTTAACTATATTAACATTTAAATGGCATGTACATAAAATGTAGTATCCTTTTCAATAAGATTATGTAAAGTTTTAAAAAATGTATTGCATAATGTTGAATTCGTTATATTCCAGTTAAGGTAAAATGATTAGACATGTTAAAATGATGGTCATTTTTCTTAAGGATGGAAAACAGAAAAAAGCAATATGATTAAGTATCATATCAATATTTATTATAACTATTTTCTCAATTTTAACATATTTGATATTCTATAAATAAATCTATTTCATATATAGAAAAACCATTATTTTTTAAAATGATTTATATGAGTAGTGTAGTTGTAAATCCTTTATGATATATTTGTGCCGTATTAGTCTACTACATTTTAGTTTTCAGTGTTGGAATTCATTAATTATTATGTCTTGTCATTGAGAGGAGATAGCTTTTTGATTATTCATTACAGTTAACTGCATATATCTAACAAGATTATTTTAAGGTAGTTACTTCATGAAAGTAGGTTAAGACCTTGAAAAGTAAGTGTTTCTTCCTTCAGGATATTTATTAAATCGCTATTATGCGAAGTATTAATAAGGTCATAAGCCAGTAATGATTAGCTTCCAAATTTTCATTTTAAGCAGTTGTTATTTAATATAAAATAATCCTGCTTTCTTTTTGCTGTGTTTGTAATTCCCTTCGTCCTGGGCAGTGGTGTAGAGTAGATACTGGAGGATGCAGAGTTTCTAAATAAACAGCAAACTCCATTTAAAAGATGGCCTGTTTAAAAATTAGAAAACCATGAGACAGGTAAGTGTTAAATGAACCATCCAACAGGATTTCAATAAAAGCGCAAAATCCTTTCTTTCAAGTGGAGCCCTATTACAACTTGGGTCCTGGGGCAGCTTGCGGGATGCCAAAGGCCAGTCTGTGTCCTCCAAACATCACCTTACACAGGGGAAAAGGTGGTCATCCTCTGGGTCACACCTCTCCTGTGTGTGGCTGTCCTGTCCTGGGCAGCAGTATTATTTGTTCAGCATACATTGTAAGTGATACAACACCATCCAGACCCATTGGTACGTTTCTCTTACAATCTGGCGCACAAATTCATTTCTCCGTGTATGGAAGCATCATTCCCTCTTCAGCCTGGGGCCCCGTGATTTGTAGTACATTCAGTATTGATTGCTCACTATTCTGGGACGTCACATATCAATTTGACTGTGCCATATAGCGTGATCATTCACTACAAATGTGTTTGAAATATTTCCTTGCAGTGACAACTGCTAAATGAACAGACATTCCTTTCTATCATAGAGTGAATTATATCCTAGACCCTCAGGCTTGAAGGAGGCTGTGTGGAGTCCCCTACATAAATAACAAGGGAAAGAGGGATCTTCATTTATAAGAAATTCAGGTGTAACATCCAGCAAGTGTCCATGTGAATGTAGGAAACAGATGCTTGGAGTCTTCCAGGATGGAGATGGTCAAGTCCTTCAGAAACACCTTTTGCCACCATTAGCGCACAAGTGTGGTCCGGCAGTGTGCTCTCATCTTGCCTCCCAAGAGGCTCCAGGATAGTGAGGAGAGCTGGGAGATTCCTGGGACTTCAGATCACAGTCACATCATAATAAACAGCAAAAAGAAACAGCTTCCATCATTTTTTTCCTGCTCCGCTGCACTCCATTTTGCAACAACTTTCTAGAACTTCTGTCAGTGCACACATCCTCAGAATCACTTTTGGGGCCTCTTCTCTGCTGGCCTCTAAACCCAGGGACCTCCTCATTCTAGGTCCTGCATAAAAGGACACACTGTCTCCTACTCTTAATTATTCAGACTCCCCAGTGTGGGGTATGTAAAAGTTGTTTTGCTCATAACTACATGGAGAGAGGAAGGTATACAAAATGATAAACAGGAAACTCATAAGAAATCTAAAAAAGGTAGAGTTATGGTCACCCTTGTCTTCTCATCTGCACAGAAATGAAAAGAGCGTGAGGCAGGATATTTCTTAGCTTTTGTCTATTTATTTAGATGTATTCCTTCTCGTTCATTTCTGTCCACACCCTTCCCATTTTCCTTCAGGAGTAGTGAATCCTGAATTTGCCCTATTGCATAAAACAGAGTTTACCAAACCACCCAATTATAGGAATCACCTGAAGTTCTTGGTAAAAAATGGATCAAATGGCCCCATCTATGATGTAAGACGTAAAAGTCTCCAGAGGAGAGACCCTGACTGTCTATGTTTTAAATCATTGCTCAGGTAATTTATATTATCAGACAAACTTGGGAAACACTGTGCAGACTTATCTATAGTACCAAGTAAAAGTCCATCTTCAATTTTCCATGTACTGCTGGGCTCTTTAGAGAGTGGGATAAAGGTGAGTTTACACAAGAATTCAAACAAGGTTTTTTTCTAGTTCAGAAGAAATGCTAGAGAATAATTTATACTGAAAGTTATAATGATCTAATAGAAATAAAATCATAAACTATAATGTAATAAAAAATTATTATTGCTACTCACATATTTGCTCAGAGTCTGTACCCTTCCTCAAAAGTTCTGGAGGCTATTGGTCAAGAAAAGATCAAGGGAAAGAGTGGGAAAGTGTGTGCAGAAGACTGTGACTGGCATATTCTTCTCCTGTATGTGTGAAAATTCTAGAAAACTCTGTGAGAAACAACCAATGCTTATGAGGGGTGCAGGATGGATTTAGTTTTTCAGTCTATATATTTCAGTCTTGATTGGTTTATATTGATGTCTTGCAAAAAAAAAGGTATTATCTTTATTTTTAAAACAAATAAGAATTAAAAAAAAAACCCCATACATTTGCCTTTCTCAGTATCAATGGGTTAAACTTTCTCCACCTGAAGAAGCCAGCATAGCCATTTGTGACTGATAACAGAGAGCAGCTGAGGCCGCCTTTCCATGAATTTGATGGACGTTTTCATTCCTACATCTGGTTCTTTTTGGCCATACAGGCATGATTAGATTTCCTGGGTCTCTTCTCTCCTGCGGCCTTTTCAAGGAGCTTTGCAGAGCCCTTGCTTCGCAGGAGAGCCATTCAGGAAAACTGGACACGGGCTGGAGCAGGGCTGCCTGACTGGCCTGCTCCGAGGCTACCCAGTTTACAATAAAAAACAAAACAAAACAAAAAACCACCAAACAACATGCAAAAACAACCTTCCTGCTATCCAGCAAGTAGCAAAGTGCTCTTTTGATTGTAGCTGTTGCTGTAATTTAAACAGAAAGTATCTTACATCCATTTTTCTCAAACTGCTCTAATCACAGTAGTTTTCATTTTACTTTAATGGAGCAAATACATCTGACGACTTAATTTTGCTCCTTTCTATAACGCTATATTGCAATTTACATTTAAGCATTCCAGGCTGCTCTTGTGTATTTCCAAAGTAGAAATGATGAAAACTCCCTTAGTTATGCTATGACTTTAAAAAATTAAACTGTACTTCCAAATGACTTACTTCATTCAACTCCAAATGAAATAATGGCTTTGGATGTCTCTTGTATTTTAAATTTAGATGGAAATTAAATTCAACACAAACCACGTTGGGCATATAATAGTCAAATATCATTTTAAGAGATTATTATTTGAATGGATCATTTTCTTGGGGGCTACTATTTGTAGCTAAGTGAGTAAGAGTGGGTTCTGCCTATCCTTATTAATGCTTTGGAGAGCTTTTCTTGTTTTCAATCCCACAGATAAAAATCTTTTTCCAAAGATGGAAAAAAATTCCCACTGGGATATTGTCATTTTTCTCCTGTGGCAGATAAATTTCTCCATACATTTGTCTTGAAATATTGGCTCAGCCATTGTCCATATAGTGGTTCATGACTGAATGATTTTAAGTGTATCTGTATACTTTTTTTCTGGAAACTTTTGGTTTCAGGTTTATTGGTGTCATTGGTGCATCCTTAAATGATGGCAGACTTTGTCCTCAGTGAGGGGTAGGGAAAATATCCCCTAAGAAATCATATTGGGGAGGAGCCTGAACTTTATAGTATTAACAACCTCTCAAACTTTATGCAGGCCTATTCAAATTGTTCCCTTGTACACCGTCCCTGCAAAGTCCAGACCAAGATATTTAATAAGGTTTGGGGAAAAGCTGTTGAAAAGCAGAATACTTCCCTTATAAATGCCAGTCAGTCATTTCATTTCGTACCTTTTGTGATAACCTTAAGATGCTTAACGTATAATAGCTTAATAGTCTGTTGTCACTGTTTTCATTTAATTAAAATTTATGAAATGCATAGAGAATATAATTAAGAGAATTTGTTCAATGCAGATGTCAGCCTAATGCCAAAGAAAGGACTTATATAGGAAGGTAGAAGGCCTGGACTTCGGTCATTTTTCTGTGCTCATTGTGAATTTGGGAAGTCACTTAATGTTTTCAGGACTGTGTCATCCTTATTTGAAAAGTGGGGATGATAATACCTGTTATGGACTTCGTTTCTTTACCTGTAAATTGAGCTAGATCAGTTTCCCAACTTCTTTCCCCTTCTGTTCTACAATACAGGATTATTTTAAAGATATGAAACAAGTATAAAAGTATCTTTAAAATATCTATAGAATGCAAATATATTTTACATAGATTGTTGCCATCTTTTTTCAAGGTAGGATTCTGACATGAAGAGTGGAGAAGCACCTATTTTTGGAAGTCCTAAAAATTAAGCCCTATCTTTCCTGAAGGGGGAAAGTAACCTCTTAAAATTTATTAGGACATGGATATTTTTTTAAAATCCTCATCATTTGGTTCTTTAAATGGGCCTCGGATGTCCTAGGGCTGATAGGGAGTTTGTGGCGGAGGTTTTAGTCTATAGTTTGGCTTAACTTTTTCTGAATTACATAAAAGAAAATTACTAAGCAGGTAACAAATTTCCTTAGCTGTTTGAAAGCAGACTTCGCCTGTATTTAGGGTGTGAGGTGCCTATTTTTAAAAAGCAGGACATAAATAAAAGATATAAATAAAATATCATTCCACTAAGGTTTGTTTTTCTTTTTTATCCTCTCTAGCTCTTTCCAAGGGTGTTGAAATCTGCCGAGATTTATTTTGATGAAGGTAAGTTGCTTCTCATTATCAGGCAGTAAAGATGTTCTGTTATTGTTTACTGCCTCAGCAGCTCTGAAAGGTGCTATCTGAACACTTGTGGTTATAATAGGCAGAAATAATGAAAAGCTGGTTTTTGCTAGTGATGTCCAAAGCTTTGATTTTCGTCTTCAGAAGGTGAAAGATTATTACTGACACGTAAGGTGGTTTTGAAAGATAACAGGTCACGGAGCCCTAACTGTGAGAGACTTTTGAGGTTTGATCTTGGAGTAGTGGGTTCGTAGGTGGAGAAGGATTTTCAGAAATGTAGATCTTGGCCACGGCTGCTGTGAGGCACCTACAGAGAAGGGAGTCACCAGGTGTGGAGGTCCTGGTCAGTCAGAGGATGTGCAGGTTTAAGTCGTCACCTTGAGTTACTCTTCTAAAACTGCTGTGTGTTAAATGTGGCACATGCATTGTGGGGGCAGTAATGTGGCCTGATTATGTCCATATATAACAGAGTCCTGGACCAGGAACAAGGGGACCTACCTGAGTCGGATGCTGGCCACACATGTGATCCTGAGAAAGTTGTCTGCACTTTCTGGAACCCAACCAGGGCTGGATCAATGACCATTGAGATTAACTTCCCCAAATGAATTCATTTTTTTAGAATACGAATTTGTTGAATGTCTGGACAGTAGGCATCTAAATGTGAATAAAGCTCAGTTCTTGTGATGGTGGTGAGCTAGATATGAAAGTGAATATATACAAAGCAGTATAGTAAGACACATACTGAGGAATGGATATGGCATGATGGACACACAAGTTAGGAAACCATTTCTTTTAAGGGTAGGAGAGCTAATGAGAGAGTTACAGGATATTGCTTTTGAACTTAGTCTTGCATGATGGTTCAGGAAAAAAAGTCCAACAGGGGAACAAGGGTGTTCTACATAAAGGGCCAGATAGTAAATATTTTTGGCTTTGCAGGCCATATGGTTTCCATGGTAACCACTCTGATACTGTAGCACACAAGCAGCAATAGTAAATGAAGGGGCATGGCTATGTTCCAATAAAACTTTATTTACTAAAACAGGCCAGATTTGGCTTGTAGTCTTCTGTTTGTTGACTCCTGCTATAGAAAGGCCACATGCAAATATGGATGCTTCTTTCCATCTTTGGAATTTTAATAAACATGACTTCACAGATTAATATACATGTGTGTATGTATAAACCAGGCTATGTTCATCAGAAAGCAGCTCATATCCCTACAGCACTTACAATCTCCAGGCAAACTGGCCCAGCTTCCAGCTCCCAGCTCCCACACCTACGACCAGTTGTCTGAATATTTTCTCTGGCTGCCAGAGCTGCTAGGCCATGCATGGGGATCAGGGCAGGTATGCTGGGGAATTAATATGACCCTCCCCTCCTCCAAGTCCTCAGTCAACTATTGACTGAAGTTGGTGGATAAGTATCCCAGTCGCTTTCCTCTGGGGAGGGTTCTCAGCATGGGTTCTATGGACTGTCTCTGAGTTGCCCACAGGAATGGGTCCGGTGGCCTGCAGTTTTAACTTGCTTCACAGCACACTGTCAGTGGCGTCTTACCTTGCCTGTCTCAGGTACCCCCTTCACCTATAAGTCCATGGTCACCTCTCAAATCACCTACTTGTACTCAAATCTGTGTATTAACATTTGTTTCTGGAAGAAGGCAAACCAAAACAATATTGGGGGCCTGGAGGACATAAATCCGACTCTATAGTGGTTACTTGGAAACTCCTGATTAAGAGCTGCTGCAGAGAAGCTTTCTCCAAGTAGGGCAGCCCTCCTCTGCAGGGCTGATTACAGAAGACCTTCTTCGGGTGCAGAGACCAACAATGGAGAACAATTTTCTTGACTATTGGCAGATTTACCTCCTTTTTTTTTTTTTTGCGGTACGCGGGCCTCTCACTGCTGTGGCCTCTCCCGTTGCGGAGCACAGGCTCCGGACGCGCAGGCTCAGCGGCCATGGCTCACGGGCCCAGCCGCTCCGCGGCACATGGGATCTTCCCGGACCGGGGCACGAACCCATGTCCCCCTGCATCGGCAGGCGGACTCTCAACCACTGCGCCACCAGGGAAGCCCTGATTTGCCTACTTTTTGATCAGGGCCTGTAGCAGATGCCATTGATCCCCCTCCTGACACCCCCTGCAGCTGCAGACAGTGCCCTCCTGCCCCCACCTCAAGCACCTGCATCCATCTCTTTTCCTCCCACTTTTGGAGGTGCTGATCTGGGCACAGATGCAACCTAGACTTGTTGAGTGATCAAGGTTGGGGGAGGTTTGGAGAGATGGACTCACTGGGATGGGTTTGGAGGAGATAAGTTTGAACGGGCTGGAGAGGAGGATGGGGCCGATCATGATGGGCCCTGAATGACTGGCTGAAGTATTTGCATTTCATTGTGTATCCAGAGTGGAGTCACTGACAATCTTTGAGGAGGGAGTGGCGAGAGTGTTCAGTGACATTCAGTAAGTACTTGTTGATAGCCTACAATATGCCAGGCATTGTGGACAGGTGCAGCCACATGGACAGGGAGGTGCTGAAAAGTCACCGCCTTTATGAAACCCTTCCTGACCCCTTAGGTAGATAGTGCCCCTCTGCATGCCACTATTCCTTCTAATAAGGCATCCTCTAGCACTTCGGTGCACTTATTAAGTGCTACCTGTTTCCACCCAATACTGCCTGTCTTATTCACCTCTGCATTGAGCTTTGTGCCACAGCTAGCCATAATTAAATGGATTTTCAGGTTTGTTTTTTTTCCTACAAGTGACATTTGGTTAATAAGAACATTGAGCTCAGTCTTTAGGGAGGGAGAAGTCAAAATCAGTCAACATGCTTCCTGAGAGAGTGTTTCCCACTGTTCTTCCCACAAATTTTCAGCAGAGTGAGGCCAATTCACTGCTTGTTTTAGGCTTGAAACTCCTCCTGAGTGCAGGGATGAAAGCTGGTGTGTAACCAGCTTTATGCTCCCTGAGAGGGGTGGTCTTCTTGACCAAAAACCACTGACCATCTTTACCCTCATGTCTGAGACCTTGGGGCTATATAAGCACCAGTCACTGGAGCTGTCTTTTTCTCCCTTCACCAGATCACCTGAATCACTCTTCTACACCCTGATCTAAGGATTCTCAACCTTTTTGAGTAAGAAGAAATCCATTAAGTACTTCATTGTGAAGATTCTGAAACATACACAGAAGTATTAATTGTAAAAACAGTAATAAAATCAATCCTTATATACTCTTCACTGAGAGTCAACAGTTATCTAGTTTCCCATTCTTGTTTCCTCTATTCATTTCTTTCCTTTTTGCTCAAGTATGTTAAAGTAAATCCCAGTCATCATTTCATTTCACCCATACGTGTGAGCATGCATCTCTTTTTTTTTAGTTTATTGAAGTATAATTGATTTATAATGTTGTGTTAGTTTCAGATGTACAGCAAAGTGATTTAGTTATACATACAGAAGAATCCTTTTCAGATTCTTATCCATTATAGATTATTACAAGATATTGAATATAGTTTCCTGTGCTATACAACAGGTCCTTGTTTTTCATCTATTTTATATATAGTAGTGTGTATCTATTAATCCCAAACTCCTAATTTATCCCAACACCCCATTTCCCCTTTGGTAGCCATAAGTTTGTTTTCTTTCTTTTGTTATTTTTACTTTTTGGCTGCGCCACGTGGCATGTGGGATCTTAGTTCCCCAACAAGGGATCGAACCCCTACCCCTTGTGGTGGAAGCGTGGAGTCTTAAGCATTGGACCTCCAGGGAAGTCCCCATAAGTTTGTTTTCTATGTCTGTGAGTCTATTTCTTTTTGTAAATACAGAATTTGTAAATAAGTTCACTTGTATCATGTCTGTGAGTCTATTTCTGTCTTGTAAATACAGAATTCTATGTCTGTGAGTCTATATCTGTTTTGTAAATACAGAATTTGTAAATAAGTTCACTTGTATCATTTTCTTAGATTCCACATATAAATATCATATGATATTTGTCTTTCTCTGTCTGACATTTCACTTAGTATGATAATCTCTAGGTCCATCCATGTTACTGCAAGTGGCATTATTTCACTCTTTTTTATGGCTGAGTAATATGCCATTGTGTATATATATATATATATATATATATATATATATATACCACAACTTCTTTATCCATTCACCTGTTATGGACATTTAGGTTGCTTCCATGCCTTGGCTATTGCAAACAGTGCTGCTATGAACATTGTGGTGTGTGTATCTTTTCTAATTAGAGTTTTCGTCTTTTCTGGATATATGTCCAGGATTCGGATTGCAGGAGTATATGGTAATTCTATTTTTAATTTTTTAAGGCACCTCCATACTGTTTTCCATGGTGGCTGTACCAATTTACATTCCCACCAACAGTGTAGGAGGGTTCCCTTTTCTCCATACCCTTGTAAGTATGCATCTCTTGAAAATATGGCCATTTTCTTATGTAACCACAATGCACAGTCAAACCTAACAAAACTTTTCATAATTTCTTGGTATCATCCAATATCAAATCTGAAATTTCTGGATTGTTTCAAACATCTTTTTACTGTTTGTTGAAATCAGAAATTAAACAAGATCCACATATGTCATTTGATTGTTCTGTCTCGTAAATTTCCCCATGGGAAACTCAGTGTTCTTTGGGATTTGACCTCACTGCTTACTGGGGATTTGTGACGATCCTTCTACTTTGACAGTTTTCCCCCTCCTTTTCTTCCTCCTCCTTCTTCTTTTCCTCTTTATTAAATGGCAAAAATTAGGTTAAATGTCGATAGTTTTGGTGGGGACACTAAATTTGAGTTTGTGTTCTTATCTTAGAGGGCTGGTTCTTGTTTTTGAAGATCTGGCCTGAAGGTTCCAGCATCAGGAAAAATAAAACTACAGGTGTAAGCCTGCAGTCTTTTTACCCCTTACAGCTTTGGCCTTATTACCTCAAGCAGTAAGTCTAACCCTTTTTTCCTCAGTGTATTGAAACTAAAGAATAAGTAGTTGATTCCCACTGTTCTTCCCACAAATTTTCAGCAGAGTGAGGCCAATTCACTGCTTGTTTTAGGCTTGAAACTCCTCCTGAAGTGCAAGGATGAAAGCTGGTGTGTAACTGAAGTCACTGGATATTGTGTGCATAAGATGGGAGACTGAATTGAATTTCATGGGCTTTTCTGCAGCTCTCTCTCTTAACTGAAAATGTTGGCATTTTCTAGGAAGTTTGCTGTATGTTTATTGAGAAAGAGAGACTTCTCTTCAGTACAGTGTGACATTTCTACAAAAATCAATGATTTAGAAACAGGTATCTGAAATGAAATGTGCAACTTCAGTTTCCATCTGTTGGAAAGCCTGCTGGGTTGGTTTTGAAATCTTCATACATGTTTGGTACACCTTCAGGGGGTAAAAATTATATTGACTCCACTTTGGAACATGTAACAGATACTTTTTGAATGTGGCAAAAAATATAACCACCACCTAGTCCTGTGTTTTCCAAATTGACTTTGGGGTATTTACTTAATTTTGTTTGACTTTTAGTACTAGTGTTTACATCTTCCTTTTATCTTGGAAGATTTTCATCTTTATTACACATGATTACTTAATCCAGTGGAAGGGATGGTAATGAATGTGGCTCAGCACTGCCTCCTCCATGTGTCAAGTTGAAACTTGTTCTTAGAGGTAGTGAAGCTTATAGGAGCATGATGATGGTTTAATTTGAATTTTGCAAGTTAAAAATGCCGGGCACTAACTATTGACACAGTGAAGAGGGAGAAGCTGAATCCGCTTTGAAATCCAGCTCCTCCGCCCAAGATACTCATGAATTTTTACATCTTCTTTCAAGCCCTTAAAATATAAAAGGATTAACTTCTAAAGTTACTGATAAAGGGGGAGAGAAGAATAGCGAAGAGTATAGAAAGACTCTAATGAAAACTCAGCACAGGGCTAGCCCTTAATTCCAGCTCACAATAACAAGAAGAAAGCATAACGGCTAGTGAGGAGCAGAGCCATTTACATAATAACTTCCTAGCAACAGCTGTAATGAACAAATACGGGCAGATGAGTCAATTCTCTAAGACGCTACCTCATATCAGCGCTTAAAAAAAGGGGGAAAGGAAGCAACAACTAAATATCTGGCATTCCTGAATTTGGGTTATGTTCCATGTAGTTTTAGACCAGACCACTTGATCTTTGTTATTGTGACTTAAAACTGATTTGACAAAAGAGAAGTAATCTGGCGAGGTGAATATCATCTCCATCTAGGCATAAGCCGGGGTGAGTGGAATGAAAGGTTTATTACCTTTTCTGGGAACGGATGGTTAGGACTGACGCTTGTGAATTTTCTGGCTTAACACTTTACATATATTTCTTTCAAACCTCACAGCACTCCCGTATAAGTAGATATGATTATTTGCAACTTACAGATAAGGAATCTGAGGCTCAAAGAAGGAAAATCACTTGGCTAAAATCTCACAATCAATAATAATCAAAGTAAACATAGTCCATTTTGGCTGAGCACATACTGTACCAGGTGCCTGGCACTGTGCTGAAGGCTTTGTGTGAATCGTTTGATGTGACTGTACTCAGATTATAGATGAGGAAACAGAGCCTCAGGGATGGCAGATGGTTTGTCCGAGGTCATATAGCTGTTCAGAAGAAGCGCTGGAACTCGAATTCAGGCAGTTGTGGCAGAGGGTGGGAGAATTAGGATTCAAACCAAATATGCTTGACGCTGAAGCTCAGCCTGCCCGGCTGCACCGCACCGTGTCCCTGGATGCTTGGAAGGTGGAGACAGCCGTGCTAGTCAACAAGCACGTGACTTGGGATCTTTATAGTCACTCCAGTGGATGCAACAAAATCAGCAGCAGCCACACTGGGCTTCTGGCAAGTGACTAAGGCCGATTTTAGGCAAAATCATAGAGAACTTGTGTGTCCAAAAGAGAGAGAGAGACTGTGTGTGTGTGTGTGTGTGTGCGTGTGTGTGAGCGTGAATGGTGCTTCTTCCTCTTGTGGACTCCAGCTGGGCAGTGTCTCTGGCCCCAGGACTTTCTCTCAGTATTCACTCAACTTACTTTCTTTTGCCTATGTCTGGTAACTGGCCGGAGACTCTGAGAAAATACTTTGTCTCCTAAGAATGGATCAAAGGGTGCTGTTTCCAGAATAGCACACTTACCTTTTTTTAAGGTGCAGATGTTTTTAGTGCTTCACACAAACGACTAAATGTAGAATTTCAGGCCCTTGACGGGAGCTGGAGGAGATATCCTGCGGTGTCTGTGCCTGCGTAAGTGGGAGTTAGGGGTGGCTTAGAGAGGATTTTCTGGGAAAAGAGAGGGACTTTTGCCCCTCTAAAAAATGTCAAACAGGCCCATGTTTATTCTACCTACATTGTGATCTGGGGGCCTTGTCTTTCCTCCCTATTGGCTAACGGGAAGATGCAGCGAGGGGCAGGGATCTGGGGGAGATGTAGCCCAAGGAAAGTGGGTCAGTAGGCTGAGAGACAGGGGACAAATCTCTATTCAATTTCCTAGATTGTGCCCTTTGTCGAGTTGCCTACAGATACAGTGCGTGTGTGTTCCAATTTTGCGGAAGTACCTTCCCTGGTTAGTACCCAGACCCCAACCCCAGCGTCTGTAGAAATGCTTCCCGATCAACATCCTGTTCCCTTTCCTCTCTTTCTCAGGCTGTTCAGCCTCCTCCAGCTCTGCTGTGATTTGGGCATCAGAGGAATTAACTGTTTCTCTAGAAGGTCTTGTCTTTGCTTAACCCCAGGTGAATGTCTGGACCCCCTTTTAAGCTGGCCCCTCTCCCTGGACACCTTTGAGTCAGCCCCCCTCGTTTAAAGGGGTAAGCTCCTTGGAGGGGCCCTCTTCCCCGCCCCCTGTCGGAGGTGGAGTGGGCGCGGGGCGGACGCGCCTGAACATCCCGGCTCCCCGTGATCTCTCCGGGCCAGTGGTACTCCACGGGGCTCGCCGCGGCTCACACCCGAGGTCATTTAAGAAAGGCCTAAAGCTTAAGTAGCTGCCGCGCTGGAGGAGGTATTGCCCACCAGCGGCAGGCGCCCGGGGCTGCGCTGAGAAAACTGGGACAGCGCAGGTGGGGCGGGGATGGCGGCGCGGCGTCATCCGTGGAGCCGCTCACCTGGCGCTCAGAGGACCACTTCCTGGCCGCCTTCCCTGGCGCCCCACCTGCAGCTGCCCTCCTGGAGTGCAGGGCCGCGGGGATGGCAGCCACCTCTCCTTTCTCCAGCCCTGGTGTCTGAAGGTCGTTAAGCCGGAAATCTTCGGTAAAATTTTATTTCTTCTTTTCCTCCCCCACATTTTCTTTCTCTGTCCCTCACTTATCCTGGGATTTGAAAAAGTCTGTGATTTCCAAGCTTGAAACGGCAGGCGAGAGACACTGACAGCACACCTGCTTTGCCAGCTTTTGTGTTGGGTCCCACAGAAAGTTTTTGCATCTGCGACATTTTGAGATCGTGCCCCAGAAGTTTTCTTAATTTTGTTCTTTCCTAGTTGAAAAAAAAAAAAAAGGCAACTTACCTTTGCAGTAAGAATTTCCCCCATCTCCCTTTTAGAGATAGCACGCGACAGCACTACCGTCCTATATTAATAGACCAATAATTGCTACATTTCATACCACGTAGCTTTCCCTCTGAATCTCAATCACATTCGGATACTGTGGTGAGGGTTTAAATGCAGCAGCTAATGTGCCGTTCCAGCAGGCATTTCCCCACCTCTCATCTTTTTATTGAACCTTTAAATGGAACTTGAGCTCCTCTGGGTGGGATCAGGGCTTTGAGATTGAGTTCCACGGTTTGGTGTGGTTCTTTAGCGAAGATTCTAAGAGCCTGAATTGCATGAAGAGATGCATTTGTTGTTGTGGGTTTCAGATGAAAGCATGAAATCTCACTGACTTGCTGAACATTGTGGTTTTCAATCAGGGCTTTGGAGACGAAGCTGCTAAACCTCCCCAACCAACCTCTTAACAGAAATCACCGGCTTAATTTGCAGATTGGCTTTTCAGCACAGTTTTAGCTCCACCCCTTTTCAGTGGCTACGATGTCTTACAAATAGGAATATTTTCCGATGTTTAATCTAAAGCCCTCTTGCTGCTTCCAAAAATCTGTTGCCTCAGACAGCCGAAGCACCTGCACTATGGTTTGGACAGTATTACTTCATGTACTAAGGGCTGGCTATTCCTCCAGACTAAATAAATCTGGTGTCACCGTCTATTAAGATTAAAAAATATCCTTTTGCCGACTGACATTCAAAATGGAAATGCAAAAAGCTCAGGCTTTCCTTTTATTTTTCATTCTCTCTTTTTAACCCTTGTAAAGGTGTTGACACAGATTTCAGTATGCAGCCAGTAAGGTTATGTTTTTGATTAATGATGGCTCTGGTTGGCATCACAGACTTGAATTTACCATTTACTATGGGTTTGACTGACCTGGTCATGGCCAGACCAAAGGAAGCCACGTAGACTACTGACCACATCTGTCACCATCTTTCCCCTCCCTCATAACCTCTTCCGGTATGGAAGTCAAAGCATTCGCTTTATCAGCAAATAGTGAAAAACGTGTTTCTTGCTTTTATTTTTTTAGATGGTGAAACTTAAGTCAATTGGCAACAGGTTCTTATTTCGCCATGGGCAGAGGAGGTGCCAGGTGTTGTGGATCTGTGCCTGTGGATCTGGGGCAGGCCGGAATTGTAATCATACCACCCCCGAGCAGAGTCTATTTAGTTCCAGCAGTTGGATCATTTGGCAAATGCTTGAATCACTACCCAGGGTTTCACAGATGGCATCTCCACTGCAGAGACCCTTCTCTTACTCACAAAGAAAAAGAAAAGAAAAGAAAAGGGGAGATGACAGAGCAGATGCCTTGATCATTGCCCAGGGGTGAACACCTGGAGAACTGGCCATTACAGAGCTTTTGGAAACATGACCTTTTCCTCCATGACTAGAACATGTAAAGAACTCTCAGGTGATGATGAAGCAAAAACGAGGCTGGCATCTTTGAAATTTTCAGTAAGGGTTTTGTACTCACAGTGTTAAATGTGACCCAGATAGCTTACAACCCCTTTAGAAATTTAAATATGGTCTAAGAGAGCCATAATTACTTACAGTGAAGCCATCTCTTTAACTGCTGGTTGGAATATATGTAAACAGATCAGACATTCCACAAGCTTTTGATCTTGAACACAGCTGTAATTGAGTATCCCACATAGAATGTTAAGGTGAGGGGTCATGCTTATTGAAATAGGTTCTAAAATCTCTGATGCAGAAGCCTTTATCTGCTTATCATTAAAGATGTTAGTCATGAAGAAAGTTCTTATCTTGGAGACTTTGATAGCTGTGACAGATCTTGTGAGCACTACTTTCTTATGCTGTTTTTGTCAAATCAGATTTCATTTGGGGTAATAATGCTCCATCCTGGTCTTATGCTATCTCAGGGTACCTCTGATTCTTTCATTTAGTACTGAAAACATGTTCGTTTTCACAACCTTTCACAGATCTTTCTAATACAACACTTTAAGAAAATCACATCACCCTTGGCTCAGAACTTCTGATGGCTCTCCATTGCCCTTTGAGTTTTGAAATGGAAAGGGATCATACAAATCCGCTCTCCTGCTGGATATAGAAATTATCTCCCCAATAATCTTCTTCGGTTTCCTGCTTATCACTCCAGCCACAGGGACTTCACTGCCTCATGAAGTAATGGGTTTCATTATTGGCCAGTGCAAGGTATTAACAGGTTTGTTTTTGTATTGAGGTGAAATCAGTTCTTTGAAGCAGGTACCGATTGGGCCCACTTTTGCCCATGAGAACAACAACCACCAAAACACCTGCTTTCTTTTTGACATGATATTTGAAGACATCACTCTGTCATGTTTTCCTTCACCAGGTCAAGCTCAGAGCCCTTCCGCTGTTTCTGGGGCATGACCTCTGGGTACGCTTTAGTTGATCAGTACTCCTCTCAAAGTGCGAAGCCAGATCAAGCCCAGACTTATCATCTGGGTTTTCAAGAGCTACCCTGCCAGCCTGTCTACTGTATCTACCCACAGGTTGTTTCCAGGACTTTGCAGTACAGATATCCAGAATCAGCCAGTCTCTTCACTGTCCTTTAAATAAAGCGATGATAATTCTTCTTTCTTTGGTCTGTCTGAAAGATACAAGGGAAGTTTAAGTTATGATAATACCTTATAATAATATGATTTCAAGAACCTACAGTAGGCACGGTGCTGATGCTGGGGAAATGATTCATAGTCTCTGCCATCTTGGAGCTAACCGGTAAGCTTCCTAGATGGATAATAAAAAATTGAACAAAGAAATTAGTGATTGCAAATTTCAGGAAGTGCCGTGAAGCTAAGAGCCATGGGGTGCTGTGCTAGAGAATTAGGACGTGTAGATTTGTACGTAGGAAACCTGATTTAGATAGGGTTGTCACAAAGGCCTCTCTGGGGAGACAGTACTGAAGTGGCACCTGAAGGATATAGTCAGAGGCTGGCTCTGTGCAGAGCGAAGGAAGAGGAGGAGGCCAGACCGCGTGTGCTGGGATCTGAGGTGAGAAGAGCTTCGTTGCTCAAAGAAGCTCCAAGGGACTGTGGTGCAGAGAGTTAAGCGCAGAGGCCAAATGCAAAGGGCTTTGCAAGTCATTTAAAGATTTGAACTTTTCCCTGAAAGCAAAGGGGAGTTCTTTTCTGAAGACATTTAAGCCAGTGTGTGTGTGTGTGTGTGTGTGTGTGTGTGTGTGTGAGAGAGAGAGAGAGAGAGAGAGAGAGAAAGAGAAAGAGAGAGAGGGAGATTTTAATTTTAGAAAGATCTCCCAGACAGCAGTGTGGAGAAGGAAGGTTTGTGGTCCGGCCCTGTGGTGCGTGCGTCTGTGCTTCCATCAGGGACCCTAGGGTGTCAAGTAAGAGCCCTGCAGTAGAACTCAGGGTATGGTCATCCTCCAGGTGGGGCTTGTCTGGAAGAAGCTCAGGCAAGAATGAAGAAACTTCTTGGGAAGGAGCCAGCACCTCAGATCTGGGGCCGTTGGTCAGGTCCTTCCAATGTCTTCCTCTCTCCCCTGGGGACCTGGAAAGCCACCTGACACTAGGGTCCCAATGACTCCAGGGGGAAGGGCAGCTCTATTTGTAGGAGGAGCCTGAAATGAAAACCTGAGCCTG